>NC_082739.1:18737532-19052148 GCF_030144855.1 Hypanus sabinus | reverse complement strand
TCCTTCTGTAGCCTCTCTACATCCTCAAAACTACCTGCCCCTATACCTATCTTCACATCACCTGCAAAATTTGCAACAAAGCCACCGATTCCATCATCCAAATCATTGACATATGATGTAAAAAGAATCGGTCCGAACACAGATCCCTGTGGAACAGTACTAGTCTCTGGCAGCCAATCAGAAAAGGCTCCTTTTATTCCCACTCTTTGCCTCCTGCCAATCTGCCACTGCTTTATCAATGCTAGTATCTATCCTGTAATACCAGGGGCTTGTAGCTTGTTAAGCAGCCTCATGCATGGCACCTTGTCAAAGGCCTTCTGAAAATCTAAGTACACAGCATCAACCGATTCTCCTTTGTCTGCCCTGCTTGTTACTTCTTCAAAGAATTCCAACAGATTTGTCAGGCAAAATGTGAGGAAACCATGCTGACTATGACTTGTTTTATCATGTGTCTCCAAATACCCTGAAATCTCATCCTTAATAATCGACTCCAACATCTTCCCAACCACTGAGGTCAGACTAACTGAAGAGTGGAGTGACATTTGCAATTTGCAATTTTCCAGCCTTCCAGAACCATTCCAGAATCTAAGTGATTCTTGAAAGATCACTAATCCCTCGACGATCTCTTCAGCAATCACTTTCAGAACTCTGGGTGTACAACATCTGGTCTAGGTGACTTATCTAACCTCAGACATTTCAGTTTCCCAAGAACCTTCTCTTTAGTTCTGGTAACTTCACCCACTTCATGCCTCCGAAACCTGGAACTTCCCCCGTACCGCTAGTGCACTCCACAGTGAAAACTGATGCAAAATACTTATTCAATTCATCTGCCATTTTGTTATCCCTCATTACTACCTCTACAGTATTATTTTCTGGCCACCCTTGCTTCTCTTTTACATTATGTATTTGAAGAATCTTTTGGTATCCTCTTCAATATTATTGATGAGCTTACTTTCATATTCCATCTTTACCTTTTTAATTACTTTGTGAGTTGCCTTCTTTTAGTATTTAAAAGCTTTCCAATCCTATGTCTCACAAGTTTCACACATATTACTAGATAGGCAAAGCAGTCATCTCATGGAAAATGTTAAAACACCATGTCCCAATTTAGCTGGGCACAGCTGCTTTTTTTTGCTGTAAATAAAGGTACAGCTCATTTGTGTCATGTCTAGACCATCATTTTGGAAAATTACAGACAGGGGTGAAGTCATTAAGACCATAAGTAAGGATTACAATTTTCCATTATGTGGTGATCATATTTTGCTATTTGCTTCAATATTGCAAGATAACTTAACAACTATAAGAATTGCTGCATCAAATCAATTGGTTGGCTGTTTTTTTTCCCCTTTTTTCTTACCTTTTCTGAGCTCATCTTTTCTGGCATGACAATAATGCAGCGATAGCCCTTCACTGCAGCCACTAACCCCAGACCGAGTCCTGTGAAAAGTTAAAGATATATTTAAATCACCTTCTCTTGACAGAACCTTAAACCCTCCATCCAAAGCTATGATCCCTGTTAATCAAATTACCTTTTTTTTCTGAAAAAAATGTTGAAAGATAATTCTATCTTTTGACTTCTCATCATATCATGGGTCACTGGAATGGGAGTATGAAAGTAAGTAGGTTATTTACCTAATGTAGATTCATTGAGGTCCAACATATTCCATGCAGACCAAGATGCCCAGCTAACATAGTCCTTTTTGCCTCTGTTTAACCCATATCCCTCTAAAGCATTTCTATCTATATCTTTTAAAGGATATTACTGTAGCTGCCTCAAACATGTCTACTGGAAAGAATGTACTGAATTCCTAGTGAAGCAACATTGATCAAAAATTGAGCAAGACCTCCATCTGAGTTTCTGTCATGACTTTTTCTTATAAAGAAATTTATAAAACTGAAAAATCTCAAAAGGAGTCATTTGTAACCCAAATGCATATTTCCACTCAATGCTACATCGACGACTGCATATTTCAATTCAATGCTGCAGCGACGACTGCATATTTCAATTTCAATGCTACATCGACGACTGCATTGGTGCTGCCTCTTGCACGCATGCTGAGCTTGTCGACTTCATTAACTTTGCCTCCAACTTTCACCCTGCCCTCAAATTTACCTGGTCCATTTCCGACACCTCCCTCCCCTTTCTTGATCTTTCTGTCTCCATCTCTGGAGACGGCCTATCTACTAATACCTACTATAAGCCTATAGACTCTCACAGCTACCTGGACTATTCCTCTTCCCTGCCTGTCTCTTGCAAAAAGGCTATCCCCTTCTCACAATTCCTCCATCTCCACCGCATCTGCTCTCAGGTTGAGGCTTTTCATTCCAGGACGAAGGAGATGTCTTTCTTTTTTAAACAAAAAAACATCTGCCCTCACCCCATCCACTCACCACCCCACTCGGGATAGGGATCCCCTTGTCCTTACCTACCACCCCACCAGCCTCCAGTTCCAATGTATAATTCTCTGTAACTTCTGCCACCTCCAACTGGATCCCACTACCAAGCACATTTTTCCCTTCCCCCTCTTTCTGCTTTTCGCAGAGATCGCTCCTTACGTGACTCCCTTGTCCATTCATCCCCCCATCCCTTCCGACCGATCTCCCTCCTGGCACTCATCCTTGTAAACGGAACAAGTGCTACACCTGCCCTTACACTTCCTCCCTCACACCATTCAGGGCCCCAGACAGTCCTTCCAGGTGAGGCGACACTTCACCTGTGAGTCGGCTGGTGTGGTATACTGAGTCCAGTGCTCCCAGTGTGGCCTTTTATATATTGGTGAGACCCGATGCAGACTGGGAGACCATTTCGCTGAACACCTACGCTCGGTCTGCCAGAAAAAGCAGGATCTCCCAGTGGTCACACATTTTAATTCCACGTCCCATTCCCATTCTGATATGTCTATCCATGGCCTCCTCTACTGTCAAAATGAATCCACACTCAGGTTGGAGGAACAACACCTTATATACCGGCTGGGTAGCCTCCAACCTGATGGCATAAACATTGACTTCTCTAACTTCCGTTAATGCCCCTCCTCCCCTTATTACCCCATCCCTGACATATTTAGTTGTTTGCCTGTTCTCCATCTCCCTCCGGTGCTCCCCCCCACCCAATTCCTTTCTCCTGAGGCCTCCTGTCCCATGATCTTTTCCCTTCTCCAGCTCTGTATCACTTTCGCCAATCACCTTTCCAGCTCTTAGCTTCATCCCACCCCCTCCGGTCTTCTCCTATCATTTCACATTTCCCTCTCCCCCCACTACTTTCAAATCTCTTACTATCTTCCCTTTAGGTTAGTCCTGACGAAGGGTCTTGGCCCGAAACGTCGACAGCGCTTCTCCCTATCGATGCTGCCTGGCCTGCTGTGTTCTACCAGCATTTTGTGTGTGTTGTTGTTTGAATTTCCAGCATCTGCAGATTTCTTCGTGTTTGCGTATTTCAATTCTCTGTTTTCATTCCACAGTTTTAGGGACATGACTTTCTGCAGAATTTCTACATCACTCAATGTGTTGACCTGAGTAAGAGTTTTCAAGATGACGATAAACTCAATGTTCTCCTCAAAATAACTTTCCTGTAAAGATTGAAGACTGGGGGAAATTAAATCAAGTAATTGTTGGATGGATATGGACTTCTTTTGACACAATAGTCAACCAGTTATCATAGCTTTAACAGTTTTATGATAAAAAGGAAGTTCTTGGGACTTTATGGTGGGGGGAGGGGTTTATATTACCTGTAGAATATTGTACCATATTCATTGCGTTTATTTAAGAAGAAGCTTATAGGCTGCTGAGCCTGACGTCAGTACTGGAAGATATTGGAAGGTGTTCTAAGAGACCAGATAAATGAGCATTTGGATAGACATGGGCTGATTAGGGATAGGCAGCACAACTTTGTGTGTGGTAGGTTGTATTTAGCCAATCTTATAATGTGCACAGAGGAGATTCCACAGAAGGTTGATGAAGGAAAGGCAGGGGATGTTGTCTACATGGAATTTAGCAAGGCCTTTGAAAAACTCCCATATGGGAGGTTGGTCAAGAAGGTTCAATTGCTTGGTGTTGGGATAAAGTAGTAAATTGATTTCAACACTGGCTTGGCGGGAGAAGCCAGAGTGTGGTAGTAAGTGGTTGCCTCTCTGACTGGAGGTCTGTGGCTTACCAGAGTGCCACAGGGATCGGTGTTGGGTCCATTGTTGTTTTTCATCTGTATCAATGATAATGTGGTTAACTGGATCAGCAAGTTTGCAGATGACACCAAGAATGGGGGCATAGAGGACAGCTAGGAAGGCTATCAAAGCTTGCAACATCTGAACCAACTGGAAAAATGAGTTTTTTATTTTAAATTTCAAATAAACTGTCTGTGTTGGAGATCACCCATGAGGTCCAAATAAGCAATAGTGAAAAGGGATAGGGTTTGATTTATTGTCTTATTGCCAATGTGTCCCAGAGATAAGGGTTAAAACTCAGGCATGCTTTCATCCAGAAGACATGAATACCATGAAGTGGGAGTCCTCTGTGGATCAACATTGCTGTATAATTCGGGACAGCCAATCAGCTGATAAAATGCCTCCAAAATACACAGGTAATTCCATCAGTTTGCACCTAGAATGCCTACAAAGAGGCCTCCATGCATTTATCAGTTTGAATAAGAAATAGGAGCAGGAGTAGACCACCTAGCCCGTCGAGCCTCCTCTGCCATTCAAAAAGATCATGACTGATCTGGCCATGGACTCATCTCCACCTACCTGTATTTTCCCCATAACCCTTAATTCATCCAACCTTGTCTTAAATATATTTACTGAGGTAGCCTTCACTACTTCATTGAGCAGAGAATTCCACAGAATAAAGCTAACACAGATTGGATATGGTTAAATTACTATATTTTCTGGCCTTTTGCTGCAAATAATTTTTTTAGTCATTCACATCTGCTTATACCCTAATGCCCTGTAGTTCTTTAGATACTCTTCTGGAGTTCAAGGTAAAGGACACCAAATAAATCAGAACCAGTGTGATCTAAAATCTCAGTTTATGCTCTACCTGTGTTACCCGATGTCGGTTCGATGATGACAACACCTGGTTTCAGAATCCCCTGTTTTTCAGCATCCTCAATCATCCGTAATGCAATGCGGTCCTTAATGCTCCCGGCGGCACTGAAGAACTCACACTTAGCCACTGGAAGAGGCATTAGCAAAATTACACTGGGGGAGATGGTGTTTCCACGTGATTTCTTTTCAAAGTTTTCTCAATATCAGACACAAAGGGAAGGAAAACATTGATGCAAGTTCAAATTAAAAAACTACCACAAATTTATTGATTTATGATGCTGATGTACAGTAGAATGGAAGGGCATTAAAAATGTCATATTTTCAATTGGGACTTCTCATGAGACAAATTTTATTGCATGCCAGCTGCAGCAATGACTGAACTTCAATTGTATTGTTAAAAGGATGCAAACATAAATGGAAGTAAAAGTGCGATGGTGAGTCTAAGTCCTCAAAGAGGACCACAACCTTGTCATAAGGTTTAGAGGCTTGTGTGCCTCAATGACCCAGAGAGCTATGTTGGCTAGATTCAGGGCCTGATGCTTTGGCTCTTGGTATGCCAAAGAGGTCAAAGGGTAAAGGCCAGACTAAGATAGTCCACTGGTCCTCCAGGTTCTGGGGTTCAACTCAGGGCTAACAACCCTGAATGGGCAAAAAATTGTTACGGAAGCAACAATGAGGAATCTTTCTACACCTGTGTGCGATGTATGGACAGAAAAATTGGAGGACCTTCGTTGTTGCCCTAAACACCAGTGGTGTAGCGAGCAGTAAGTAAGATGAGTCTAAGTACAGGCTGACACTCTGGTATATTTTAGCAAGAATAATGCTAACATTTTAGCAAGAGTAAGCTTTTTTATTCCCCAATAATAGCTTTGGCAGTTGGATTTAAAGAACAGCAAAATGGAACAGTGAACAATAAAAATAGCAGTCAAGTCTTGTATTAAATAACCACAACTCACATAAAGCATAAACAGCAACATAAACTCATGCAGGTAAAATATTAGTCCAGACAAAGAGTTGGTTGATAGGTAAAATACAGAGAGGAAGGTAATTTGGTCTATAATTTTGGTATCTAATAATAGAAACAAAATATTATTTGACATTAACAAAGAGCTCCAGTAAGATAATGCCAGGAATATCATGTGCAGTTTTGGTTTTCATTTATAAGAAAGAATTTACTTGTCTGGGAAGAAATGGAACAAAGACTCAGCAAACAGTTTTCTGAGATGAGGGAAGCGGTTTATGAGGAGATTTAATACCAGCCTTAAATGTTACATGGCTTAGAAGAAGCAGTAGTGCTCCAATTGAAATAAAGACACTAGAAGGAGATTTCTCTTCAGCTATTGATTCCAAAACTGAGGTTAATTGTCTCAGAAGAATGGATCCTCTATTTAGAACTGAGAGGAGGAGAGATTTGTGCAGGGCGTTCTGAATCTTTGGAATTCTCCACCCTACAAAGCAGTTGATGATCAACTGATGAATATATTCAGGACAGAGATAAATACTGAAATGGGGATCCTGCAGGAAAGCAGCATTGAGATGGAAGATTATCCTTGATCATTCTAAATTATGCAGCAGAGTAGAATTCTGATGACCTATTCTTCCTCCCAATTTACATTTTTCTATGAAATTGTAAGTCTCCTAATGAATGAAAATCCCCTTTTGTTATTACACAAATTATAAATAAGGTAGGGAAACTCTAGTCATTATTCCTAATCAAAATAAAAAGTATATAATTTTTTTAGTGTTGCTAACTCTTCCTGGTGTTTATTATCTTATGACCATTTTAAATATTGGATATTGCTTATTATTCACATTTTCACATTTCCCTGTAAAGTTTATCAGCATTAAAAATATTTGGAGTGTTCTCTCTAATTTTGGTCTATATTGTAACCAGTATATTGTTTGCCTTTTTATTACACAAACACTTGGAATATAGTAACCATGCATATAATTAGGATTAATTAAAATGCAGGAATAAACAGGTAAACTAAAGCCCAGGGCCTACCCTCATCACTGCCTATGTTCATATGTTGCATTTTCAAGGAATTATTAAATGGCGCAGTGTAGAAATTGAAAGAATCTACATTAATTCATGAGAGACAGAAATAGTGTTACTTACATAGTTCACATTTGATTCCATACTCTTTTACAATATTGTTGATTCGAATGAGGGGTGTGTTGCCGATTTGAGCAAGGACATTCGGGAAAATCCTTGGTGAACTCTTGCTGCAAAGAAGATGAACGACGTCTATTTTAGCCCAGAGTTGTAAAACACAATAAAACTCTCCAGTAATAAATATAACACTTGATGGGCTGTTGACTGGATTCCAATAGTGAGGTCCTTGATTTGGTCTGCAGTCTGTGATGAATTAAGTTCTTGTAGGTAATTTAGAATGGCAACAAAGGGCTACAGCCCGTCAAGCATCACTGCCCTGCAGCAACAGAGGTCTAGGTTCAATCCTGACTTTAGGTGCTGTCTGTGTGGAGTTCATACGTTCTCCCTGTGCTTTATTTTCAGGGAGCTTAGGTTTCTTCCCACATTATAAAATTGTGTAGGCTAGTTTCATTGGTCACTGTGACTTACCCCTATTGTGTAGTTGAATTGTAAAATCTGGGATGTTAATGAAATTGTGGGAAGAATTAAATAAAAACTAAATTAAAGTCAGATTAATGTAAGTAGTGGTTGATGGTCAGTGCAGATTCAGTGGGTTTCTGTGCTGTATCTCTCTATAACTCTGATGTTCTTGTTCTCTAGTGATTATCTATTTTGAAAATGATGCACAGGTAGGAATTAGGCGGAAGGAAACAGTGGCTGGACTGCCATTCCAGCCCCAGCCAGTACTTTGAAATAAAACTGAAAACACTGGTACACTTAGCAATGCAGGCACCAGTAGCCATGGAAAGGAAAACAAAGCTTTACATTTCAGGTCAAAGTCTCTTTGTCAAAATGTTTATAGTTTTGGTTCTGTTTCTCTTTCTACAGATGAAGCTTGACCAGAATCTTGCGTCTTTATTTCTCCATGTTCATTGTTTATTTTGATTTTTCAGAATCCCAACTTTCACTATATACCATAGGTTTATTCAATCAGGAGTTTCGTTGGGTAATCTATCATGACAGATTGCAAAGTTGTAGACTTTCAAAGAAACTGGGTAGAAGTTCCATTATACTATGTTGGGAAGTCTTCCAATGACCAGGCTAATATCTTTCCCTCAACATTGTCAACAGAATTTAGAAACATAGAAACATAGAAAATAGGTGCAGGAGTAGGCCATTTGGCCCTTCGTGCCTGCATCGCCATTCAGTATGATCATGGCTGATCATCCAACTCAGAACCCTGTACCTGCTTTCTCTCCATACCCCCTGATCCCTTTAGCCACAAGGGCCATATCTAACTTCTTAAATATAGCCAATGAACCGGCCTCAACTGTTTCCTGTGGCAGAGAATTCCACAGATTCACCACTCTCTGTGTGAAGAAGTTTTTCCTCATCTCGGTCCTAAAAGACTTCCCCTTTATCCTTAAACTGTGACCCCTCGTTCTGGACTTCCCCAACATCGGAAACAATCTTCCTGCATCTAGCCTGTCCAATCCCTTTAGAATTTTATATGTTTCAATAAGATCCCCCCTCAATCTTCTAAATTCCAGTGAGCATAAGCCTAGTCGATCCAGTCTTTCTTCATATGAAAGTCCTGCCATCCCAGGAATCAATCTGGTGATCCTTCTCTATACTCCCTCTATGGCAAGAATGTCTTTCCTCAGATTCCACCATTCCACATTAACGGGCCCAAATTCATGAAACCCTGGAGATGAACTGATCTTTCATATTCTTCACTCAAGATCATTGGGCAGGTTTTTCAAATGTATTTATTTCCTCAGTTTATAAATTACAAAACTGTAGTGAGTAGACTAATTATACTTTAAGTACAAGTATTGTGTCAGGTCTAAGCATAGTGCTTAAGATAGAAAATGCAATTAAACCAAATGTATGGTGGTGAATACAGCCTATAGCTTCAGTCAATATGAGATAAATCAAAGGTGCTCAAAGATGAATTTCTCTTTTCAAAACCCATTAACTGCCAAACATGTCTTATACTGCCGCATTATCCAGTGGAGAATGGAGAGATCAGCAGTTTCATAGAAGGAATTAAAATGACAGCTTCTGATGTGTATCAGTATTGTCAAGTACCTCACAAATGTTCAGATCTGAGGCCTCCTGCAATTATGATTTTCCTTTATTTTCAGAAGGTAAAGCTTCTGAATTAGATAAAACTTGAAGTTCTCCACCATGCTTTTGAATCCCAGAGTCACTGAAAGTTATGGTGTAGAAGGCCATTCAACTCATTGCATTCATGCCAACCATAGAATAGATTTTAGGATAATCCCACCCCTTTGTTCTTTCTGAAACCTGATATGTTATAGGTCTCTAGGTACTTTTGAAATGTAATGAGTTTTGCCAGTTCTACTCTCCTCTCAAACTTGTCAAGTAAAACATTTTTTCGCAATTCTCCTCTGATCTTCCTACCATTGGTTTCCCTTTGCTAACTACCAACCTCAGTGCTATGAGCAATAGGTCCTGCTTCTTTATCCAATCTATAACACTTAAAAAGTTATTTACATCAGTTATGTCTCCCCTCGCTCTCCTTTGTTCTAAGTGAAACAAATTCAACCTGGACAGTTTCTTCTCATGACCATACGTCTCTGGCCAATGCTATTCGTACCAAGTAAAGGAAAGCTGCTGTTCTCAGTCCTCTGGTTAATGGATTTCAGGACAAGTTTCCAAGCCTGAACATCTGTGGAGCTCTTAGCCTCACAATAAAGTAAATTAGATTGGCCTCATCTCTAGTTGGGCAGCCTCTTGACAGTGCAGATTCTGAATTGTCCACAATTGATCAGGCCCCTCAGATCAGGATTCTCATGTTTCACTCCTTCACTTACTGGTGAGTCGAGCAGCTGGGTAGAAGCTTAACTGTGTGGACGTTTATCCTACAGGACACCAACCAGCATGAAGTGAGCAAAAAAACTGATTGGCACAATGCAGTAAGTTGACAAGGTTCTCCTTTGACAGCCTCTTCCAAACTTATAGACTTCTGTCATCTCAAAGGACAAAACCAACAAAGGTAGAGGATCTCACCACCTGAAAAATTCCCTTCAATTACATCCAGCCACCTTACTTGGAAATAGGCCTCTGGTTCTTTAGGTGTCTGTTATTAAATGGGCTTTGACACTAAGTCCCATGTCCTGAGAGTGAATAACAATTTAAGTTGCGATTCACTCTTGGAACTCTTAGTACTTCAGCACTTGAACTGAAGCAGTTTAGGGAAATGCTCACTGCTACTTTCTCAAAGTTAGCTAGGACTTGGGAATAAATATTAACTTTGACAGCGATGTTTGCATTCTGTAAAAGGATAAATACAAAATAAAACATGAATCTTATGGAATTCTACAAATAAGAGTAGCTTCTACCTTTGCAGGGTTTATACATCAGATCTGCTAAACCCTTTGATTAGATTACAGTCTTGCAATCCATGCTATATTTACTTTTAAGTGTTGGTGAGGATTCCATTAGATGAAGCAGTTGTAGATAATAGATTATCTTCCAGAGAGTTAAGTGAATAACAGAGTGAACAAACTGAATGTTTAATCCAGTGTCCTTCATGTTTAAAGATCTTGATAACTCTTTCAGGGTTACATCAAGTGTTGTTGGGCATTAATAGTTATACTGAATCGTCACATCAATCTTTATCAAGACCACTGACTTTTAAAATATCTGCTTGCTATTTCCTGAAACATCAATGAGAAATATTTAGTAAGAAAACTTTCCCAGAGACTACAAAGTGAAGTTTTAGTTGAAACAGCTTTACGTGTCTCATTTGTTCTGATACTTATAGTATGTGGTACTCACACCGCATCGTTGGATTGTGGAGGTTTAAATGGTGAGACTTCAGGACTCCAGAGACACTGAGGTGGGTGGTCTTGCTCCATCTTTCGCCTTGCTTGAAGCCCTTGTATCTCTTTAGATGTCTCCACGTCAACCAAAAAGCTAAGAGCAAATTAAAAATGATGATATTTTTACTTTTGTGCTTCCACATTTTATAATTGGTACTTTGAATGTCCGTGAAGGACTGAGCTAAATCAAGTCTCCAATTTCATTTGTCTGTGTTCACTACATTAGCCAGTAACATGGAGGTAACAGTAGTTATAGCATAATGGATCTCACTTCTCTGGTTTAAGAAGGGATTCCTCTAATGCAGGGTTTCCCAACCTGGGGTCCATGGACCCCTCAGTTAATGGTAGAGGTCCATGGGATAAAAAAGGTTGGGAATGCCTACTCTAATGGGTTCTTGATCCATATCCTACAATCCTTGCAGTCAAGGATTCTGCTGCCATGGGACATTGAAAGGTTGGGCTCTCAAACACTTTATGGGTGCATTTTTTGAGGAAACATATTGACATTGACTCATTATAAGATAACATATTGAACTGATATTAAAGCAGAGAAAATGCATACTGATTATATTTACTGTATTAGTTATGAATAAAATACATTTTCAAAAGGAAATTATAATAGACTGGCAGTACCTATTGATCATGCAGGTTTTCCACGAGATCCTCAATTTTCTGTTTTAATCAAGCTGCAAATTGCAATGCAAAGGTGTTCAAATACAATTGACGAATATAGTAACATATTCATTGGCTTAACAGAAGATTAGAAGATACCTCTCAACCATTATACTCTTAAAACACTCTACCCATCTCTAAAAGGAGAGATAATAAAGACAACACTGCCTGCTATAAACTCAATATATAAGTTTGCTGAATACACCACAATTGTAGGCCATATCTTGGGTACTGATTAGTCTGAGTACAGAGAGGAAATTAACAACCTAGTGGCATGGTGCAAAGGCAATAACTTATCCCTCGACGTCAGCAAGACGAAGGAATTGGTTGTTGACTTCAGAAGGAGTAGCGGACCACACGACCCCATCTACATCGGTGGTGCGCAGGTGGGACAGGTCAAAAGCTTTAAGTTCCTTGGGGGGAGTATCACAAATGACCTGACTTGGTCTAACCAAGCAGAGTCCACTGCCAAGAAGGCCCACCAGCACCTTTACTTCCTGAGAAAGCTGAAGAAATTTGGCCTGTCCCCTAAAACCCTCAATGATTTTTATAGGTGCACCGTAGTAAATTCTTCTGAGGTGCATCACCACCTGGTATGGAAGTTGTCCTCTTGAAGACCGGAAGAAGCTGCAGAAGATCGTGAACATAGCCCAGCACATCACACAAACCAATCTTCCATCCTTGGACTCACTTTACACCACACACTGTCAGAGCAGTGCTGCCAGGATAATCAAGCACACAACCCACCCAGCCAACACACTTTTTGTCCCTCTTCCCTCTGGGAGAAGGTTCAGCAGCTTGAAGATTCGTTCGGCCAGATTTGCAAACAGCTTCTTTCCAACTGTGATAAGACCGCTGAACGGATCCTGACCCAGATCTGGGCCATACCTTCCAAATATCCGGACCGGACTTGCACTACCTTACTTTCCCTTTTCTATTTTCTAATTATGATATATAATTTAAATTTTTATTACATTTACTTCAATTTGTACTTCAGGGAGCGCGAAGCGCAGAATCAAATATCGCTGTGATGATTGTACACTCTCGTATCAATTGTTTGGTGACAATGAAAGTAAAGTAAAAGTAAAGAGAGGTCCTGCTTTCTCAAACAGAACATTGTTGAAAACAAGAACTCTTAAATGAGGCAAAGCCAGCAAATTCTAATGCAGACCATTTAATTTGATCTAAAACAATCCAATAAAATGAGTTGGCATCATTGTTTGTTAATTTAGAAATAATTCAAAGATGTGGAACCCGGGTGGTCAGTGGTTGGGTTGAGTTGTTCTCCAATCTCAGCAATTTGCAAACATTTTATTAGTATGCTAAAAGACATAAAGGAGACTCTTATAGAAAGGCCACTCATTCAGAGGACACATCACTATCAACAGTGCACTGATGATGTCTCCTTGCATGGTGATGAAAAGTTGGCAAGTAAATTGCCAAGGTCAGAGAATACCTCAACCGAAACTGTTTATTATTTTACATTATTTTTGAAATGCTCTTGTTTTCATTAAATTGTACATCTGATCAAGCCCAATGTTCATAAAATATTGCAGATGTTGAAAATCTGGAAAATTAAAAAATATCAAGAATACAGAATAAAGCAACTTAATGATTTTAACTAAGCCTTGTCCCACCTTGTTTTAACTTTGGAGAGAATTGTATATTTAAATGTGAGATTTGGAGCACATTGATACAAGCCACACACACACCAATTTTAATATAAAAGAATCCTATTAGACCTAAAAAATGCATTCAGCAATTTTCAGAAACTAGTTTATCTGTAATTTCTTTAACTCGGGTTTTACTTTGCTTATTGAATGCAGAGAATTGTTATTTTTTTCAGGTCTCCTTAAATTGAGAAGATCATATTCAAATAGATATGCTGTGAAATTTTAGTACCTGCATGTTCCACACCTGGACTCAAAACAGTCCAATAGTAAAATGTACTGGAATCTGTACGCAGAATAGGATCTCAGTGTTTGAAATGTGTGTTCTAAAGTCATGAACATCCTAGGGTAAAGGCTGGTGGCTTGCTATGGAACTATTGACATCAATCATCAAAACAGATCCCATCACCTTTTCAATATAGCTCACCATGTGTACGTTGGCTGTGACTTCTGTTATTATAATAGGAACCACACATTAGCTGAAACAGTTTTGAATGTTCCAAGGATGTCAACAGTCAAAATCTCTCTTTTAAAGCATCTTCCACAAGTGCTTAAAAAGAGTCTGTGAATACTTTTGTAAGCTATAGGAATTACCTTATATTTTCTTTGCAAATATCCATTTCCCATTGAATAGATTTAGATACCTATTTTACACAGAGATGAATGCAAACAAAGCAATTCCAGACATTTTCTCCTGTGCTGCTTATGTACAAAAACGTTTTTCCAAGCTGCAATTGATTACAATACCCAGTTTAATCAGCGTAATGGCAGTCATTGCAAAACCTGATACTACCTTGTTTTTCTCAATTGCTCCACACAGTTATTACTATGAATGCCGTTGTTTCAATATTAAAAAGTAGACATTAAGAGATAGATAAAAATAAATCACATTAAAGCATACCTGTGGAATATCAGCAGTTAAAAAAGCTGATGTGTTTCTCCTGAAGAAGGTAGAGATCTAAGGGGAGGGCAGAGAGAAGTAAGATTTTACTTCAACGGTGCACTGGCAGATTTACTGATAAGACTTAGTGCCTATCTTCAGTGCTGTGACCTTCTGGCTCATGAACCCTCCTACCTGGTATTTTTCCTTTATATTCATTCCATTTTCTTTACAATTTGAAGGTAACGTTATTTGCAAGCAACTTTTTATTTTTACTGTTTTTAAATTTTAAAAGGTAAGAAGGAAGTTATTTTCAGTTTGCTGCAGTATCAAATGGATTATATGAATGGATGGTGGATTTGTTTTTTTTAATTGCTCACAAGAGAACATGGGCATCTCAGTCAAGACCACATTTCCCTCATTCCCCCACGTAACCCAGAGTGGCTTTCAGCTGTTGCAGAGAATGGTTAAGAGCTAATCAGACTGCTAGTTTTGTAGACAGCATACTGGGAAAGACTGCAAAAATCTTACCCTGAAGAACGTGAATGAAACAAAGTGGTTAATTGGTTTATTATTCTCACATGTACCAAAGTACAGCTAAAACTTGTCTTGTTTACCATTCATATAGATCAGTTCATTACAATGGTGCATTGAAGTAAAACAACATCAGAGTGCAGAATAAAGGGTTTACAGAGAAAGAGCACTGCAGATAAACAAAACAATATAGCAAGGTAGATTGACGTCAAGGGTCCATCTGATTGTAGTAGGGATCCCTTCATTTAATAACAGTAGGATAGCTGTCCTTGAGACTGATGGTACATGCATTCAGGCTTTTGTATCACCTATGAGACAGGAGGGGAGTGAAGAAAGAATGAATAGTACGGATGGAGTCTTTGATTATGCTGGTTGCTTTAGAAAGGAGTTCGAGCCGAAGTTGGCCATGCAACACGAATGTATAGAGAGTAGGGGCTGAAATTGGAGCCGTGTGGGGAACCAGTATTGAGATAGTTGCTGCATATCCTGTCTGATTGCGGTCTGTTGGTCAGGAAGTCAAGGATCCAGATGCAGGGGGAGACATTGAGTTGAAGGGCCAGGATGGCTCCAAAATATGACTTGCCAGTAATTACATTCCTGCACACCTAGCTGCCAGGGAGCTACCTTCTCACATAGCCCAGGCAGAAAATAGCACAACTTTGAGCTACCTTTTTTTGAAATACCACTAAATTCTCTGTAGTTAATCCGCATAATACTGATCACAAGAGGGATTTATTCCATTCCAAGTACTACTTACCTTAAAGTGAAGCATTTTCTTTATTTATTCTAATGAACTCTCATAGTAAAAATAGTAGAAATATTCACCTTAATTTAATTGCTGATCACATTCCTGACCATTGCCAAGCCTGTGTGCTTTCAAGCTCTGTGGGTGTACTCCTTGCACCCACCTACCTGACTGGCAAAAGTATCACATCACTAAACCAATGGCCACTGTCAGAGATTCTACAGATCCCCACAGATTCTGTGCGTGAAAGCCCAGACACTTACAAAAAACAAAACTCTGCACTCCAAGGGCAACTGAGAGATGGGGATTCCTGTTACCCCATTCACAGAGACATTGCTGATTAATTCAGTAGGCTGACAATTTTCATTTGCATCTGTTTATTTTCATATTGTCACCTAACAGTTAGGAGGGTAGATAAAACTAAAAAATAGCAAATAATGAAATTATGTCAGGGAACAGAAGTGAGTACATTTTGCACTCAGCAAAGATTTCTGCTGACATACGAGATGACTTGCTTGAACAATTTTGGGCTTGAGGTGATAAGATAGAAGACTGGAGTTTATAGTTAACTGAAGCAATAATCAACAGCAGAAGAGATTAGATTAAAATACAAAAATGTAGAACAGCAACCTTATGTAAAGTATGAACAGATGGAACATTTCAAAATTTTATGTGCAGCGTATTTTTTTTACCTTGAATTTTGGAATTTAAAATGAAATGTGTAAATGAGAATTGAAGATTAAATTATAGATAGAAGGCTAGTAAGAATGCATTGAAAAGGAAAAGGGAAAGAGCGTGATATATTTTTTTAAATTGTTGTTAAATTCATTTTAACATTAGCTGTTTCTGTCAAGCTAATACTTCATTGCTGAAGGAACAGTTGGAATGGGGTATTGCCTCAATATTGGGTTTTGTTTAAATACCATAGAAAGTATAAACTAAACTCCTTCAACGTGAAGGTGAGTGAATGAAAGTAATAGTCGAGATTGTTTTAATTTAGACCAAAATTTAATGTGAAGTGTATTTTTTAAATCTTGTATTTATACGCCACTGTTGGAGCCAGTTATCTATTTTCTGTCTCTCTGTATTGTATTTTGTGCTACATATTTTTATTACAATTTACAGTAACTTGTCTTGTAAGTCAGGGCATGGTAGAAGTAAATTAGTACAGTCACATATACACCTTAGTTTAGTTACTGATAGACAAAGCAAGGGATGAATATTTTTTTGTTGACTGCTCTCTTTGCTTATTACACTTACATCACTCATTCCGCAAACTTTCATGAACATTGTTAATTCTGTTATTGCTATTTTTGATTGTTCATCTTTGCTGGTTTCATAATAAAGATTGAATGTACTTTTTTGACTTGGAACTCAGTTATTTGGAAGTGCATTATCCAATGTTAATTCCTTTGATAAGTTTTGGTTTGGTTTTTAAGTAGCCGCTACAGGGTTCATCACACGAAGAATTGGACTCAGAGCCTGAAGAAATACTAGGCCAAGTGATCAAATATGTACATTTGGTATGGAGTATCTTAAAGTGGGAGAAGAGGTTCAAGAAATTTCAACAGGGAAATCCAAAGCTGCCTAGGCAATAGAATGCACAACCATGAACAAAGGAGTGATGAAAACTGGGATGCACAAGAGGCCAGAACTACAGAAACACTGAGATTTTGGAAGGTTTCAAGGCTGAAGAAACCTACAGATAAAAGTGCCTGGCAAGATCGTTGTTGTTTTAATAAGCAGGGTGAGAATTTTAAAAAAGAGGCATTCCTAGACTGAGAAGAATGTAGGAATAATGGGTAAGTGGGCCTTGGTGTAACCATTCTAATACAGTAGTATTCTGGATGACCTTGGACATTGCCATTCAGCACAACAAAGAATATGTAGAACACCATGCCAATCACATACAGATCATTTATGGATTTTTGCTCATTCGGAATGAAAGGTAAAAAAAGTGTACGTTCCATGATAATTTCAAAAACTATTAATGTATGATTTTGTTTCTCTGCCCAAAACTTAAAACAAAATTAATTAAAGGACAAACACAAGAAAATCTGCAGATGCTGGATATCCAATGCCCAAATATCACACACAAAATGCTGGGGGAACTCAGCAGGCCAGGCAGCATCTATGGAAAAGTGTAAACAATGGGTTTCGGAGCAACAATCAGGACTGGAAAGGAAGGAAGACAACGCCAGAATAAGAAGGTGGGAGGAAGAAGTCGTTGATTGGAATATGCAACAGAAGCATTCCCCTGCAGGTCCAGTGAAGAGCTTTAAAAAGCAGGAAGTTTTTTGATAGGAGTCATTGACTGGAGTACTGTGCCATGCAACAGAAGCATTCCTGCTTTGGGAAGAACAGACAAGGTAAGGAAGTAAGTTTGTTCCTCATTTCTTATTTAAATCTTAGAGAGTGTGTTAGGGAACTGAGGCTGCAGCTCGATGACCTTCAACTTGTTAGGGAAAGTGAAGCAGTGATAGATAGGAACGACATGGAGGTAGTCACACCAAGGCTACAGGAGACAGATAAATGGAGAGGGAAGGGAGAACATCAGATAGTGGAGAGCACCCCTGTGGCTGTCCCCCTCAATAATAGGTACTCCATTTTGAATATCGTTGGGGAGGGGGGGAACCTTCCTGGGGGAAGCAACAGCAGCCATGTCTCTGGCACTGAGTCTAGCCCTGTAGCCAAGAAGAGCAGGGAACGGAAGAGGATGGCAGCAGTAATAGGGGACTCTATAGTCAGAGGGACAGATAGGCAATGCTGTGGACATGAAAAGGAAACACAGATTGTAGTTTGCCTTCCAGGTGCCAGGGACCAGGATGTTTTTGGGTTTGTCCACAATATCCTGAAAAGGGAGGGTGAGCAGAAGTTGTGGTAGATATTGGTACAAATGACATAGGTAGAAAAAGGGAGGAGGTCCTGAAAAAAATATATAGGCAGAAAGCTGAGAAGCAGGACATCAAAGGTAGTAGTCTCAAGATTGCTGCCTGTGCCACACAACAGTGAGGATTAGGAATAGAATGAGGTGGCAGGGGGCGGGGATTCAGATTTCTGGATAATTGGGACCTCTTCTGGGGCAGGTAGGACCTGCACAAAAGAGACAAGTTGCACGTGAACCTGAGTGGGACCAATATTTTTGCCAGCAGGTTTACCAGAGCTGTTGGGTGTTGTTTAAACTAATATAGCGCGGGGGGGGGGGGGGGATGGGAACCAGTATGATAGAGCTGAGGATGCGCCAGCAGGTTTACAGTAGATGATGGTTGTAACATGAACATAAGGAAGGACAAGTCAATGACTGGGTACAAATGTAGACACAGCAAAGAGTCATATTGTACCACAGAGGCTAAATTCAAAAGGGCAAAGAATACTGATCTCAAATCGTTGTATTTAAATGCACATAGCATTTGAAATTAATGGCTTTGTGGATGATAGCATTTAGTTCATAGGGGAAACATTTATAGATGATGGCATTTATTTCAAGGGGAAAGGAGGTAATGCCGAGCCTTTACAAGACACTAGTCAGGTCGCACTTGAAGCATTGACAACAGTTTTGGGCCCCTTGTCTTAGAAAGGATGTGTTGTCATGAGAGTCCAGAGGAGGTTCATGTGGATGATTCCGGGAATGAAGGGGTTAACATATGAGGAGCATTTGGCAGCTTTGGGCCTGTACTCACTGGAATTTAGAAGAATGCGAGGGGATCTCATTGAAACCCACCAAATGTTGAAAGGACTAGATAGGGTGGATGTGGTGAGAATATTTTCTGTTATTCAGAACTAGAGGGAACAGCCTCAAAATTGCGGGATGACCCTTTAGAACAGAGACCAGAGAGTAGTGAATCTGTGGAATACGCTGCCACATACTGTGCCAGAGGTCAAGTCTGAGGGTATATTTAAGGTGGAAATTGATTGTTTTCTGATTGGTCAGGGCATCAAAGGATATGCTGAGAAGGCAGCTGCTTGGGGTTGAGTGGGATTTGGGATCAGCCATGATAGAATGGCGGAGCAGACTCAATGTTGGGCGCAGGACAGCCCTCAGATGTTTACTTCCAGGAATATAAAATCGCTCACTCTTCCCACTTCTGATTCCTTGATGAGAACTGGTGCATATTCCCTTGTCTTACCCGTTCTGAAGTCCACAATGAATTCTTTGGTCTCGATGTTGCTGCTGATCTCTCTCACTCCTGTATGCCTGCTCATCGCTATTTGAAGTTCTGACAATCATAGTTGTCAATATAGTCATACAAATGTTTAGATGGCTTTTGAGCTGTGCCTGGCCACCCAGTCAAGAATGTAGAGGGAGTAGAGCAGTGGGCTAAGCACACATCCTTGAGGTGCGCCTGAGTTGATTATCAGCGAGGTGGAGACATTATTTCCGATCTGCACAGACTGTGAGGAAGTCAAGGAGTTGTAGAGGGAGTTACCCAGGTTTTGGAGCTTTTTAATCAGAAATGTGGGAATGATTGTGTTAAACACTGAGTTATAGTCAGTAAACAGCAGCCTGACATAAGTATTAGTGCTGTCCAGGTGATCCAAGGCTGCATGAAACGCAAATGAGATCGCATCTGCTGTAGACCTATTGTGGCAATAGGCAAAGTGGGACCAGATGGCTGGTGATGCATTGGACAGCCTTGACTACTTGTTGTAAAGCCTTCTTGTGCACCACGGTGGAGTTTCCTTGGCATGCAGTGATGCAGCTTGTTAAGATGTGCATTGCCACAACTTTGAAACTGCCTGACTTTGAAACTTCAGGCCTCGGGTTCTTCTCCCTCCTCTCTGTAGGCTGTCTCATCGTTATTGCTGATGAGCCCCACCACTGTCCTGTCAGCGGCAAACCGGACAACATGGTTACTCGGGTGTTCGGCCGGGCAGTCGTGTGTGTGCAGAGTGGACAGCAATAGGCTCAGCACACAGCCCTGGGGGACACCCGTGTTGAGGATGATGGGGAGGGAGGAGTGGCTGTGCATCCCGTCTATCTGAGGTCTGTTAGTTACAAAGTCCAACACCCAGTTGCACAGTAGTGTATTTAGACTGCAGAGTTGGACTTTGTTCACCAAGGTCTATGAGCACAGAATCTCCTCCCTGTCTATATTGTATCTCCTAACACCAGTTCTCTGCTTGGCTTCACCCTTCCCTGTGGGGGCTCACAACTAGCCACAACACTGACCTGGCTGAGGCTGAGCCCTGATAGGTCCCCACCTCAATGGTATCCAAACAGATATATGTTGCTGAGTGTACTGGTCACTGGGTAATCCTGCATTATTTGCCTACCCTCTCTAACTTTTCTGTTGGTCACCCACCTACCCGCAGCTTGCACCGTATGTGTGACCACCTTGTTAAAACTCTAATCTATAATGCATTTAGCATCCTGGATGGTCCGAAGTACATCGAACTGCAGCTCCATTTCCTTCACACCATCAGTCAGAAGTTGCCTCTGGATGCACTTCTGCAGATGACGCATCCATGCACACTACATTGGTCCTGATTTCCCACAGGCTGCAGGCAGGACACGACACCATCTTAACTGCTATTCCATCTACTCAAGTAGGAAGAGCATTCCTAAGGAAAACACTCATAGCCATTATCTGATTCTGCTCAACCTCCTGTCACCAAATACTCTTGAACCGAAGTCTCAGTGCTTTGAGTACTGTGGTTACCACGACACTGTTACAGCTCGAGGCATTCCGGAGTTCGGAACTCGGCTCTGGTGCGGTACTGTAAGGAGTCTCTGTATGCCCTCCCCATTGAATGCACGGGTTTTCTCTGTGTTCTCTGGTTTCCCCCCACATCCCAAAGATGAACCAGGTAGGTTATTTGGTCATTGTAAATTGTCCTATGATTAGGTTAGGGTTAATCAAGGTTGTCGGGGGTTGCTGGGGTGGCTCAGAGGGCCAAAAGGGCCGACTCCACACTGTATCGTTAAATAATAAAATAAAATAAAATAAAATTATGCTCAACCATGGCACTTACAGCTCAGGCACGGCCACTCACCAAAACAGTCACTCCATAATAGCCACACTGCTAAAGTCTGTTTCCCTTTTACTGTATATCTGTAAACAAATCTAAAACCCTACTGACTCCTTCTCTCTGTTGATCAGATGGCTGGGACTGAAAAATAACAAGCCCTTAGCTTTAAAACAACCTTTAAAAAGTCACTGCTGCTCTAACTGCTGGGACTGGAAATATACTGGATGCATTTCTTGTGAGCACAGAATTGAATGTGGATCCAAAGAGTCAAAGTTATCTGATCATTAATATACCCAAGGCATACGGAATGATGAAGCCCAGACGTGCCCAGGAGGAAAATGCAGCAAATTTGCTTGCATTCTTCACTGCAACGGAATCCAACGAATCTTAATGCCCCCTTACTTTCAGTGTGTAATGCAAAGGCAAGGGATCCAAATGGTCCATGAGATTGGCTGCCATTATTTCTGATCACGTATGGGATTGACAAGTAAAAGATACTCCTACATAAGATTGTGCTGGGTCACTGGTTATAAACATGGATGAGACTGGCTTACCCTAACTTGGAGCAACAAGTTGAGAAGTTAAGGCATATTCTTAGATATTACAACAGACCGATAAATTGCAAAAGCTCTAACAGACACTCAGATAATCACAGAACAGTTCACTGTGCAGCAATGCTCATATAAACTTGAAGGAGTTAAACAAATATAGCCATGGATGGATAAGAACTGGATTTATAGCTGTAAGATAGGCAATAAAGAATTAAGCAATGTCTGAAGGTTTACAAAGTAATGTACAAAAATATGCCTTACAAGATAACTCAGGGACTCAGAGAGGAACTCACCACATCAAACTCCAACAGGGTTCATCTAGAACTGGTGATAGCTAAATAACAGAAGTGAGGCTTGGAAGTTGTTAAAGTACACTAAAAAGTTGTGTAACTTAGACAGAATGAAGCTAAAGAGTTACACAATGTTTTGAATTATCAGTATGAGGGAAATCCGTTGCTTCCCAAGGACCTACAGGTACATTAAGGGCAGAGTGGACAGATAGTAAGGACCAAATTTAGAACTCTAAAACATCAGAGTGGTCAGTTATGTGAGGACCCAAAAAGGATGGGGAGATATTAAACGGATTTTCTACATCTGTATTTACACAGAGCCAAAAGAAGTGAGGCAACACAGCAGTGAGGTCATGGACTGTATATAGATTATAGAGGAAGAGGAGGAGGAGGAGGAGATGCTTGCTATTTTGAGACAAATTTGTTTAGATAAATCCCCAGGATTTGACAATTGTTCCTCTGGAAGATCAAAGCGAGTGGAGCCGAAAGAGATGGGGGAGATCGTAAATGGATTTTTTACATCTGTGTTTACTTGGGAGATGGACTCAGAGTCTATAGACGTGGGGCAAAGCAACAGTGAGGTCATGGACCTCTCTCTCTCACACACACACACCCCACCCCAGGGGTAGCTTTTTCACACAGAGGATGGTGGGTATATAACAAAGGAAGATGTAGAGGCAGATAGAATTAGAATGTTTAAGATTTTTAAACAGGTACCGGGTTACAAAAAGTTCGGAGAGATATGGACCAAATTCAGGCTCGTTGAATCACATTGTCAGCATAGAAGAGCTGGAACTGTTTCTGTGCTGCCTGATTCTCTGTCTCTATCTCAAAATTAACTCACATGTTGCTACACCTCATTCAACATTTAAAACTCACAGATTGTTTGCATTTCTTCAAAGTTCAAAGTAAATTTATTACCTAAGTACATATATGTCACCATATACAACCCTGAGATTCATTTTCTTGTGGGCATACTCAATAATTCCAATAAGCATAATAGAATCATTGTAAGAACTGCACCAACTTGGGTGTTCAATCAGTGTGCAAATGTAAAAATAAAGAAGATGATATAGTAATACATTAATAAGCAATAAATATTGAGAACATGAGATGAGGAGTCCTTGAAAGTGAGTCCATAGATTGTGGGAACATTTCAATGATGGGACAAGTGTAGTTGAGTGAAGTTATCCCCTTTCATTCAAGAGCCTGATTGTTGAGGGGTAATATCTGTTCCTGAACCTGGTGGTGTGAGTCCTGAGGTTTCTGTACCTTCTTCTTGATGGCAGCAGTGAGAAGAGGGCATGTCCCATGTGGTGGGAACCCTGATAATGGATGCTGTTTTCCAGCGACAACTCTTCATGTACATGTGCTCAATGGTGGGGAGGGTTTTACCTGTGATGGACTGGGCCTTATCCATTACTTTTTGTAGGATTTTCCATTCAAGGGCATTGGTGTTTCCATACCAGACTGTGATGCCGCCAGTCACTACACATCTATAGAAGTTTTCAAAGTTTTAGGTGTCATGCTGAATCTTCGCAAACTCCTAAGGAAGTAGGGATGCTGCCATACTTTCTTCATAATGACACTTACGCACTGGGCCTAAGACAGATCCTCTGAAATAATAACACTGAGTAATTTAAAGTTGCTGACCCTCTCCACTTCTGATTCCCAGACGAGGACTGGCTCATGAACTTCTGGTTTCCTTCTCTTGAAGTCAATAATCAGCTCCTTGGTCTTGCTGACATTGAGTAAAAGGTTGCTGTTATGGCACCACTCAGCCAGATTTTCAATCTCCCTCCTCTCTGCTGATTCATCATGATCTTTGATTTGGCCTACAACGTGGTTTTTCATCAAACTTGAATATGGCATTGGAGCTGTGCTTAGCCACACAGTCATAGGTGTAAAGTGAGTAGAGCAGCGGGCTATGTACACAGCCTTGTGATGCACCTGAGCTGATAGAGGAGATGTTATTGCCAATCCAAACTGACAGGGGTCTGCAAGTGAGAAAATCACAGATCCATTTGCACAAGGAGGTATTGAGGCCAAAGACTTGAAGCTTATTGATTAGTTTTGAGGGGTGATGGTGTTGAATGATGAGCTGTAGTCGATAAAAAAACATTCTGATTGATGCATCTTTGCTGCCCAGATGTTCAGGGTTGAGTGAAGAGCCAATGAAATGGCATCTGCAGTGGACCGGTTGGCAAACTGAAGTGGATCCAAGACATTTCTCAGGCACAAGTTGATAAGTCTCATCACCAACCTCTCAAAATACTTCATCACTGTAGATGTAAGTGCTACTTCCCAGTTCTGTAACCAGTTCTATAAATGACTTACTCTTCTAGGGTTGAAGAAACTATGTTAAA
This sequence comes from Hypanus sabinus, assembly GCF_030144855.1. Taxonomy (NCBI): domain Eukaryota; kingdom Metazoa; phylum Chordata; class Chondrichthyes; order Myliobatiformes; family Dasyatidae; genus Hypanus; species Hypanus sabinus. The sequence goes on along the minus strand of NC_082739.1, from coordinate 19,027,488 downwards.
GAATAATCATTCAATATTTAAGGAAACACGACCTTTAAGACTTTAAAACAAACAAATGCTTATTGATCAGGAAAAAACAATCTGTCAAATATCCAACTGCACCAGCTTCTGGGATTTCTCAGATTTCAAATTCTGATCAGTGCCGTGTCTCAGTTTATGTGACCTGTTTGCTTTACAGTTATCAGCATAATGACCCATGTGGCCACAGCTGAACCAATGGATTTGTGAACCCTATTGGGATAGCACATTTCCTGGGGATCCCATTGCTAGTGTATCTCATTTACCTGAAACTTCTACCCATTTGGACAATTTTTAATTGACTACTGTCACAGATCTATCCACCACAATCCCTTGACTCCTGTTACTGTCTCATGTTTACGGTTGTAGTGCAACAACCTAGCAATAACACAAATAAATATTCCAGAACTGACAGTGGCAGTGCAACCATGAGGACAGGTAAACATGAAGTCATAGAGTTCTAGAACACTACTACACAGAAGCAGGCCTTTCAGTCCATCTAGTTCATGCTGAAACATTAATCTGACAAGTCCCATTGACCTGCACCTGGACCAAAGCCCTCCATACCCCTCCTATCCATGTACACATTCAAATTTTTCTTAGGTGTTGAAATCGACCACGCATCCACCACTTCTGCTAGCAACTCATTCCACAATATCACCACCCTTTCTATACACCACATAATTTTGCATACATCTATCAAATCTCCCCTCAATCTTCTATGTTCTAGCAAATAAAGTTCTAATCTATTCAAGTCCTGCAACATCTTTGTCAATTTTCTCTGCATTCTTTCAATCTTATTTATATCTTATTTATATCCTTCCTGTTGGTAGGCCACCAAAACTTCACCAAATTAGGCCTCAGCAACATCTTATACAAATTCAAAATACTATCCCATTTACTTCACTCAACACTTTGATTTAATGTAACCCCACTTTTTAAAAAAAGGAGGGTGAGAGAAACCGGGGAATTATAGATTGGTTAGTCTGACATCAGTGGTGGGAAAAATGCTAGAGTCGGTTATCAAAGATGTGATAACAGCACATTTGGAAAGAGGTGAAATCATCGGACAAAGTCAGCATGGATTTGTGAAAGGAAAATCATGTCTGACGAATCTTATAGAATTTTTTGAAGATGTAACTAGTAGAGTGGATAGGAGAGAGCCAGTGGATGTGGTATATTTAGATTTTCAAAAGGCGTTTGACAAGGTCCCACACAGGAGATTAGTGTGCAAACTTCAAGCACATGGTATTGGGGGTATAGTATTGATGTGGATAGAGAATTGGTTGGCAGACAGGAAGCAAAGAGTGGGAGTAAACAGGACCTTTTCACAATGGCAGGCAGTGACTAGTGGGGTACCGCAAGGCTCAGTGCTGGGACCCCAGTTGTTTACAATATGTATTAATGATTTAGACAAGGGAATTAAATGCAGCATCTCCAAGTTTGTGGATGACACAAAGCTGGGCGGCAGTGTTAGCTGTGAGGAGGATGCTAAGAGGATGCAGGGTGACCTGGATAGGTTAGGTGAGTGGGCAAATTCATGGCAGATGCAATTTAATGTGGATAAATGTGAGGTTATCCACTTTGGTTGCAAGAACAGGAAAACAGATTATTATCTGAACGATGGCCAATTAGGGAAAGGGGAGATGCAACGAGACCTGGGTGTCATTGTACACCAGTCATTGAAGGTGGGCATGCAGGTACAGCAGGCAGTGAAAAAGGCAAATGGTATGTTGGCATTCATGGCAAAAGGATTTGAGTACAGGAGCAGGGAGGTTCTACTGCAGTTGTACAAGGCCTTGGTGAGACTGCACCTAGAATATTGTGTGCAGTTTTGGTCCCCTAATCTGAGGAAAGACATTCTTGCCATAGAGGGAGTACCGAGAAGGTTCACCAGATTGATTCCTGGGATGGCTGGACTTTAATATGAAGAAAGACTGGATCGACTAGGCTTATACTCACTGGAATTTAGAAGATTGAGGGGGGATCTTATTGAAACGTATAAAATTCTAAAGGGATTGGACAGGCTAGATGCAGAAAGATTGTATCCGATGTTGGGGAAGTCCTGAATGAGGGGTCACAGTTTAAGGATGAAGGGGAAGCCTTTTAGGACCGAGATGAGGAAAAACTTCTTCACACAGAGAGTGGTGAATCTGTGGAATTCTCTGCCACAGGAAACAGTTGAGGCCGGATCATTGGCTATATTTAAGAGGAAGTTAGATATGGCCCTTGTGGCTAAAGGGATCAGGGGGTATGGAGAGAAAGCAGGTACAGGGTTCTGAGTTGGATGATCAGCCATGATCATACTGAATGGCGGTGTAGGCTCGAAGGGCCGAATGGCCTACTCCTGCGCCTATTTTCTATGTTTCTATGTTTCTATTTTGAAGGTCATTGTGCAAAGAGGTCCCTTTACAAACCTATCTAACTGTGAAGCCACGTTCAAGGAATTACGGATCAGTATTTTCAGATACCTCTGTTCTATGGCACTCCTCAGTGCCTTACCACTCACCATAGAAGACTTACCCTGATTGGTCCTCCCAAAGTGCAACACCTCACATTTGTCTGCACTAAGTTCCATCTGCCATTTTTCAGGCCATTTTTCCAGCTGGTCCAGATCCTGCTGCAAGCTCTGACAATCCTCCTCACTGTCCACTACACCCCCAATCTTGGTGTCATCTGTAAATTTGCTGATTTAGTTAACCACATTACCATCCAAATGATTGATATTGGTAATAAACAACAATGGACCAAGCACTAATTCCCTGCGGCACACCACTAGTCACAGGCCTCCAGTTAGAGAGGCAACCATCTACAGCCACTCTTTGGCTTTTCCCGCAAGGCCAATGTCTAATCCAATTTACTGCTTCATCTTGAATGCCAATTGACTGAACCTTTTTGACCAACATCCTATGTGGGACCCTGTAAAGGTCTTGCTAAATTCCATGTTGACAACATTCACTGCCTTGCCTTCATCAGTTGCCTGGTAACTTCCTCGAAAAAGCTGTATAAGATTGGTTAGACACGAAATACCATGCGCAAAGCCTTGCTGAGTATCCCTAATCAGTTCCTGTCTATCCAAATATTTGTATTATGTGTCTGGCCCCTGAGAATACCTTCCAATAACTTTCCTGCTGCTGATTTCAGGCTCACTGGGCTATATATTCCTGGCTTATTCTTAGCATCTTTCTTAATCAACGGAACATTATTAGCTATCCTCCAATCCTCCAGCACCTCAGCTGTGGATAAGGGTGTTTTAAATATCTTTGCTAGGGCCCCTGCAGTTTTTGCACTAGCCTCCCACAAGATCTGAGGGAACACCTTGTTAAGCCCTGGGGAATTAACCATCCTAATTTGCCTCGAGACAGCAGACTCACCCTCCTCTGTAATCTGTATAGACTCCATGACCTTGCTGCTGCTTTGCCTCACTTCTATAGATTATGTGTCTGTCTCCTGAGTAAATACAGATGTAAAAAGTCCATTTAAGATCCTCTCCATCTCTTTTGGCTCCATGCACAGATTACCACTCTGATCTTCTAGATGAGTAATTTTGACCCTTGCTATCCTTTTGCTCTTAATATATCTGCAGAAGCCCTTAGGACTCTTCTTCACCTTGTCTGCTAGAGCAACCTTGTGTCCTCTTTCTGCCCTCCTGATTTCCTTCTTATACTCCTCAAGTATCTCAATTATTCCTGCCTGCCTATAAATGCTATGCCCTGCCTTCCTTTTCTCAAAAACCAAGGTCCCCTACAGCTGTTATCTTTGCCTTTTATTCTGACAGAAATAATCAACCTTTTTACTCTCAAAATTTAACTTTTGATGGCTTCCCATGTACTAAGTACACCTTTGTCAGAAAACAACCTATCCCAATCCACACTTGCCAAATACTTTCTGATACCATCAAAATAGGGCTTTCTTCAATATCGAATCTCAACCTGAGGACCAGATCTATCCTTTTCCATAATTACCTTGAAACTGATGGCTTTATGCTCACTAGTTGTAAAGTTTCCCCTACAGAAACTTTTGTCATTGTCCTGTCTCATACCCCAAAAGGAAATCTAGTATCACTCTCTCTCTCTAGTTGGGACTTCTATATTCTAATTAAGGAAACATTCTGAACATATTTGACAAACTCTTTCCCATCCATTGACCTTATTACGAAGTCGAGTTGCTAACTCGACACTCAACCCAGGCACAGATGGAGAGCGTGCAAGGGAGCCAGCTGGATTCGAACTCAGGACCTCTTGCCCTGAAGACCAGTGCTGATGTCACTACGCCACCAGCCAGCATTATGACATTATTACTGTATGGGAATCCTAATCAATATGTGGAAAATTAAAATCAGCTACTATCGGAGCCTTACGTTTCTTGCAACAGTCTGCAATCTCTGTACAAATTTGTTCCTCTAGATACAGCACATTGTTGGGTGGGATTATTATTATTTAGTTAACTTTCCTTCACGCTATTGGGAGCATTTAATTGGCCATGAGAGATTGTCCCCACTACCATTCCCTGCTATAACAATCTTAAGGAACCACAAGGACTCAAATAGCCTCTTTATCGGTCTCCTTTGGGTTTATCACGTAAGTGGAGAGGTGGAGCTTGCTGCATGGGCAACAGCTTGCTCTCCATATTGCACTGCACAGGGCTGCGTATTATGTAGACAGCTAGGACACAGCATCCATGGTCAGCTGTGACCAATGGAGGCCCTCATCAAGTTTATTCATTTCTTGGAAAAGAGAAATTACTTCACAGTTACATGTGGCATTTAAATTACTTAAATAAACCTGTTGATTGAGTGTAGTTACTGAATGGATTTGATGAATGTACACCTTTTAGTTGTACGTCTTGTGAAATGGGCAGCCTTATAAATTGCAAAAACAAAACAGACACTCTGGTAATTATAGAACTGGCAGTTGTGGTCATTGTGTAACAGTGCACACAGAAATTTGAAGAAGTTAAAGAAACACAGATGCTTACATGTGAGAATTGGACTTATAGCAGGAAAGAACTCACCAATGTCTGCCAAGTATGCAAAAGGTGCCTTGCTGCAGCAATGTGTCTGGAGACTAACCCCTGAAAAAAAAGACTCCGAGTCACTAAATCACTATATTTACTGCCATTCAGACAAGCAATTGAACAGGCAAGGCATAGGAGGGTACGGGTATAATATCAGCAAAAGGGATTAGTATTGATGGGCATAATGGCTGATATTGACATGATGGGTCAAAGGGTCTGTTGTTGTACCGTATGACTATTACTCCAAGACCACAATTTATTCTGACAGTAGCTAAAGTGAGAAAATGGAATTGAAATGTTATTTGCATGAGGGTTAGCTTTACATATCTCTTTAGTACAGGGATATCTCCATATAGCCATTGTAGCATCCTGCTGAAATCTCTTATTTAAAAGTTTTTGTAGAACTGTTCAAGGAATTCTTCCTCTCATTAAACATCCTGTGGTATCAGTGATGAATTCTAAAGGTTCAAAGTAAATTTATTGTCAAAAGACATATTCATTTTCTTGCTGGCATTCACAGTAAGTACAAAGAAACACAATAGAATGAATGAAAAACTGCACATGAACAAAAATGGACAAACAAGCAATGTGCAAAACACAACAAATTGTGCAAATACAAAAGAAAAAAAATCAAATAAATGATAAATATTGAGAACACAAGTTGTAGAGTCCTTAAAAGTGAGTCCACGGATTATGGAATCAGATCAGTGTAGGGATGAGTGAAAGTATCCACACTGCTTCAAGAGCCTGATGGCTGAGGGGTAACTTGTCCTAGACCTGGTGGTGTGGATCCTAAGGCTTCTGTACCTCCTTCCTGATGGCAGCAGTGAATAAAGAGCATAGCCTGGATAGTAGGGGTCCTTGATGTTGTATGCTGTTTTCCTGCTTCAGTGCTTCTTGTAGATGTGTGCAATACTGGGAAGGACTCTACCTGCGATGAACTGGGCTTATTTGCCCCAACTTGGTCTGACTACACCAACTTGCTTTTCATTATTCAGGAAGCTCACTCTACAATTCTTGAACCAGACTAACAGTTCTTTGCAATAATCATGATACTCTCTGCCTGCATTCATCTTTAACTTCTGCATCTAATAACACTGGACAACAAAGGTTTTGCTTCATGACTAATTTTGTGTGTACCTTATGGATTTTGGGCTCCTTATCATGAAAATGACCATGAAATTTCCTTATCATGCACCATTTTTTAAAAAAAATCACTGATATTTGTTATTTCAATTCATAATTCAAGTCAGAACAACTGATGCTAAGATTAAGGATGACATTTTTTTGTTGGTCCACAAACCAAACAGATCATAATGACAGGCAATTCAGAGAACTTCTCATGGGACTGGAGAAAATTGCATGGAAGGCATTCAAGGATATTTTTGAATATTTTCTTGCAAGTACAGAGCACCAAACTAATTCAGCTGATTGACAACATGCAAAACCATGAAATACAACATGTCACTAAAGATTAATTTTCTGCATTCCCATTTAGATTTCTTTCCTGCAAATCTTGGCGCTGTCAGTGCCGACCATGTTGAAAGCCTTCACCAGAATTTTGCAGTGATGGAGAAACGATATCAGAGCAACTGGAATCCATCAATACTGGCTGATTATTGTTGGACACTTAAGCGAGAAGTCTCAGATACTAAGTACAAATTACAATCATCAACAAAATATTTTAGCTTTGTAGAACTATTACAAAGCGTCAGTACCATTATGCAATTAAACACATTATATTTCTACATGATACAAGTAGTCTGACATTAGATTTGTGTTCAGCTGCAAGCAGTCTATCATAAATAAAAATTCTGAGGAAGCAACACGTTTGAAAAAAATTGTTGTCCAGTGTTGCCCTCTGAAGATTTTGAAATTGGGTTATCGTCAAAATAATTGTGTATAATTATACAGCAGAGCAGAAGTGAACATGCAGATATCATTGTGTAGCTTGACAAATCATCTGACAAATTTCAATATTTTTAATTTCCATCTTTTGCCTACTCAACTCAAAAAATCATGGTTATGACATTAATGAACAGATATATATAACATTGTTTTTATTTTACATCCCTGTCCCAATACTTTAACATAGATATTATTTTTTTTTTACTTGAAATGGCTAAAGTCTCTAGTAAAGTAGCATTTGTACAATGTGATAAGTATAAGTGAAGTCATTAGGGCATAAGGGCAGCAATTTGACCTCAAAAGAGCCCTTCTCAAAATGGCTATTCCATAGAAACCACTTCCCTTTTTCTTGCTTCTAAGCCTGTCAGCTGCTTAGATTTCCACTGCTTCTCCTCTTTTTTTCTCTTAAGATATTCTCATTGATTTAATATGCTTGACATAATATAATATGACATCTAGCAGTGTCCATCTGAACAATATTAGTTATTATATAATGGAATAATTTGCTTGTGCATAGCTGATATGGGACTATTGAAATTGTACAAGCTTCAATTAAATTCTAATGGAACGAACACTAAAAAATATTTGATTGTCTCAGATACATCCTAACAGCAAATGATTTAAAGAGATGGTTGAAATATTTAATATGCTTTATCAAATTATCAATAAGGAATATATTGATGTAACTAACAATATGCCCCCTGTTGGGATGTAATAAAACACACCCAAGATTTTCATTTTGAAATAGAAAAGATATTTTGCTCATGAAATTAGTTCTGTATAACAAACTTTTAATTTTTTTAAAATGTAATGCCAGCCCAAATTTTCCTTTACTCAAACTAGCAACAAACTTTCCATCTGCACTTTCCGTTGGGATTAAGGTTGACAAAATGAAGTAAGAAGGCAGAGCATATGAACACTCTTTTCAATTGTTACATACCCCATGGGTATACAATTGAGTACCTGGTGTGATGTAATGGTCTTGTGATGGTGGGGTGATGTAATTTCCTGCCAGTCTGAGGTCATAGGCTGACATGCTCCAACAGGTATAAACCGGAAAGCCTGCTGTGATGCAGGAGTTTTTTAGCTGAACCGTTGACATCCAGTATCCATCACTCTGGAACCGCTGCCCGCTCCATATACGTCCGTCCTCCTCGCTCTCCTCCCGAAAAAGACTGCAAACTCCCGCTCAGCTTGCACAGTCAAAATAGCATAACAATTCTCCATTGGTTATTTTTCCCTTTATCAGAACCATAATCCAAACATACGAGACACAGAATCCCATTACAGCATTACACAGAAGCCATTTCATTATAACATACAGAGAAGCCATTTTGTTAGCCTGAACAGTTAACACCACTGTTACTGGTACTGAGAACCCTACAATAATTTTTAATAATAATAATTGATAAGAAAATTTTGTTCTTAACTAATCTGACCATTAACAACTATTATTTAATCAAAAAGAATTAGAGTAATTCCCACCTTTACAGTATTGCATACATCTATTATCATAAAACTCTCTATTACTCTCTTTGCTTGAAGTTAACTCCATATACTTTACCGTGTTTATCGCATTGAAACCATCAGAGCATGTGTTATTAAGATCCATATACATAAGGAAACCAGAAAGAAATAAATCTTTAGCAATTAAATCATAGCAATGTCCTTTCCTCTACTGGCAAAAAAGCCACACAATGAGGGTTTCTGTTTCTGTCCAGATTATAGTCATTAATTCCAGACTTGTTGAAGCAGCTGTAATCAGACTAGTGGTACAGGGGGCTCTTTCAAAAATACTCGCAAAAGTTCAATTACAAAGCAGAAAAAAATTAGGGTGAAAGGTTCATAATGAGGCTAATCAGTTATCTTCAGTGTGGCTGGTAATATTTGTGAATGCCCACTGGCCAAGGATTCATGTGCATATAATGTACAAAGAATTTTATTAATTAACATTCAAGTCTCAATCTCATTCATGTTTCAGACACACTCTGCAGGAATCTCACAGCCAGTGTCAGAAGTACCACCATATTTAGGAATCAGACAAATCTATAAATAAGTACTGATTAGTTGTTTAATTGCTTCCAATATGCAGCTGAGTGGTGGTAATTTCAGGGGAGTTGATGTAAATTTTGGGAAGAAACAAATGGGTTACTGTAGGATTAACATAAAAGCCCCTGGAATTGATTCACACTTCCTTGTGAACAACTACTCTTGGCTGAATAAAATAAACATATATATAACTCGCTGAATTAGAACATCTTTCATCAATCTTCAATAGTGCTGCACAGAGAAACTAAACAAAACAATAACGATGACCAAAAATGTTCAAATGCCAGGTCCTTAATAAGGGCAGAAAAAGCTTGCAAATTCACATCAGGTCAAACAGCATCTGGAAAAGACAAGGCAAACAACAATTAGGAGCTCAGTTATTCAAAAAAATTAATGCAAAATATTAGCCAATCTCTTTCTTCCATTGCTGTAGATTTTGACCATTTTCCAGTTCAATTCAGATGATTCAATTTTTTCCCTTTGCTCATTTGGACTCTAAACTTTGTTTCCTTTTATCTTCAGCCAATAACTGTTGATTGTTTTTTATCTGTAAGACTGGTCAACTCAGCAAACACTGTCTAATCCATTTAATCCTAAATAAGGTCAATATTCTACATTTGTGAATGTGGGGAGGAGGTGGGTGGGATAGAAAGTAACTAATTAATCCTTAAACTCCAAATATCATGATGTCAAAAATACAAATAATGTGAGTCCACCTCATGGTGCTGGTGGTTTAGTATGCAATTCACATTAAAGTAAGCAGTGTTGTATAGATGTACATCAAATACGAATTGGAGAATACCACAGAGGAAAGGAACCAGCAGCTATTCAGAGCAGAACAGAGGTGGAATGACAGTAGAAACTAGGAATGGGAGGAGAAGCTACAAATAACACCAGTTTGATCCTGGCTGTCAATCTTATGAGCATACATGTTTCATGCTTTTCTCAAGTGTATGTCCTCCTTTATAGACTTCACAGAAGCGGAAAGTCTGTGAGGAAAATAAGTATAAATATGAAGATGACAGAAACATAATCAAAAACATAAACACTGGGCAGATAAAGCATGACAAAGTTTTGAAATGCTCACACTCATTTTACATCTCAATAGCAATACTAAGTTGATATCTAGAATTGTGATAGATATTCACTTCCTGTGTCAGAGGATTTCATGATTTGCCAAGCTTGCTTTCTAAACACAGCATTTCCACTTGTCAAGATCGAACAGTTGTAGGTAAGCTTCTAAGTAGCATTGTTTAGTGTCTGGTCTTAAACAGGAGCCAGTGTTCAGTTCTTAAAATATAAATGGAAAGCAGTAATCAGCTTGAAGTTTGAAAACACAGCTTTGTAAACAAGTCCTGTACAGAGCCTCTGACTTGCTGGCTCATACCATGAATCTAATTGCTCAAGAGGTCCAGTATAAGATACTGGGTCATTTAATTTAACTTGTTTCAAAACAGACAGCTGACTAAGTTGCTACGTTCAAGGAAGCTTGCAAATCAGATGGATTATACCATTTAGCATATCAAATAACTGATCTATTAATAAATTGGGAGTTGTATGTACTCAAGGAAGTTAGCTTCACAGTATTAGTTATGGGTACCTGAGAGCTGTGTCTCCAAAAAACTTTTAGACCAGGCATGGGCAAACTACGGCCCGCGGGCCATATGCGGCCCGTTAAGCTTTTTAATCTGGCCCGCAGAACTTGATGAAATTATATTAATAAACCTTGTTAACGTTTTCTCCCCGCAATTCTGGCGTTTTCCCAATAGATGACGCACTCGATATATTTGTTGAGGTGCAGCGTATTACTCCACATTTGTGCTTTACTTTGTGACCTTGTGGCGACCCATTTCCTGGCACATCTGAACCGGCTCACAATTAGCCAGCGTTCCGGCTAAGAGAGATCGCCTGCGGGGATTTGCGAGCACAGAGCTCCGCATACCGGCGCGCTCTCCCTGCTTTGTCATTCTGCGGGTCATTGTTGAGTTTTGGCACAGGGGACAATTGAATAAGAAGGAGCAGGACAAGTAGACCTGCATCTCCTACCGTTTTTGAAATAAAGACAGTCAGGAGGAGAGTGATGATGATAATATCTTGAAGGATAACAGAATTTTCAGTGCTTTAAAATAATAACTGTTACTATTAAAAAAGCTGTATTTTATTCATTTAATTTTCAGTGTTTTAAAAGTCATTTCAATAAATAGCTAAATACCATGGGACTTCAAAGACAGATATTTTGTTGTAATGCATTTGTTCATTTTCAATTGAAATTAAAGCACGTTTTCTACATATCCCATGATATTTTATTTTCTCTTATGAGGTGTATTACCAAAACACTCCGTCCATCTGCTCCTGGTCCGGCCCCCCTGTCAAATTTTAGAACCCTTTGTGGCCCTCAAGTCAAAAAGTTTGCCCACCCCTGTTTTAGACCATTTGTGTAAAAAGCGTATCCGAACAAATATCATTATGTGTGAAGTCAGCCAAGTGGCAAAGAAACTGCATACATGTCGAGAGCAATTCAGGTACATTTGGAATGGGGTAAGGGACATCAGGGAGCATAAAAGAAACACGGCATAAACTGGAGACCATTCCTCTGGCTTTGGTTTCTGCAACGGACTTGTTCATCTGCACCATTGGTACGTCCTTTTAGTTTAAAGGAAGTGTATCTGTGTTTTGGAAACTCTGTTTTAGAAATGGTTTGTAATTTTGAAAAGTTTAAAGTAGAAATCCTCTGAGTTTTAAAAGTGGTTTAAGAATGTTGTTTGGATTTAAATGTGTTTCGCTGAAAATAAAAGAACTGTATTTTAAAGTACTTTATTAGCTGGAAGTATCTTCTCATTGGTAGGGAAAGGGGAACCACCACTTGAATAGAGGGTATTGGCAGCTAAACTCACTGTGGAGAATAAACTGGGAAGTGAACAAGCACATTAATTTTTTATATCTGATAAGGCTTAAGTTCCTCGTTAGAACTGCGTGGTCAGCAAACCCAATACTATCACAAAATGCACTGCCAGAGCAGGTGGTAGAATCAGATGCAATTACTATGCTTAAAGAGGCATTTAAATGGTATAGGCATAGAAATAGATGATTCTAATGCAGAGAAATGAGATTACTTCAGATGGACAGAAAGATCACGATGACATGGTGGACCAAGGAATCTATGACTGCCTAACTTTGAAATCCTACAGCATGTTTCCCAAGCAGATGTCAACAGTTCAAAGGTTCATTTATTATCAAGGTATGTACCAATATACAATTCTGAAATTTGTCTTTCCCAGATAGTCACAAAACAAAGAAAGAACACAAAAGTTGTTCAGAGAGAAGCATCAAACCCAAATCCCCACAAGAAAAAGAATGGCATCCCGGTCATCAACCCCCCCACCCCCCAAATTCCCCTCCCTCCACAGAAAACGGAACAGGAACATCGACTCCCAAAAAATAACCCTTCTCCCGCACAAAAACCTAACAGAACATCAACCCCCAAACTCTCTCCCATCACACAACAAAATGGAAAAGAAATGGACAATAAAAAACACAGAATATAGTAACCATAAGTCTGGAAAAAGTCCACATTCCAAAAACACAATGTTCCAATCCATAAATGCAGAGCCACGATACCATCCTACAATATCACTGACATTCATTGAAAGAGATGGACACTATATGAGGCAGAGAGGCCTAACCACCATGCAGCCATAGGCTGTTCACTGACTCCTTCTCCAGCAGTGATCAAAAGGAAGGCAGACTGTGCTGAACTCCCACTTGCCTTCTGCATATGCTTCGATGTTTCAATCTTCCTCAATGCTTTAATTGATGATTAATGGATGCCTTAACCAGTGAAATGGAGTCAAACAATGGCTTGGGGCCCGGATTGAAGTTACTTCACATTGAGACCATCCGAGTATGTGCTCACTTCCTGGAATCTTCTTGGAGACAACAAAGCACTGGATAACTCAAACAATCTCCAAACTGTAAATCACAGTCTCTAACAGTCTCAGAAACACATCGAAGGTGAAAAACATATGTAAACAAAGTAAAAAAGACATTTTTGTTAGCTGCCTGGAAGATGTTGACCAAGGGAGCAATTGTACGTTGGTGTGATCGTAACCAGAAGGTGTTATTGGTCCCTTTAAGAACTCCTGGCTTAATCACCCTCCAGATCTTTCAATGAGCTGCACTTATGAAATTCACCCCCTGCCCAAGGCGAGTTCTAAATTTGAGCAACAATCAAAAAACATCCTGTGACCTTGATTTGTAGGCACACGCAAACCTCTTGCATGCTGACTGCAAAGATTGTGGCCTGATGGAAAATCCCCACATTTGTTATTTTCTGACACTTGCATTGGAAAATGAGACACAATCATTTGCGAAGAATTATGGAAGGGAAATACAATAACTTAAATGTCTTTGCTGTCTATTTAAACAGTAAATTATTCCCACTCATTGGAGCAAGTCATGAGATTCAAAGCTCAAAGATAATATATTTCAGGAAAGGAGCAAAAGGCTGGATGACATCAGAATATGGGGAGCTGTGCAGGTGTTTAACATGTTAGATAGCATTTTAAAGCAATGCAGTCATATATAATGTGCAATTACTGAAAATACGTGGATTGGGATGGATGCATTAAGTAATCAAAATTCTGACATTGGCCTGTCAGCATGGGTCAGGTGAATCACAAAGACCATAAGAGACGTGTATATTCAAATTCTCAGCCTGCTTGAATGATTAGTATATCTGAAACATTATTTGTCTTACATTGGCAAGAGAAAGCAGAGGGAGAGATGGTAATGGAGAAAATGGGTGAAAGGAGATTGAAAGAGGGAGGTAAAGAAAGGGGCAGAGATGTAGTCGAGGGGAGAAAGTGATACAAGAAAAGGGGGGGAGAGGGAGAGGGAGAGGGAGAGGGAGAGAGGGGGAGAGAGAGAGAGAGAGAGAGAGAGAGAGAGAGAGAGAGAGAGAGAGAGACATCTGCCTCAGAGTAAAGATATATCTATAATCTGTATAACATTCTTAAACGTTGCTCACATACCCTGTTATTAAAGTTAGCATTAAATAGTAATGGTGACCAAATAAAACATACTGTATGTTTTCAACAACCTCCCTCCCTCATTAAAACAGAAAATAATTACTTTCATGCTTTCTTAATCCCTGCTGAAACAAATGAGCTAAAGGTTTTAGATGCTATCTGATGCCAGACCATCATTAGTCAAAGCTCAGCATTTAAGGTTCCGCTAAACCTATCAGATGTACAACTGAAATTAATTGAAGCTGGAGTTAGATTAAGCAGTGAGACCCTTCTCATCCCTCTCAGAAATTGCCACTGAAGAAAAGAAAATGAAGATTAGTTGCTGTTTAGTGATTCCTTACAATTGTGGACAATGAGTCTCCTTTATTCATTAGACACAGAAAAAATGCTTGTGCATCACTCACCATGCACAAACAGAAGCTTAAAGATTATAAATGAGATGACCTCCTCTCTGGAAATCATGCTTTTGAGAAGAATCAAAAGCATGGTATTAAATGATGTGAACTTCTGTTACTTACTCTTTGAAGGCCAACAATTCTGTTAAACACTGATTTCTTGTTCTACAAAAAGTCAGATATGGATTCTAAACCAGAATTCTTCAGGTGATAATTTACCATATTCGGTCAGGGCTAACAAGGGAGTTATTGCTCTGAGGCGTAATTTTCCTTTTTACAGAATTAGGGAAAACAAACAGAAGTTCAGTTCTCTGGTCTGTTGAGTAATTGGTTATAGATTAGTTAATGTAATTTCAAGTTAGTCATTATCTGGGATTTCTCAGCCATTCTGTTCCGTCTCCGGCCTGCTAAGACGCAGGTGGCAACAACCTATGGAGCTCATTCTCCAATGTCCTGTGTGAGTAAATAAACGGGTAGATGGTGTAAGGACCTTTTTGAGTTTTTTTTTTAATCAATACAGCGAAATTCACAGAAAATGTAGCCTGCCTTTAAATACTGTCTTTAATAAACTTAAATGGCCAACTCTTCTCTTGAGATAGGTGCTTTCGTCTCATCTCTAAAATTGCCAATCAAATGCATCAGTTTTCTTCAAGTGAGAAGCCAAAGCAGAACAATCTGAAGCACTTAAAGCAATGCTACACCATAGGAAGGAACTGCATTCTTATGAGTACTGGGAATTGTATAATTGTATATTCAGGCTAGTAGATGACATGAATAGTGAGACTAATACTTGTTAGAGAAGCACTAATGAATATCAAGATACTATATTTGAATTTAGGCGACTCTGTCAAAAGCATTCCTGCATTTATCACCCCCATCCTGCAAGTTAAATAAGTCATAGGGCCTGGATGTGGAAATCAATGTGCACCCAAGACAAAAAAACAAGAATTGTACTCTAAGAAAACAATGTGCTGCCAGATGCTGTTCGTATGAATTTACAAGGGGTGATTGATAAGTTTGTAGCCTAAGGTAGAAGGAGTTAATTTTAGAAAACCTAGTACATTTATTTTTCAACAAAGTCCCCTCCTACATTTACACACTTAGTCCAGCGGTCGTGGAGCATACGGATCTTGAACCTCCAGAAAGTGTCCATAGATGGGTGATAAGTTCGTAGCCTAAGGTAGAAGGAGATGAGATATACAGCTCTCATTACATGCACAAGCAGTTCAACTCTTTGAGTGATTATGCAGGAAGTTTGATGTTAATAACTCATCGCCTTCTACCTTAGGCCACAAACTTATCAATCACCCCTGATGCATTATTAACTGATGAGTTATTAACTTCAAACTTCCTGCTACCACTCTTTGCCTTCTGTGAGCAAGCCAGTTCTGGATCCACAAAACAATGTCCCCTTGGATTCCATGCCTCCTTACTTTCTCAATAAGCCTTGCATGGGGTACCTTATCAAATGCCTTGCTGAAATCCATATACACTACATCTACTGCTCTTCCCTCATCAATGTGTTTAGACACATCCTCAAAAAATGCAATCAGGTTCGTAAGGCATGGCCTGCTCCTCACAAAGCCATGCTGACTGTTCCTAATCATTTCATGCCTCTCCAAACATTCATAAATCCTACATCTTAGGATCTTCTCCATCAATTTACCAACCACTGAAGTAAGACTCACTGGTCTATAATTTCCTGGACTATCTCTACTCTCTTTCTTGAATAAGGGAATGACATCCGCAACCCTCCAATCCTCCAAAACCTCTCTTGTCCCCATTGATCATTGCCAGAGGATCAGCAATCTCCTCCCTCACCTCCCACAGTAGCCTGAGGTACATCTCATCTGGCCCTGGTGAATTATCCAACTTGATGCTTTCCAAAAGCTCCAGCACATCCTCTTACTTAATACCTACATGATCAAGCTTTTCAGTCCACTGTAAGGCATCCCTACGATTGTCAAAATCCTTTTCCATAGTGAATACTGAAGCAAAATACTCATTAAGTACCTCTGCTATCCCCCCTGGTTCCATACACTTTTCCACTGCCACTCTTGATTGGTCTTATTCTCTCACATCTTATCCTCTTGCTCTTCCCATTCTTGTAGAATGCTGTGGGGTTTTTCTTAATTCTGCCCACCAAGGCCTTCTCATGTCCCTTTCTGGCTCTCCTACTTTCTTTCTTAAGCTCCTTCGTGCTAGCCATAGAATCTTCTAGATTTCTATCATTGCTTAGTTTTTTGAACCTTTTGTAAGCTCTTCTTTTCTTCTTGACTAGATTTACAACAGCCTTTGTACTCCACAGTTCCTGTACCCTACTATCCATTCTGTCTCATTGGAACGCACCTTTGCAGAACTCCACGCAAGTATCCCCTGAACATTTGCCACATTTCTTCTGTACATTTCCCTGAGAACATCTGTTTCCAATTTATGCTTCCAAGTTCCTGCTTCATAACCTCATATTTCTTCTTACTCCAATTAATCGCTTTCCTAACTTGTCTGTTCCTATCCATCTCCAATGCTATGGTTAAGGAGATAGAATTGTGATCATTATCTACAAAATGCTCTCCCACTGAGAGACCTGACACCTGACCAGGTTCATTTCCCAATACCAGATCAAGTACAGTCTCTCCTCTTGTGGGCTTATATACATACTGTGCCAAGAAACCTTCTTGAACACACCTAACAAACTCCACCCCATCTAAACCTCTCACTCTAGGAACATGCCTATTAATATTTGGGAAATTAAAATCACCCACCACAACAACAATTATTATTACACCTTTCCAGAATCTTTCTCCCTATCTGCTCTTTGACGTCCCTGGTACTATTGGGTCATCTGTAAAAAACACCCAGTAGAGTTATTGACCCTTTCCTGTTCCTAACTTCCACCCACAGAGACTCCGTAGACAATCCCTCCATGTCTTCCTCCTTTTCTACGGCTGTGACACTTTTTCTGATCAACAGTGCCACACCCCCACCTCTTTTTCCTCCCTCCTTGTCCTTTCTGAAACATCTAAAGCCTGGCACTTGTAGTAACCATTCCTGACCCTAGGCCATCCAAGTCTCTGTAATGGTCACAACATCATATCTCCAAGTACTGATCCATGCTCTAAGCTCATCTGTTTTGTTCATAATACTCCTTGAATTAAAATAGACACATCTCAAGCCAGCGGTCTGAGCGCCTCTTTTCTCTATAACCTGCCTATCCTCCCTCTCGCACTGTCTCCAAGCTTTCTCAATTTGTGAGCCAACTGCCTCTTCCTGTCTCTTCAGTTTGGTTCCCACCCCCCAATAATCCTAGCTTAAACTCGCCTCAATTGCCTTAGTAATCCTCCCTGCCAGGATATTGGTCCCCCTGGGATTCAAGTGCAACCTGTCCTTCTTGTACAGGTCACGCCTGCCCCAGAAGAGGTCCCAATGATCCAGAAATCTGTATCCCCGCCCCTGCTCCAATCTCTCAGCCATGCATTTATCCTCCACCTCACTCTACTCCTATACTCACTGTCATGGCACAGGCAATAATCCCGAGATTACTACCTTTGTGGTCCTGCTTCTCAACTTCCTTCCTAACTCCCTGTAGACTTTTTTCAGGACCTCTTCCCTTTTCCTGCCTATGTCATTGGTACCAATATGTACCACAAACTCTGGCTTTTCTCCTTCCCATTTCAGGATATCGTGGACGCAATCAGAAACATCCTGGACCCTAGCACTTAGGAGGCAAACTACCATCCGTGCTTTTTTCCTGCATCCTCAGAATGGCCTGTCCGACCCGCTAGGGTCCCCTATCACTGCTGCCATCCTCCTCCTTTCCCTACCCTCCTGAGCCACAGGGCCAGACTCCTGCGCCCAATTCACCCAATTTGCTGCTGCGTACCTCCAACTATCAATGGGAACTTAATGTTTTTCATAGCTACGTTTCAGTCTAGAGGCTTGGGTCGAAACCTCACTGTGAAAGACTCTGACATAAGATTTATTAGATTTGATAACCACAAAAAAATGGTTATGAGATTTTGCAGCTGGTTAAGGATACCCAATTGCAATTTAATTTCATTCAAAAAGATATAAGGTGTGTATCATTTCAGTTCCACTTAACATGGTTAAATTTCACCAATTCTGAAGGGTCTAGCATATTACTCATCACAAGATGCACACAAGATAAATGGTGTCTTCCGGCTGTTCACCACATCCTGAGAAGTAATTAAGAAATACAACCTTGGATTTTTGCAGAATGCATAAAATTTTTGCAGAATTACCACTGAGCACAAAGATAGAGTCCAAGATCAGAGTACCACCAGAGGAGTCCAGCTGGCAAGTGCAGGACATCTGCTCCTGTGAAGAGTCTCAATCATCCTGATGTTTATTGGGATTAAAGCTGCAACAATTCAGCACTGAAGTAACTGCAAATCAACACTGACAATTGATATTTATTATTGAATTTATTTATAACAGGATTCTTTTAATTACTTTGTTTTTCCTTGTTGACAATCACACAGGCAGTTTGAAATACCCTGAGCAGGGAACCAGAAGATAAAATATTTTATAGCTTTGGAGGGAGAAAAAGTTGAAACAACTTTCCTACTGATAAGTGAGAATTTTGTAACTATACCAAAGTTTAAAAAAGCTATGCCCATTTATTGTCGAAGGCATAGAAAACAATAATCATCATCCCAAGCTTCAGTAAATATAAGCTAGAGCTGCTTGAAATATTAGTTCAACCACACTAGATTGCTGTGTACAGTTCTGGTCACCTTGCTGAAGAGGGTGTAATAGAACTATGGTGCAAAGAGGATTTACAGGCACGTCATTAGGACAGAGGAATCGTGATTTCCATTTGAATTAAGGAGACTGAGTTAAGAGGAAGGACCTGGATCCCTTGGCAGAGATGTCAGTAACTCGGGCATTATGGCCTTAAATTATTCAATAAACCATTGGAGGTGAACAAAAAGAATCTCTGAGTAAGCAGTGACAATAGGAGCATTTTACCTGAAATGAAGTTGGAGGAATCTTCACCATTTTGTGATACATACCTGAAGAAATCTAAGAGCTATAATCTGCAGAGCTATAGACCAAAACTAGGGAATGATACTAACTTAAAGTCTATGTTGATAGCCATAAAGTTTTATGATTCTATGGAACAGATTCCATAAAAGGCTTCAGATTTATGATGCCCTACTGTGTTAGGTACCCAAGTAGAACTGACAACCTCCTCTGTCCTACACACTGTAGACACACAACTAGTAATTTAATTATGTTTGTGGTGATACATCTGATTCTGATGACTAATTGTGCAGTCATCCTAACTGGGGATTTTAGTGAATTGCAGAAAACCAGAATTCCTTTATTCCTGGTAAACTGCATTTATTAAAATACAGTAAAATAACCATAATGCAATGGCTAACAATAAGGTATGCTAATCTTCCTAGTACATGAGCTGAATTCAACATACTTTAACAAACGTAACAGGAGTAAATCCATAGGTGACTTCTGGTGACTGACCCTCGGTGTAGTACAAATGGTTGTGCAGTTTCTCAGGTAAAACACTACTGTTGTTAATAGCGGAATTCCAGTTTTCCCTTTGATCTAACAGCAAGTGCTGCACTTCATTCCTCTCACTGATCTGAGAAACCAGAACTTCATCTCATTCCCCCTCTCCCAGCTGGCATCCATTTCATATTATAAGTCACAATTTTGAACTACATTACAGATGGTTTTCCCAGCTTGTACACTTAGAGTTCTTTTCTGAAAACTAGAAATCACAGATTTATGGTAAGGGGTTAAAAAAAAATTAGAGGAGCTCTCAGGGAGAACTTTAAAAGTTCAAAAATTTCAAGCAAATTTCATTTATCAAAGTACATATATGTCACCATATACAATCCTGAGATTCATTTTCTTGTGGGCATACTCAGCAAATGTCTAGAATAGTAACTATAACAGAGCATAAGGCACAAGATATTGGAGCAGAATTAGGCTATTCAGCTCATTGAGTCTGCTCTGCCATTCCATTATGGCCGATCCCAGATCCCACTCAACTCCGTACACCTGCCTTTTCGCCATATCCTTTGATGCCCTGACCGATCAGGAAACGATTAACTTCCATCTTAAATATATACATGGACTTGGCCTGCATTGCAGTCTGTGGCAGAGCATTCCACAGATTCACTACTCTCTGGACAAAAAATGCCTCCTTACCTCTGTTCTAAAGGGTCACCCCTCAATTTTGAAGCTGTGCCCTCTAGTTCTGGATAGCCCCACGACAGAAAACATCCTCTCCACATCCACCTTATCTAGTCCTTTCAACATTCAGTAGGTTTCAATGAGATCCCTCTGCATTCTTCTAAATTCCAGTCTGTACAGTCCCAAAGCTCCTCATATGTTAAATCCTTCATTCCTAGAATCATCCTTGTGAACCCCCTCTAGATTCTCTCCAATGACAACACGTCTTTTCTGAAATACGGGGCACAAAACTGTTGACAATAGCCAAGTGTGGCCTGACTAATGTATTATAAAAGCTCAGCATTATCTCCTCGCTTTTATATTCTATTCCCCCTGAAATAACTGCCAACATTGTATTTGCCTTCTTTACCACAGACTCAACCGGAAAATTAACCTTCTGGGAGACTTGTACGAGGACTCCTAAGTCCCGCTGCACCTCTGGTATTTGAACCTTTTCCTCATTTAGATAATAGTCCACACTATTGTTCCTTTGACCAAAATGCATTATCATACATTTCACAACAGTGTATTCAATCTGCCACATTTTTGACCATTCTTACATTTTGTCTCTGTCCCGCTGCAATTGCATTGCTTCCTCAGCACTACCTACCCCTCCACCTATCTTCGTATCATCTGCAAACTTTGCCACAAAGCCATCAATTCAATTATCCAAATCATTGGCAAACAATTCCCACTCACTACCTCCTGCCTGTCAGCCATTCAGCTATCGATGCCAGTATGTTTCATGTAATGCCATAGAATTTTATCCTGTTAAGCAGCCTCATGTGTGGCACCTTATCAAATGCCTTCAAAAATCCAACTAAATGATATCCACTGCCTCTCCTTTGTCCACCCAGTTTTTTACTTCCTTAAGTAACTCCAATAGATTTTTCAGGCAAGATTACCCTTTACAGAAACCATGCGGATTTTGACTATTTTTAATCATTAGTCTCCAAGTACCTCGAAACCTTATCCTTAATTAATGAACAACTGCCCAACTAGGGTTTTCAACCAGAGTGTAGAAGACAACAAACTATGCAAATACAAAAAGAAGAATAAATAACATGAAAAATAAGCAATAAGTATTGAAAGCATGAGATGAAGAGTCCTTGGAAGTGAGTCCATTGGTTGTGGGAATATTTCAATGATGGAGAAGTGGATCTGATTGAAGTTATCCTCCTTGTTCAAGAGCCTGATGGCTGATGAGTAGTAACTGTTCCGAAACCTTGTGGTGTGAGTCCTAAGGCTCTTGTACTTTCTTTCTGATGGCAGCAATGAGAAGAGAGCAGGTACTGGGTGTTGGGGAATCCTGATGATGGATGCTGCACATAGGGAGAGCAATACACTGCCTGAGAGAGAAATAGAAGCAGAGTCACTGACAGCATTAAAGAAGTGTCCAGACAAGCACTTGAGCTTCCTGGGTATAGCTGGCAATGCATTAAGAGCTGGAAGATAAGAGTAATAAAGATGGGTGCCCATGAAGGGCTGAATGGCCTGTTCCCTACTCTGCGAGTGTGCTGGTATATCAAACTTGGGTCAGTTTCTGGATCTGCCATCTGTAACTATATACCTGTCCAGTCCTTTTAGAGTACAGATAACCACTTCTTCTGCAAATATTGAGGACATTTTTCTACAGCAGAACTGATCATTTCTTTCTTTGCTAAAACATGTAATTACATGATCAGGACTCTGGAGGACACTATATCACTGCAAATACTGAATGATGCTGAGCTAGTGAGAATAGAGTGAAATGAACTGCAAAATATCATTTATTTTAATGTCTGCAGAAACACCAAGTAGTTTGATTCAGCAAAGTGAGTATCTGAACAGTGGCTATTTCTAATTGGTTGATTGGGGAACGAAAGTGCAGGTACTTCTCCTTTTCTCTTGTGCTCACTCTCGCTATGTCTCATGTCAACTATTCTTTTGCAACAGGGTAATGCAACTTGCTTGCTCTGTGCTTTTAAAGAAACTATATCTGCCTTTGTTGAAGACAATGGAAATCTGCTATTGGAGAGCCATCTACTACTAGAGAAAGCATATATTGGTTTGCATTTCATGTATATAACTTTCAAACACAAATTCAAATTCATGTTTATTGTCAATTGATTGTACCTACTGAAGAAGGGCAGAGCTACAACAGCACTTAACAGCAACTCCTTCGAGCTCATTTGCAGAAACAGCTTAATTTCTTCCTTTGATGTCTCTTCTTTCCCTTTTCAGGGTGGATGGCAGAGATCCTGACCCAGAGTTACACTCAGACTTCGGTACTCTTGGGGTGGTGGGATCTGCTTCTGTGACTTACGGCCGGCCGCTTTACGAAAACCTGACGACACGGCCCAGAAGATTCAGGGTTCTGCATCTTTGCGGCCCTGTGGACAAGCTGTCTCTATGCCATTGCCAGCAACTAAAGCATCACAAGAGAAAACGGAGTATCAGGAACAGTGGTTCGGCTGCTGGGGCTCCGTACTTGGCAAATTTTGCTCTCTCTTTCTCTCTCTCTCTCTCTCTCTCTCTCTCTCATTGGTGAGGGAAGAGTTTGCTGCCAATTCTCTAGTGGAGAACTTGGGGAAAAAAGCGATGTGGCAGACTTTATCATCACAAATCAGCAAGTTGTTTTGTTTATGTCTCCCCTCTTGAAGAATGACTCCTCTCTGGCACTTTATTAGGTAGAAAGAGGGCCTATGATATGTCGGATTTGTCAGGTTAGCAATTAGTTTTTGCTTTACTGCAGATCATGGTCTTTCTTGGGAGCTTTGTTATTGCTTGCTTGGTGGGTGGAGAGTGCTGACGACTTTTGCTGAAGTAAATGGGGGAGGGGAAAAGTCAATGTTTTTCTGCTGCTTGTACGTTGGAGGGGGGAGTGGGGGGCTTTGGGGTTCTAACGGTATATTGCATACATTTCTTAATAGTTCCATTTATTAAATGGAACTATTGAACTATACTGTATGTACAAACAAGTAAAACAACATTCCTCCAGAACACAGTGCAGCCACAAAACAAAATACATAAACCAAAATATTACCAACACATACAAAATATAATCGGTAAAATATAATTCAAAGTGCATGTGGTGTGCAGCACAGGTAAACAGTTAACAGTAAATGGTAAACAGCTCGCTGTCCTAGTGATGAGATCTCGGTGGTGACAGGTATTCAGTCGTCTCAAAGTCTAAGGGAAGAAGCTGTTACTCAGTCTGGCAATCCAAGTCCTGACTGTGTATCTTCTTCCTGACAGGAGTGAGTCAAAGAGATCGTACGGGGGGGGGGGGGGGGGGCGGGTAGGGATCATCAACAATGCTTCGAGTCCTTATTCTGCAATGCTTATGGTGGATGTCACAAATGGAGAGTGGTCAACCTGTGCCTTCCTGATGTCCACAGTCATCTCTTTTGCCTCATCCACATTGAGACTCGGGTTGTTGTTCTCACACCATTTGACAAACCTCACTACCTCCTCTCTGTATACCAACTCATCTTTGCTGCTGATGAGGCCAACCACCATGGTATCATCAGCGAACTTGATGATGCAGATTTGAATTGGATCTGGCAGTGCAGTTGTGAGTCAGCAATGTAAGCAACAGTGGGCTGAACTCACATCCCTGGGGGGCACCAGCGCTCAGTGTGATAGAGCTTCTTGAGATGTTACTGCCATTTTTTAAAAATATATTCTGCAGGAAGTTTCTAAGTCACATGAAGCTATTATCATGATGAATGAAGTAATCTTGCAGGATATCTGCAGTTATGATCAAAGCAAACAGAAACTGGAGCTGGCCAGTCGTATAGTGGCATCAGCACCAAGCTTCAAGGTCAGTGGCACTGGGTTCGAATCCAGCCAGCTTCTTGCATGCTTTCCATCCACGCTGGGTTGTGCGCCAAGCTAGCAACTCGGCCTCATAAATCAGAATCAGAATCAGACTTTAATCGCCAAGTCCTTGTACACATACAAGGAATTTACTTCCGGCAGATGTTGTCTCTCTGCTCATAACAGATGATAAATATAAATGAAAATATAGATTATACATACAAGTAGTGCAATCCAAGTAATAGTTAGCCAACAGTTAACCGGCAGTTAACTGTTCAGCAAAGTGACCGCAGTAGGGAAAAAACTTCTCCAGTGCCTATTAGTCTCAGTCTGGAGGGATCTGAAGTGCCTACCAGATGGAAGCAGTTCAAACAGTCCGTGGCAAAAAATGCCACCTATTGTGTCACAGAAAGAAACAACAAAAAAAAAGGTACATCAATTAAAGTAGCACTTAAAGAATTTCCAAATAACGGCCTGGTTACAAAATAATTTAAAAAGATGAGACGGTTGGAGAATAGCTTGCTGATGTATGGAGGTTGGGTAATGCAGTCACATGGAATATAATTGCAATTCTTTCTATTCAGTATTACAGATGTTTAGCATCAGTGGTTAACATGCTTTATGCACCATTTCCCCACACAAAAGCTGCAGAGCAAACCATTTTTCCCTATCTAACAGAGCACTTTAACTCTAATGTTAAAAGCACACTCCTTTGTCAAATTACACAACTCAAATTACAAAACAGAAGACTGCATACTACTCCATAAACAACTGATGACAATGAAACTGTGCAAAAACTTATTAAAATTTAATTTTACTGATTTTTCTTTTAGTATTCAAAGCTTCTTCAATATTGCCACTTTAGTCCCAAATTTCTTTTTGTTACTGCCACTGTTCTATCCAAGATTATTTTTCATATTTTCAGGCAAGGTTCAGATTGCAAGGTGGCTAAGTTGGCACATGAGAACGGAAGAGCTGAAATGGTGCCAGAGGGCAATTTCTTTGAGTTCATCTGCGAAACAGTTTAAATCCCTCTCTTTAATGTCTTTTCTTTCCCTTACCAGGTAGCTGCGGTTCTGTCAAGAGTCTGTGATCTACAGCTACACCCAAGGTGTAGTTTTGTATGGTAGTGGTTTCCCACTCTTGGAGCTCGCCAAGCAGCCTAGAGTTTTTGATAGCTGTAGGAGCAGCATGCCAGACGTCTGCCTTCGGTGCCAAATCCCTCCCCAGTGTCACCAACTGAAGCTTCACAGGAGCTCAGAGAATGCAGTTGTCAGGATGATGCACCATCAATGACTCTCAGAGACGTGAGGCGAGATATAGGCTTTTATTGGCTGGAAGAAAGGTCAAGCAGCAAATGACCACCACACTACATCCTGGAGACTGAGGCTGGGGCTGTGTCTCCAATCGCCTTTATAACGGGGTCCATGGGAGGAGCCACAAGAGCAGTCAGCAGGGGGGGGGGGGGGGGGGCGTGTCCAGACAGGCATATGTAGTTCACCACACAAAGGCATCTGCACTCTCATTGTTGAGAGAGAGCTTGCTGCTGCTTCTCAGGTTGGAGAAATAAAGCAGCACTACGGACTGTAACATTGAAACAGTGAACTGTTGGTCTCCCCTCTCACTGTGGAAGGAGTGATACCTCTCTCTCGCTCATTAGTGAGAGTGAGAGCCTGTGGCATATCGAAATGCTGGGCTATGGACTATAGTTTTTGATGGACTTTAAATCATGGTCTCTGAGGGCTTAGCTATTGCTCGCATGGCGACTGGTGGAGGGTGCTGAAACAGGTGGGAGGAGGGTTAATGCTTTGCTGCTGCTGGTACATTTTTCTGTCATTCATTCTTTGGGGTTTTCTTTTGTTACATGGACGTCTGCGAAGAGTAAGAATTTCAGGTTGCACACTGTATGCATTCTCTGATATTAAAGTGGAATCACTCTACGGAGGACGCAATATCCACCACACTGCACACAGTTCTCTCTCACTTGGACAACAAAGACACTTAAGCCAGAATCCTGTACATTGATTTCAGTTCAGCGTTCAACACCATCATCCCGCATAGACTAGTGGAGAAACTGTCGCTGCTTGGCCTTAACACTGCCATGTGTCACTGGATTCTGGATTTCTTGACAGAGACCACAGTCGGTCCGTGTTGGCAGGAACATCTCTGACTCCATCACACTGAGCACTGGATTCCCCACAAAGCTGTGTGCTTAGCCCATTGCTGTTTACACTGCTAACACATGACTGTGCAGCCAGATTCAAGGAGAACCTGATCATTAAATTTGCTGATGATACCACAGTGGTGGGGCTCATCAGCAAAAATGATGAAACAATGTACAGGGAGGAGGTCAAACACCTAGAGAACTCGTGCAGTGACAACAACTTGAAGATTAATGTCACCAAAACCAAGGAGATGATCGTCGATTTCAGACGGTCTCAGCATGAGCACGCACCCCTCAGCATCAGCGGCTCCACAGTGGAGAGAGTGGAAAACATCAAGTTCCTTGGGGTGCAGATCTCGGACAATCTCACCTGGTCCAGGAACACCACTGGGATTGTGAAATGAGCCCAGCAGAGATTGCACTTTCTGAGGAGGCTTAAACAAGCATCACTCACCACTAACATCTTAACTACATTCTACAGAGGCATGTTTGAGAGTGTGCTGACCTTTTGCATCACAACCGGGTACTCCAGCTGCAGTGCTGCCGACAAAAAAGCCTTGCAGAGGGTGGTTAGTCGAACAGAGAAGGTTATTGGGGTCTTCTGTCCAAGACCTCTTTCAGAGTTGATGCCTCCAGAAGGCATGGTACATCATTAAAGACCCCTCACATCCTCTCCATTAACTGTTTGTTCTTCTGCCATCAGGTAAACATTACAGGAACATCAAAACTAAAACCACAAGGCTACTAAACAGCTTCCTCCCACAGGCAGTCAGACTGCTAAATAGCTGCTTTACTTGACTCTGCTTTGGACACTTTTAACTTGCACTAGACACTTATAACTTGTTTTTAACTGACATGTGGCTGTTGTGTTTTACTATTTATTGTTATGTTTATTATTTAGTATTGTGTTTGTTATGTTATGATTGCACTGCTCCTGGGAAACGCTGTCTCATTCTGCCCTGCAGAGCTGATGTACAGTTAGAATGACAATAAAGTTTTTGAATCTTTTTTTTTGAATCTTGAACCTTTGAACCATTGAACCACTAATACAAAAATACCTGGAAAGTTGAATCAAAGGAGAAAAAGTAACAATTTGGAATGTGCTGGGAAAATCTATATAACCTCAATGTAATGTCGGATAAAATTTAATTCAGAGAGGAGAAAAACACTGCAGGCAGAAAGCACTTCACCTTTATACTTCCCCAATGGTGCTGAATTAGCTTACAATGAAGCTGAAATATCTGAGTGTCAGTACATTGGGCAGTAAGCATCCGGTCAGCAAAGGCAATATTTTCAGAAAATGCTGGAACCACTCACCAACTTAAGCTATATCTATGGAAATAGAGACTGAGTGAGAATGTGATGGTTGAAAACCCATTAGAGCTCAGTAGGAATAAAAACGGTAGTTTTTAGTTGCAGGTGTTTGGAGAAGGTGAAGGGGAGGAGCAGATGTGGAAAAAGGAATGATGCCAATGGGGTAAGGCCAGAGTTGGTGTGGTGATAATGAAGCAGGTGGAGCAGTGACAAACAAGGCAAAGGGAATATCTCCAATTGTGCATACCATGATTGCTGTGGAGACTGCTATGGTATTCTGATCCCTCTCTATCACAGATAGATTTTCTTCCTCGTTCAGTTGTACTTTACCTACAACTGAAAACAAGAGGAAGAAAAGATGTGTGATGCAAGAACTTTGAGCTGAAAGTAATCCTGCTTTCTGTCCATCAACACTGCCCAATCCACTGAACAGAACCATCACGTTCAGCTCCTATTTCAGACTTCCAACTGCTCAATAGATTTGTTTTTGGTTTTCAAATGCTGAGAGAACAGAGTCAAATAAATGTCAGTGGAGGTAATCGTAATGCTCCCTGGTGCATTAGTAAGGAGACATTTTGAATACAACACCAATTTCTCAAAAAAACTATTCTTAGACACCTTCAAGTACTGGACGCCATAAGATAAAGGAAAGAGCTACCAGACTGATTTCCGCAGTCTGAGATGTGGCTTATAATCAGATTTGATTTGGTCTGAGGAGATGCTGAATAAAAGATCTCAAGGGTGGTAATCTCTGCATAGCTGCCTGTGCCACATACCAGTGAGGATAAGAACAGAATGATTTGGCAGATGAATGCATGGCTGGGGAATTGGTGTAGGGTTCAAGGTGTCAGCTTTTTTGATTGCTGGGATCTGTTATGCAGAAGCTATGACCTTTACAGAAGGGATGGGTTGCACCTGACTCAAGGGAGAGCAATATCCTTGCAGACAGATCTTCCAGAGTTGTTTGGGAGGGTTTAAACCATAGTAGGTTGGCAGGGGATGGGAACCAGAGTGATAGGTCAGAGGATGGAGCAATTGGCAGAAAGATAAATGCAGCCTGTAGAGAGACTGTGAGGAAGGATAGGCAGTAGAAAGGGTATAATTGCAGTCAGTTGGATGTTTATTTTAATGTGGGAAGTATTAGGAACAAAAATTGAAAACCTAAAGCATAGGTCAGTATATGGAACATTCTGGTTATTAGATAGACTTGGTTGTCATAAGGGCATGAATGGCTGTTGGATGCTCTGGGGTTTAGATGTTTCAAAAGGGACAGGGAGGGAGATAAAAGAGGTGGGGGTGGCATTGCTAATCAGAGAGAGTATCACGGCAGCAGAAAAGGAGGACGGTGGGGAAGGATTATCTGCTGTAGGTTGGAAACCCCTGGTCTACCGAGTCTGAAAGAGAAAGGGAGCAATCTCTCTACTGGGGCTAGTCCATATACCTCCCAATAATAGCAACAGGGATACCGAGGGAAAATTTTGGAAAGGTGCAAGAATATCAAAGATTTTGTTAAAGGTGATTTTCAACTTCCCTAATATTGATTGGCACCTCCTTAGTGCAAAAGGTTTAGAGGGGTGGGATTTGTTGGGATGGATTCCTGATCCAGTATGTAGACAGGTCAACTAGAGGACAGTCCATGCTGGATCTGGTACAAGGCAATGGACCTGATCAGGTGAGTGATCTCTCAGTAAGTGAGAATTTTGGAGACAGTGGCTATAACTCCCTAACCTTTATCATCGCTTTGGACAGGGATAGGAGCAAGCAATGTGGGATAATATTTAACTGGAGGAATTATGATGCTATTAGGCAGGAAGCATTACATTTGTGAGCATAAATTGGGAATGGATGTACTCAGGGAGACTAGGAAATGGAAATGGATTTTAACAATGCAATGCATTCTACACGTAAATGAAGAATGGATGATTAGAGAGAGGGTAGGACCAATTAAGGATAAAATAAATATGTACCTGGAGTGGGAGGAGTTAGGGGAGGTCCTTAATGAATATGTTGCTTCAGTGTTCACCCGTGAGAGGGACTTTGACAAATATGAAGTCAGCATAGAACAAGCTGATTTGCTGGAACATGTTAACATAAGGAGGATGATGTGGTGAACTTCTGAAAAGCAGAAAGATTGGCAAGTCCCCACAGCCAGACAGATTACTACAGGAAGCAAGGGAAGAGATTGTTGCACCTTTCGTGATGATGCCCAATTTCCCTCGGGATCAATAAAGTATGTCTGTCTGTCTGTCTTTGCATCTGCATTGGGCACAGGAGCAGATTGGAGGGTGGCAAATGTTATTCCTTTGTTTAAGAAAGGTAATAAGGATAACCCTGGGAATTATAGACCAGTGAGTTTTACATCAGTGGTGGGCAAACAATTGAAGAGGATTCTTAGAGGCAGGATTTATGAGCATTTGGAGAAATATAGCCTGATTAGGGATAGTCAGCATGGCTTTGTGAGGGACAGATCATGCCTCACAAGCCTGAATTGTTTGAGAAAGTAACAAAACATAGTGATTAAGATTTTGCAGTAAATGTGGTGTATATAGACTTCAATAAGGCACTTGACAAGGTTCCCCATGGCAGGTTTATTCAGAACATTAGGATGCAGAGGATCCAAGGAAAATTGGCTTGTCCACAGAAGACAGAAGGTGGTAGTAGATGGAGTTTACTCTGCCTGAAGGTGAGTGACCTGTTGTGGTCTGCAGAGATCTGTTCTGGGATCCCTGCTTTATGTGATTTTTTATAAATGAGTTAGTAAGTTTGCAGATGACACAAAGGTTGGTGGAATTTTGGATAGTGTAGAGGGTTAAAATGGGACAGTGATAGGATACAGAGCTGGGCTGAAAAGCAGCAGATGGAGTTCAATCCAGAAAAGCATGAAGTAATTCACATAGAAAGATGGAACTTGAAGGCAGAATACACAATTAATGCATATATATAATAGTGTGGATGAATAGAGAGATCTTTCTGTTCACGTCCATATATTCCTCAAAGTTACAGCACATTGATGGAGTGGTTAAGAAAGCATACGGTGTGTTGACTTTCATTAATCCGTAATCAGTTCTGGTCATCTCATTATGGAAAGGTGGAAAGGATGTGGAAGCTTAAGTGAGAGTGCAGAGGAGATTTACCAGGATGCTGCCTGGATTAGAAAGGTTGTCTTATGAGGATAAGTTGAGCGAACTGGGGCTTTTCTCTTTGGAGCAAAGGAGGATAAGAAGTGACTTGATGGAGGTGTGCAAGATGATAAGAAGCATAGATTGGATAGCTGGAGACTTTTTCCCAGGGTGGAAATGGCTAATACTATAGCTTTAACGTGATTGGAGGGAAGTCCAGGAGGGATGTCAGAGGTAGGTATTTATGCAAACAGTGGTTGGTGCTTGGAATGCACTGCCAGAGGTGGTGGGTGAGGCAGATACTTTAAGAACATTTATGAGACTCTTGATTAGGTGTTTGGATGAAAGGAAATGGAGAGCTATGTGGGAGGGAAGGGTTAGATTGGTCTTTGAGTCGGTTAGAGGGTCAGTACAATATTGTGGGCCAAAGGGCCTGTTCTGTGCAGTACTGTTCTATGTTATAATGCAAATGTACAAGATTGAGGTATCAAATGGTTATCTTGGAATGAGACTTGAAGCTCAACCATAGGAATAGAATCAGAATCAATTTAGGATTCCTATTAAAACAATCAATTTGTGGAATATATTTTCATATAGAGTTTAAGAGGAATAATTCCTCAAATTTTATAAACAACAATTAAATGCTACAACAGGGAATGTTAGAATTTTATTGGGTTATTAAATTGACTTCTTCATCCATGGTTATTTTGTGCTTATCTGTCAGACAGAATATCAAAGTTGGTCTAGAAATTATAACAATACACAAAGGGGAATATAGAGGTAGTCAGAGCAAAAATTATCCTTCATTGTTAACCATCAAAACCAATTAATCAACCATTCAAGAGCAAAATAACACCAATTTGAACTGAAAACTAGAAAGTGCTTGAAATCACCAGCAGGTCAGGCAGCATCTGTATAGCAAGAGTAAATGTTTCAGAGCTTTATAATGAAAGGACATTAAGTCAGAACAGTAATCAGTTTCACTCTTGACAGATGTTGCCTGACTTGTTGTATACTTACAGCATTTTCTTGTTTTACTGAATGTCTGCTTGCACTAGTTATAGTAAGAACAATCTCTCCCCAAAAAATAATCCTTAGTTATAAACGACTTTTGGATGTTCTGAAATTGAAGGCAACTGTAATATGATGGAAAGGAGGATACTGGACATAGAATATTAACTATTTCTCATCCTTGGATGCTGTCTGACTTGCAGGGTACTTTCAGTAGTTTCTGCTTTTATTGTATATTATTAATGAGATTCTGCACGTTACATTTTCAGGAACTTTTCAAAATCCAGTTTCAGCCTTAAAACCACAGCTTGTTGCCGAACAGGTTTGAAAGTTGAAGCCTCACGTCATTTTTGAGAATATACAATGGAAGCTTACAAATGGATTTTTTTATGTGCCAGCTGGAAATCAACGTAATAGATGTTGAAACAAAATGAATTGGGAACCAAATTAAGTCAACTCGCCTGGGTAAACTAATTTTAAAATGCTTTGCATTTTGTAAAAAGAGAATGCAACTGAGCATTTATTGCAAATTACCATTATTCCGAATCGCGATTATGTGCCTGAGGAAATATTGCAGGATGCATATGAAATGTTGTTGTCTGAAGCCTGATCCTAGCTTTTTTAAACAGAAGAGAAATGAGGGTTCCATTAGCTGAGTACACACACGATTCCAGGTTACAACAGAGGCTGGCAGCTCTTGAGCGTTGACAGAAGTCTCCTTGAAGCATTGAATCTCCAAGGGCCTCACATAGCCACCTCTTTTTTATTGATTCCACACAATGTCTAATTCTATTAATCAGTCCAATTTCCCAGTGGGCACTGGTTTATTTCTATCATCAAACCTCTGATGAAATCTTTAGACACAATGTATTAAGCCCAATCACAACAAATAGCTGATAGTGTTAACATGTCACAAGCTGTGAGGAGCCAGCATTATGTTCTAATTTGAAAGGGAGTGAAGTGATAATGCAGTGTGTAGTCTTTTTGTGAGCCTGCATTAATGCCTCTGCCTGAGATGGCAATTGACAGCAAATCGACTCCTTCTAATGGTATGTGAAGAAGATGAAATAGGGGTCATGGAGAAAATAAAGAATATTGACTGGAAAACTGCAGCTCCGCAGCGGCCTTTAATCCATTATTACCCTTGATGGGGAGGTTTAGTGCAACTTTAGTGTCAATTGGATTTGCATCTCTCTTCTTCCTGCTGTTTTGCACCCTGTGCTGGGCCCAGTGGTACTTGAATGCTGAAATATATTTTATAACACCCGTGTGTAAGCATAAATCAAGTACCAAATCATTGAAATGTATGCTTTACATCCTTCTACACTGAAACATTATTGTTTTTAACAGAAGTAGTTATGAGCTAGTTTTGCCAGGCTTGAAGATTCTGCCTCATGAGAATTTGCTCTCACTATGCAAAGTTTCCCCTTGATATAGTGTTCTACTGCCTTGGGTAACAGGATCCAATCGTCTCTATGTTTGAAAATTTTCTTTCACTTCTGATAAGAAGCTTACCATATGATATATCTACTTCCAATACAGAAGCAGAATTGAAATCACTTATGGCATCACTGCCTTTGATATATTCTGCCCAACTTACAAAAGAAAACAAAGAACATTTAACGGTATTTTAGGTTGTGTATAATTTGGCTTTTCTTTACAATTTATCAATGTTTTATTGCCTTTATTCATCTTTTACATTGTTTGAAAGAATGTTTACCAGCTTGCAAATATTGCACTTTTAATGCAGTTATTATTGTCCATTCATGTTGAACCAACTACTTAACCTAGATTTTTGATCCACTGCCTCACACTTGGGCATACCTCTTATGAGATTTGAGCCAAATTGTTCAATTAGAGGTCTCAATGTCAGGTTAATTCTGAATGTTTTAAAAACCACTGCATATATTTCCTGTTTAATCATTGTGGTTTCAATTAAGGCAGCTAGAGAAATAGTTAGAACTTCTTGACACTTATGTGAATCTGCTCATTTTTGTTATTTTCTTGCTCATTAACAGATGTTACCTCATGACAAAAGTAATTTTCATTTTGGTAATTTATAAATGGATAAGTTTCATAGCAGTAATCTAACACTAAAGGTTTAATTGTCCAACCAATGGAGCTTTCCCAAAGATATCTAAAGCACTCTCATTAAACAGCTCCATGCACTCAAAATGAATCATGTCAAATGCAGAGGAATTTGGTGTGAATAGCGACCAAATTGGAGCAGCATGGTAGCGTAACGGTTCGTATAATGCTATTACAGTGTGACCTGTAAGATCAGAGTTCTATTCCTGCCACTGTGTACAAGGAGTTGCATGTTCTCCCGGTTACTGTTCGGGTTTTCTCAAGGTGCTCCAGTTTTCTCTCACATTCCCACCTATGGGCTAGGGTTAGATAGTTGTGAGCTTAGTATGTTGGCACCAGAAGCGTGACAACACTTGTGGGCTGCCCAGCAAAATACTTGCTGATTTGATTTGACGCAAATGATACCTTTCACTTGATGTTTCAAAGCAAATGTGACAAATCAAGCTAATCACAGAGACTCTTTTCATTAAAAGGTCTTAAAAATCTTTGATTGGATGACCCAACAGTAACATATTTCCATTTTTCACTGAAACATATCAAACACTCTGCACACAGATTTAAAGTACATTTCCTGGCTGTCCAAGTTATGAAAGTGAATTTCTGGAGCAGTTGGAAGAACTGGTTCTTCCTGAAAGGAAACCTGTCTGAATATTCTCTCACTGTATTACTGAGGCCTAATCAGACCCGTAACCAATTCATGCCTGCTGCATTTGAAGGAAACTTAAATCTGTTTGTCAGAATCAGGTTTATTATCACTGACATACACTTAGTGGCCACTTTATCAGGTATATTTGCTTGTTAATGCAAATATCTAATCACTAATCATGTGGAAGCAACTCAATGCATAAAAGCATGCAGACATGGTCAAGAGGTTAGGTGTTCATGCCAAACATCAGAACGGGGAAGAAATGTGATCTAAATGACTTTGACCATGGAATGATTGTTACTGCCAGACTGGAATGTTTAAGTATCTCAGAAACTACTCATTTTCTGGGATTTTTATGCACACCAGTCTCTAGAGTTTACAGACAATCATGTGAACAACAAAAATAAACACCCAGTGAGCAGCAGTTCTGTGTTAATAAGAGAGTTCAGAGGAAAATGACCTGACTGGTCCAAACTGACAAGAAGGCGACAGTAACTCGAATCACCACATGTTACAACAGTGGTGTGCAGAAGAGCATCTCTGAATGCACAACACACCGAACGGTGAGGTGGATGGACTACAGCAGCAAACGACCATAAACATGCACTCAGTGGCCACTTTATTAGGTACAGAAGGCAGCTAATAAGGTGGCCATTGAGTGTATGTCACGAAAGTTGTTGCTTAGCAGAAGCAATATAGTGCAATAAATACAAATGACTGTAAATTACTATATATTAAATAAAGTAAATAGTCCAAAAATGAGCAATATAGTGAGGTAGTGTTCATTGACTATTCAGAAATCCGATGGTGGAGGGGAAGAAGCTGTTCCCAAAATGTTGAGTGTGCATCCTAAGGCTACTGTATCTCCACTCTGATGGTGCTAATGAGCTGGATGGTGAGTGTCCTTGATGGATGATGCCTCATGAGGTATCACCTTTTAAAGGGTCCTTGGTGCAGAAGAGGCTAGTGCCCATGATGGATCTGGCTGAGTTTCCAACTCTCTGCAGATTTTTCTGATACTGGGCAGTGGCCCTTCCATACCAGACAGTGATGCAACCTGTCAGAATGCTCTTCACAGTACATCTGCAGAAATTTTCTAGAGTCTTTGGAGACATAACAAATCTCTTCAAACTCCTATATAGCCACTGGCATGCATTTTTTGTTATTGCATCAATATGTTGGGCAGAGGATTGATCCTTAGTGACATCGACACCCAGGAATTTGAAGCTGTTTATCCTTTTCACTGCTCATCCCTCAATGAAGCTGTTGTGAGGTCCCATAACTTACCCTTCCTGAAGTCCATAATTATTGACTTACAAACATTGAGTGCAATGTTGTTGCTGTGACACCACTCAACCAGCTGATCTATCACACTCCTGTATGCCTTCTCGTTACCATCTGAGATTCTGCCAACAACAGTGGTATTATCAGCAAATTTATAAATGGCATTTGAGCTGTGCCTAGCCACACAGTCATGGGTGTAGAGGGCGAAACATACATCCTTGAGGTCTGCCTGTGTTGATTAATCAGCGAAGAGGTGTTACTTCCGCACACAAGAGATTCTGCAGATGCTGGAAATCCAGAGCAATACATACAAAATGCTGGAGGAATCAGCAGGTCAGGCAGCATCTATGGCAATGAATAAATAGTCAATGTTTCAGGTCGAGATCCTTCACCACACTGACTGTAATAATAGGCATCTGTTAGTCTTGAGAGACCATGGATTTGCACCTTAGAAAGTTTCCAGGGCCTGGGCAGGGATGACCAGCAGTCTCCATGGGAGACCAGCAATCTCCCCTCTCCACACCACTGATGTTGTCCAAGGGAAGGGCTAGCACCGAAACAGCTTGGCGCCGGTGTCGTCACAGAGCAATGTGTGGTTAAGTGCCTTGCTCAAGGACACAACACACTGCTTTAGCTGAGGCTCAAACTAGTGACCTTCAGATCACTAGACCAATGCCTTCACCACAAGGCCAACACACACTGACTGTGGTCTTCCAATAAGGAAGTGAAGAATCCAATTGCAGAGGGAAGTACAGAGGCCCAGGTTTTAAAGCTTGGTGTCTAGTAGTGAGTGACACTGAGCTGCCATTCATTAACAGGATCCAGATACATAGGTATTGTTGCTGTCCAGATAGTCGAGAGCCAGTTTTATTAAATATGCTTCTAAAGTAGTGACTCAAAGTTATTATTCAGTGAAAAGCAAGGCTAATCAGATAATGTAACATGATATTCATTCATTTGAGGAAGTTTATTAATATGAATTGGTAATACTTGTTCAACATGAACAACCATAAACAAAAGACTGACATCTTTTATATACTTGAGAATACTTATGCCTTTCTACCTAAACAACACAAATGAGACAACCCACTTCCTTTTCGTCAAAATCAAATCGAAGCACACATGATCAGAAGATAGCTTGCCACCTTCACTTAGTAAGAAATTTGAATGTAAGTTCACTAAATTCAAATCATCGATGATATTCTGGAGTTTCATTATTTACTAACCTCTTCTAAGACCATAAGATAAAATTAGCCATCTGGCCCATCAAGTCTGCTCCCCAATTCCATCATGGCTGATTTATTATCCTTCTCAACCCCATTTTCCTATCTTCTTCCCATAACCTTTGATCCCTCAATGACATTGCCCATATTTCTCTGTGGCAATGAATTCCACAGGTTCACCACCCTCTGGCTAAAGAAATTCCTCCTCATCTCTGTTCTAAATGGGCATCCCTCAATTGTGAAGCTGTAGCTCTCTGCTCCTAGACTCACCCATTATAGGGAACATCCTCTCCACATCCACTCTGTCTAAGCCATTCAATAGGTTTCAATAAGATACAGCCCATTCTTCTAAACTCAGCAAGAACCAGCCCAGAGCCATCAAACACTCCTCATATGTAAACCCTTTCATTCCTGGAATCATTCTCATGAATCTCCTCTGGACACTCTCCAATGCCAGCACATCTTTTTTAAATATATATGAGGCACAAAATTTCTGAAAATGATCCCACTGCAGTCTGACCAAAGACTCATAAAGCCTCAGCATTACATCCTTACTCCTATATTTTAGTCCTCTCAAAAAGAAGCTAACAATGCCTTTGTCTTCCTTACCACCGACTCAATCTGCAAATTAACCTACAGGGAATCCTGCTCAAAGACTCCCAAGTCCCTTTGCACACAGATTTTTGAATGTTCTCCCCATTTAGAAAATAGTCTGCACCTTTATTTCTTCTACCAAAGTGCATGACCATACACTTTTCTATAGAGTTTCCATCTACCACTTCTTTGTCCATTCCTCTAATCTGTCTACGTTCCTCTGCAGACTCACAGCTTCATCAAAACTACATGTCCGTCAACCTATCTTCATATTGCCAGAAACTTGGCCCAAAGCCATGAATTCCTTCATCCAAATCATTGTCATATAATGTGAAAAGAAACGGTCCCAACACAGACCCCTGTGGAACACCAATAGTCACTGACAGCCAACTAGAAAAGGGCTCCTTTATTCCCATTTTTTGCCTCTTGCCAATCAGCCAATCTTCTATCCATACTGATATCTTTTCTGTAATGCTTTTGGTTCTTAAGTTGCTAAGCAGCCTCATGTGAGGCACCTTGACAAAGGCCTTCTGAAAATCTAAATAAACATCCACTGACTCTCCTTTGTCTATCCTGCTTGTTATTTCCTCAAAGAATTCTAACAGATATGTCAGTCAAGATTTCCCCTTGAGGAAAACACAATGACTTTGGCCTATTTTATCATTTGCCTCCAAGACCTTGATGTGATTATTAAACTCATCCTTAATAATGGACTCCAATATCTTTCCAACTACTGAAGTCAGGCTAATAGGCCTTTAATTTCCTTTCTTCTGCCTCCCTCCTTTCTCAAAGAGTGGAGTAACATTTGCAATTTTCCAGTCCAGAATTATTCTGAATGTAGTGATTATTATAAGATCCTTACTAATGCCTCCACATTTTCCTCAGCTACCTCTTTTAGAACCATGGGTTGCAGTTAATCTAGTCCAAATGACTTATCTACCTTCAAAACTTTCAGCTTCTGAAGCATCTTCTCCTTAGTAATAGCAACTATACTCTTTTCTGCCCCTCGACTCTCTAGAATTTCTAACTTACTGTTCGTGTCTTCCACAGTGAAAACTGATGCTGAAGTTCAACAGCCATTTCTTCACCTCCCCAGTGTCATTTTCCAGCTGTCTGATATCCGTTCTCATCTCTCTTTTGCTCTTTATATATCTGAAAAAGCTTCTGGTATCCTCTTGTATATTATCAGCTATCTTACCTTCATATTTCATCTTTTCTCTCCTTATGACATTCTGAGTTGCCTTCTGTTGTTTATAGAAGTTTCTCAATCCTCTAACTTCATTAATTTTTACTATATTATATGCCCTCTCTTTTCCTTTTATGCTGCCTTTGACTTCTTTGTCTGCCCCAGTTTTTTCATCCTCCCTGTAGAATATTGCTTCATCTTTGGGATTTACCTATCCTACTTCTTCCGAATTTTCCCCAGGCATTCCAACCATTGCTGTTCTGCCATCATCCCTGCTGGTGTCCCCTTCCAATCAACTTTGGCTAGCTCCTCTCTCATACCTCTATAATTCCTTTTACTCCACTGTAATACTAATACATCTTGTCTTTATCTTCTCCCTCTCAAACTGCAAAGTGAATTTTATCACTGTCTTCTAAAGTTTCCTTTACCTCAAGCTCCCTAATCAAATCTGAATCATTATGCAACACCCAATCCAAAATTGCCTTTCCCCTAATGGGCTCAACCACAATTTGTTCTAAAAAAAAACTTGTAGGCAATTCCCTCTCAAGGTGCAACACCAATTTGATTTTCTCAATCTGTCTGCATATTGAAAACCCCCAAGACTATTGTAACGTTGCTCTTTTGAAATGCCTTTTCCATCTCCTATTCTAATATGAATCTCATCTCCTGGCTACTATTCAGAAGCTTGTATATAACTCCCATATTTTGACCCTTGCAGTTTCTTAGATCTACCCACAAGGACCCTACATCTTCCAATCTTATGTCACCTCCTTCAAAGGATTTGATTTCATTTTTTAAACCAACAGAGCCACCCACCCCCTTTCCCTAGCTTTGTCTGTCCTTTCAATACAATGTGTATCCTTGGATGTTAAACTCACCACTATGGTCTTCTTTCAGCCTGGACTCAGTGATGCGCACAACATCATACCTGCCTATCTCTATCTACACTACAAGATCACCTACTTTATTCCGTATACCATTCAAATATAATACCTTCAGTCCTGCATTCATCACCCTTTTCAACTTTGTTGCCATGTCACATTTCAATTCATCCCACTGACTGCAATTTTTCCCTATCATCTGTCCATCTTTCCTCACAGTCTCACTACACACTGCATCAACTTGTATACCAACTGCCTCATCCACAGCCTTATTAATTCGGTTCCCATCCAACTGCCAAATTAGTTCAAACCCTCCCCGACATCTCTTGCAATTGTGCCTACAAGTATATTGGTCCCCCTCCAGTTCAGTTGCAATCCGTACTTTTTGTTCAGGTCATACCTTCCCCAGAAGAGATCCTAGTGATCCAAAAATCTGAAACCCTACCCCCTACACCAATTCCTCAGCCACGCATTCATTTTCCAAATCATCCTATTCTTACCCTCACTGGTACTTGGCACAGGAAGTAATCCAGAGATTACTACCCTGGAGGTCCTGCTTTTCAGCTTTCTGCCTGATTCCCTATATTCTAACTTCAGGACCTTATCCCTTTTCCTACCTATGACATCGGTGCCAATATGTACCAAGACTTCTGGCTGTTCACCGCCCTCATTTTGAATGCCGTAGACCCAATCTGAGACATCCCTGACCCTGGCACCTGGCAGGTAACATACCATCTGGGTTTCTTTTTCCCACCCACAGAACCTCCTGTTCACCCCTCTAAGTATGGAATCCCCTATCACTACAGCACTCCTCTTCTCCCCCTTCCTTTCTAAGCTACAGAGGCAAACTTAGTGTCAGAGATCTGGTTGCTGTGGCTTCCCATGGTAGGCTGTTCTCTCAACAGTATCCAAAATGGTATAATTATTACTGAAGGAAATGGCCACAGGGGTACCTTGCACTGGCTGTCGACTCCCTTTCCCTCTCCTGATAGTCACCCAGGTATCTGCTTTCTGCAACTTAGCGGTGGTTACTGCTCTGTAGCTCTTATCTATCACCTCATCATTATCCTGCATGAGCTGACGGTCATCAAGCTGCAGCTCCAGTTCCTTAACATGGTCTCTAAGGAGCTGCAGCTCAGTGCACTTCATGCAGATGTAGTTATCAGGAAGACTTGAGGCTTCCCAGAGTTCCCACATCTCACACAAGAAACATATCACAAACTCGGGACCCAGTCTCAGTGCACTAGTTATGTACCAATACACAAAGAAAGAAAAACTTACAAGAAATTCACTTAGAACCTTTGCCTAAGGATCTAGATGAATCTGACATTGGAATTCAGACTGTGGGTATGAGAAAAGGAAAGAAATTCCATTTCAGGCTCATAGACTAAGTAGAATTTATGACTAATCATGTAGGTAGAGGAGGAAGCAAACACCATCTTCTTAGTCCCAGTGGACATAATTGGCTTCCATCAAATGGAAGAGGTGAATTGCTTTATGTAAGTTCCATATGCCTCCTTTAATACCAGTGATACATTACTAGCAGTACCTCTGACAAAAGATATCTTCAGTTTAAGGAAAAAAAGGTAGAATTAAATATATAACTATAAACAAATAACAAGAAATGAACTTATGGTTCTGGAAATTTCTTGCTTGGCTTACCATTGAGTTTGTAATCAACATAGGGAGAGTGAACAAAATTTACCACATTTGTCCAAGTAAGTGATGCAATCTTTTTTAAGTGTCCCTTGAAGTTGCTTGAGAGATTGGGGTATCCACAGTGGATATAGTGATATAGTGGAGCCAAAATTCCATCTAGTGGTCACAGTCTACAACTACAGCATTACTGGGATCTGTCTTTGGCAAAAATACCATTATATATGATAGGCATTAACAATATTACGGACTGATAAAAAGTGCCTAGCCAAAAGTGTAGCAATGGAAAGTGGAATGTAATGATATAAACATACAAGATTTTAAAAATAATGCATACAAGAGAAGGCAAGATCAATTATGGCCTTCAGGAGAGGTGGGGGTTAGAGGGCAGGGGTTAATTTGACCAATGAGTACAGATGTAATACATTCCACAAATGAAGGCCATCAGTTGCATTTGATAGTGCTGGAAGGAGGGAATTAGTGCAAAGTGCCGAAATTTATGCTGATAGTCCCCATTACTGAGGTAATATTATTTGTCAAAATATATTAAGAATTTGAGCATTAACAAACACTACAAATACTCAGAGTATTTGAAAGAGGTGTAATGCTTAACATATTTTGCACTATCTTAAACAAATTAAGCCATGAAGGATCTTGGATATTTTTGCAGCTCATCTGATTCCACTTATTACCTCCAATCTTCTGCCCGCCCCCCCCCCCCCACCAGGTTCTGTCTGCCCATCATCCCCTCCCCATCTAGTTTCACCTATCATGTAACGTCCTCTATCACACATCCCTATGTACTGCTGTTTACCTGACAGTCTTTTCTGTTCCCTCTTGGTCCTGAGGCAGGGTCTCAACTTGAAGCATCAGTTTACACTCTTGTCCTTCACAGATGCTGCTTGACACACTGCATTCTTCTGGTGTTCTGTCTTTGTCTTAGATTACTATATAACTTGCTGAAAGAATCTCCAGATCAGTTTAATTTAGTTTCTTTTCATAAACATATTATCCTAATAATAACAAAAGTCTGTGTAAATTTAATAGCTGACTCTATCCTCTTGAATGTTTGGTGATGTTTTTCAATATAAAATTTAGAATCAGAATCAGGTTTAATATCACTGGCATATGTCATGAAATTTGTTGTTATGGAGCAGCAGTACATTACAATACATAATAAAAACTGTAAATTACAGTAAATACCTACACACACAGTATATAACAGTTAAATTAAATGAGTAGTGCAAAAAAGGTAGTAAGGTAGTGTTCATAGGTTCAATGTCCATTCTGAAATCTAGTGGCAGAGGGGAAGAAGCTATTCCTGAATTGTTGAGAGTGCGCCTTCTGGCTCCTGTACCTCCTCCCTGATGTTAGCAATGAGAAGAGGGCATGTCCTGGTGATGGGGGTCTTTGATGATGGATGCCTCCTTTTTGAGGCATCACTCCTTGAAGATGTCCTGGATGCTGGGGAGGCTGGTGCCCATGATGGAGCTGACTGAGTTTACAACTCTCTACAGCTTATTTCAATCCTGTGCAGTAGCCCCCTCCCCCCATACCAGATGGAGATGCAGCCAGCTAGAATGCTCTTCACAGTCCATCTGTAGAAATTTGCAAGCATCTTTGATGATATACCAAATCTCCTCAAACTCCTAATGAAGTATAGCTGCTGTCATACCTTCTTTGCATCGATGTGTTGGGACCAGGATAGA
The DNA here is from genome assembly GCF_030144855.1 of Hypanus sabinus. Lineage (NCBI taxonomy): Eukaryota > Metazoa > Chordata > Chondrichthyes > Myliobatiformes > Dasyatidae > Hypanus > Hypanus sabinus. The sequence goes on along the minus strand of NC_082739.1, from coordinate 18,984,180 downwards.
TCCTCAGAGATATTGACACCCAGGAAATTGAAATTGCTCCCTTGTTCCACTTTTGATCCATCTTTAAGGACTGGTGTCTGTTTCCTCATTTTATTCTTTCTGAAGTCCACAATCAACTCCTTGTCTTATTGACATCGAGTGCATGGTCACTGTTGTGACACTAATCAACTAGCTGATATATCTCGCTCCTGTACACCTTCTCATCACCACCTGAAATTCTGTCAACAATAGTAACTTTGAGCTATGCCTAACCACACGGTCACGGGTGTACAGAGAGTAGAGCAGTGGGCTAAGTACACACCACTGAGGCTTGCCAGTGTTGATTATCAGCAAGGTGGCGATGTTATCTCTGATCCCCACAGACCGTGGTCTTGCGGTGAGGAAATCAAGGATCCATTGCAGAAGGAGGTACAGGGGCTCAGGTTTTGGAGCTGGTAATTGTTCAATACAATACTTGGAAAAAGCTACTGTGGTGCAATGGCATTAATAGCTGTTACCCTGGAGTTGCTTAATAAAAATCTGAAGAAATGACAATCAATATTTTCTGCAGTCAGTGCCTTGGAAGTCTAGTGTTTCTCCACCAGTTAGAAATGCTCTCTTAAATATTTATTCAAACGATAATCAATATCCTCACTTTGTGTCAATTCTTAGTTAAACAGTAGTCAGTAAAATGAAATTGATTATAACTAAGATCAAAAGTAATTTACTGTGCAGAAAATTCAATATGGAGGCAAAATATTGGTAGGGCATTCATGAAATGGAAAAATTAAATAAAGACTCAGTGTATTTATATATAGATATAGATTTTCAATTTATAAACAAACATTAGCATTTGTACTACTGGGGAAAACACTCCACTCTCCCAAAGCCTTGCATCTGTATTCCCATAAGCAACGAGACAGCTGCTCATTTTGTGTTGCCTCAACCTATGCTGACCCCCATCTTCCTCCGGAAAATGGCAGAGATGTGGTCGAAATTAGTTTTATTACACTCTCCTGCTGCAGCCAGCCTACTTGTGATTTGACAAATATTTCAGGCATTATGGTGCCCCTGTCCCTTATTAGCCCTAACACACTCACTAAAATGCTAAATCATTGCTTCATTTACAAGCTTGGCACTCCAGATCACAGTTGGTTGAGAGACAGTGGCATTTCCATTACGTTTGATACATCAGTGCTAACTATTTGAGTGGCTTTGTACTGAGACAATAATATTAGATGAATGTGTGCCTTGTTTTTGTAATGCCATATACTTATTTTTCTTCATCATTAACCTATAACAAGGTTACAAATGAATCATATTTCACTTGCAAATAGTTTTGAGTTAGCACACTACACAATATGCAAGCTCTTCATCAACTTTTATCTTGTAATGCCAGGCATCCAAATAATATTGTCAAGCCAAGTCAGTAAATCTAGTTTCAGCACAATTATTTGAAATTTGAACTGAGGTGAGACAACTGGTCAAATATTTTAACTCCTCATTTGCTTAGCATATGATTTATTTTTAATAATCCAATCCATTTGCTGAAAAGTATTCCAGGTACTCAATGCAAGTATCAAAAATCACAACCAAGGGGTCTTAGCTCCAAAAAAAAAGGGGGAGGGCCTGTCATTTATATCGGAGATGCATTGAAATTTCTTCCCCCAGAGGGTAGCAAATCACTGAAGTTCTTTATCTCTGAAGGTGGAGGAGGTAGGATTATTCGACATGGTGGAGATTGGAAAATATAGAAACGATCAAGTAATTGGGGGTTATGGGGAGCTGGCATAAGAAGGCCGGTAGCAGATACCCTCAAAAGATTTTAAAAAGTGTCCGTGTGTAGACTCAAAGAAACTTGACCTACAGAGTTTAAGACCAACTATGGAAGAACAGATGACTTTTTATTGAATGGCATAGGCATGATGGGCTGAATGGCTTTCCATTGCATAATAAATTGTCTTTGATCCTATGATTCTATTTTGTGCTGGAAATCAAAAATGCCAACTGAAATTTCTTGACCTACCCTGCAGGTCAGGAAGCAACTGTGGAGAGAAAAACTAAGACATCTTTTCACATTAATGACCTTTCATCAGAACAAAAAAGATCTGTCTAAAGATAGGTCATTGACCTGAAGGTTTGTTTGTCAGTTCTAAATACTTCCCCTGATGCATTCATTCATTCATTATGTGCCGTGTCATATGATATGGGCGATCATGGCCTTTCCATGACTATGATTGTTTTTGGCAAATTTTTCTATGGAAGTGGTTTGCCATTTCCTTCTTCTGGGCAGTGTCTTTTCAAGGTGTATGACCCCAGCCATTATCAATACTCTTCAGAGATTGTCTGCCTGGCGTCAGTAGTCGCATGACCAGGATTTGTGATATGCACCAGCTGCTCATACGGCCATTCTCCACCTGCTCCCATGGCTTCACATGACCCTGATCATGGGTGGGTGGAGTTAAACAGGTGCTACACCTTGCCCAATGGCGATTTGCAGGCTAGTGGAGGGAAGGTGCGCCTTACCTTAGAGATGCATCTCTACCCTGCCACCTATTTCCCTTGATTGCAGTGGAAAAAGTGACGAAGAGTACGAGTGTGCTGAATTACTGACAACTTTTCAGGAGTTCCAAAATTGAAATAACAATACTGTAGTTAGATTCATGGAATAATAAAAATGAAAGTTATTAGTTTTGTTGTCATTGTTCGCGCAAAGTACTCTCCAATGAATTTGAGTAAAGGTATATTTTCAATATGGGGTCAATAAAAGAATACCAAGCACAAAACTTAGTCAGAGCTTCACAAGCATTAAAGGCATTGGACCTGCCTTTGAGGTCAAACCTGATCATCCACTGATTGTCTGCCAAAACTTATAATGGATTTGACAAATGAGCCATTAGAGAATCTTCCTTTACGGCTTTAGTTCAAAACAACAAACAGCCTGCTGGCTTCCCAAACCTTTTCATTAAAGTAATCTTAGCCCAGCAGTTACTACTAGCAACTGTTTGACATGTATTGTTAACATTAGATCTTACCTAGGGCCACAATTCATGGGTGCAGATTCTACATACATTGTATTAAAAGGTACTTAGACAGGTATTTGAATAGGAAAGGTTTACATAGATTGGCCAAACACAAGCAAATGGAACTAGTTTAGATAGGTATGTTTATCAACACGGACCAAATGGGTCAAAGGACCTGTCCCCCATGATCATATGGGATATATGGCACTGAAACAGGCCACTAGGCTCAACCTGTCCATTGATGCTCCAGTCAAGCTTCCTCTCTTCTTTTCTCATCTAAATATATCAGCATAAGCCTTCATCTTCCTCTCCACATTTATCTAGTTTCCCTTCAGCTGGATCAATATTATGTGCAGAAGACGAAAGACCATAAGACGTTGGAGCAGAATTAGGCCATTTGGTCTTGTGGTGGAAATTATTGCCTTGTTTCTTGGTACCACTCTTCAAAGAGTTGATGAAATTTCCAAATCCATTATCCTTCGGTATTCTTGGTGATTGTTTAATAACAGTGGCTTTATGATAACTTAATCGGTCAGGGATAAATGGCTTGACTTGGACCCAACTCCTGGTTTACTGCTGTCTCATTCTGTACTCCATTAAAATTAGTGGGGAGATTAAGCTATTATTCGAACTCCAAGTTTTTCAGCATAACTGGAGAATAGGCTGCCAAAGAAGTCAATCTTGGATAACTGCCTGAAGTTTTAATGGATTAGATTTAACACTACTCCATGGCCCATATTAGTTTTATTGATTTTTCTGTCAGCCAACACATTTCTAACAGTTTAATATAGATCCGTATTTGGAAATCACCTGTTCATTTCAATTGTTCTGTTCTTTAGCAGCCAGATAAAAATCGACTCTTAACAGTGCCACTCAATTAGCCCCTTGAACACACCTACAAACTGATTAAAGCCTGCAGAGCCGAGCTCGATTTGAACACCAGTTTTTAGTTTTCTATCATCTCTTAATTGCTGCCATGCTGTGGCATTCTCTATCTTATTCCAAATTTGCTTTGTTACTGGGTTTGTTCTTTCTTCTAATCTTTATTTCAGAACAGTTCAAGTATGCTAATTGACACTGGGTTTTCTGTCTGAACAGCAAGGAGTCTTGAGTTAAGAGGTAGCTTGGATTTTTTTTTTACCAATAACTCCCTACACTGTTCTATTATGTTGGAACAAATGCCTGAATCGTTTCTCCTAAAAGCTGAGACAGAAATTGCATCTAACTGAATATTGAAAGCTTTCTGTTAAATGCCTGCTGATGTAACATGTTGATCAGTAAGAAAGGGGAATGGGAAAAGTACTTTAAACCATTTAATGTCTCTGCAAAGTTTACAGAGGGAAAAATCAATGAAATCCCAGCTGAACAAATTTTAAATTTTTACAGCAATTCAGAAAAGGTGTTTTGGCAGGGTGTACCAAGGTCAGGTTTATCGAGGTAGGAACATGTCTGCAATTGGAATGGGAGGAGAAATGAAGACAGAACACTACAGAACAAGAGCTGTATAAGGTGTCAGCAAGGAATTAGAACTAATGGCGCAAGATCACAGGAGAATTGCAGGGAGGCTTTTAATTCTTGAAGCTGAGAAGAAAAAAAAAGCCAGTGGAGCCTGAAAAGATGAAATAGGATTTTGCTTAAGGGATGGCTCAGACTGAATTAGGTGACAGCTGAGGACAGAGGTTTATGAGGAGAACATTCACAAAACCAAAATGGTGAGATAATGAATTAGAGTTTGTAACCATGTGGGTTCTTGTCAACTTGGACTTTAAAGCTATAGAGCCATGTGCCATGTGAAGCTGTGTGTTATTAAGTTATTCCAATGTAGACAATAAAACTCCAATGATCTACACTGTCTAATAATATCCTTCAGGATGAAAAATCTGTTAATCCATCATTACCAAAATCATGAACATGCTAGATTAATGGAATTGCACTACACAAAGGAAACACTACACAATAGGAAAAAAAAAACAGCACGAGGCCAGAGGTGGTGAACCTTTTTCAGAACATGTACCCAAAATTGATGATAATTTACTAAAACATTCTTTTGTGTCCCTTGGCAATTCTGAACAGATATTATCACTGATTAATGAATTAGTAACAATAATTATGGACATTTTAAGGGAAAAGGATGAGTTCTGTTGCTTACTTATGTGTATTCATTGGTTTATTATTAATACCAGTATAAAAGAAACAGGTTGAAATAAATGAAGCATTTTAGAAAACCTGTTCAAAAATTATTAATGTTAATCTTTCAAAAAGACAATTGAACATTACAGTATTTATCATTATTATCACTGAACATCCAGTGTTTACTCACAAACCCAAAACAAAATAAGCAGAACAAAACCAATACCAACTGGCCCAACTACTTACTATACATAAACTGATCTGCACACCAGATCAGCAAGAATTTCAAAATTTATCATCCAACATGATGTGTTCTTGCAACCATCCAGCAGGCGGCAAACCAGTGCGAGTTGTGAAAACGTTTCACTGCTCTTGCACTGTAAAAAAAATCATTCACTACTTCATTCAGCAATAAAGTTAAATCATTAAGCATCTTTCTTTTATGGTGGTGTTCACAGAGTCAAGGGACGGGACTACATGCGTATCATCTTGGGCACACTTGCCACAGGTTCACCACCCTTGCCTTGGTTATCAGTGAAGCTCTGCTCTGGTATTTGTGTTTCCTCTGGGACAAAACACAACTTCCATCCATTCTTGATGTGTTTTCTTGACTGTAGTTAATGTCTTCTCAAATGTGCTTCAAAATACTTTGGTTCCACTTAAATCAAATTCTCCCAGTTTCACATCACAACTTATAACCACATTGCTCTGTACTTGTCATTTTCTGTTCAATTCCTTTCTTCTTTCCCAATGCAATGTTCACCTTCCATTCCCATCCTATCTTTCCTGCAGATATCTGTTCTGGTAAACAATCCCTCTTACTTCCATGAATCTGCCAACCTAATGTTTTGGTCCAGCTCAGCTTTGTTCTTAATCTTTCTTTACAAACTGCAAACAGATAGTTGAAAGCTAATCATATTAAATCATTCCTGCACAGAAAGGTTACTTTATTGAAAAGGTAATTACATCTCCTTAGTTCAGTGATATGATCTCAGGTTATTCGAAAACTAAGAATCCTTTTCACAAAAACTACAGCATATATATGGCTTACATATTAACTACACAATTATTTAACCCTTAATTTACCTTTGCTCCTCATTTTACCTTACAGTTACAACATTACACTACTCTGAAATAAAAGATTAAGAGGGGTCTGTCTAATTCTATGTTCCACAGCTTAAGGTGAAAGTGTTCTCATATTGAATCTTTACTATTTGGCTACCTCTGAATCACAAGGTTCAATAGTTGACCATTTACAACTGACATTATCACAACCTTTAAAATTCACGTCACCAAGGGATATTGTTTTACAATTTGCATATTGCCCTATGAATATATCACACATCGTGGTTTATAGTTCACCTAATGTTCTCTATTTTATTTAACTGTCAATTTCCATCTCTTGTTGAAACACCAGAAAATTGTCTCTCCCATAACCATTCTATTCACAAGAAGAGATTGATAACAACATCAGATACTGTCCCTGGCACTCAAGCCCCCAACAAGTGTGAGTTTTCCTAGTGGATCCATTTGCCAGAGCCTCACTCTAAGGAAGCTTGGTCAATGGTCCTGTTTCCAGATAAGGTACTGTATTTGTTTTCTGTTTGGGGTGCTTGTCAACTTAAACATTCTAAATACAGAGTGAAGTTTTACATAAAGCTGAAGTTTATCGAGTTCCTCTGAGCCATGCATGGAAATTGGTGAACAATGGTTCTAGCCTCTGTGCAAAGTTTGTTACCAACATCTGTGTTTTTAAACTTCCCTGGAATGCTGTTTCTGTCCACTTTTGCTTGGTCTTGACCATAATCTGTCATCTCAGATGTGTCTCAGAATTCACCCCCCCCCCCACCTTTCCAGTCATATCAACTCCTAAATTCATGCCACCACATACAATTACTTGGCACTATAATTCCCAGGCTTTGTTCAACAACCCACCAGTATGAATACTGAATTCTCCAACCGCAAGTAACCTACATCCTTTTTCCCTTCCCCCCCCCTTTCTGATTGATCCTGTTCTTGCTACACTCATCAGACTCCATCACTACTCCATCTGCCCAAAACCCACACATCCTCCTGCTGATCCCACCTTCTTCTGTTCCACATGCTGTATTTGATCCCACGCTCCATCTATATTTCTTGTCAAATGTAATCATCAGCAGCCTTTTGTTGCCACCATACATCACCTCCCAGGATTAATTTCAACCATAGAACTATCTACAGATGATAGTTCAAGAGGGACCTATTCCTAACTATAAGTTTGACTAGTGCAGTGGGGGAAAGAAATGGGGCATGAAAGGTCCATACTGAATGGTTCTTCACTGAACATGGGGTGAAATATTAGATCAGGAGTCTGGAGAAACGCCCAGCTTAACACATCCAGGTAAAGCTGGTGCGGCTAGATTCAGAAGCCTAAAGCTGCTGGCATGGACCAAGAATTGTAGGAATTATTTCATTGAAACTGATCAGAAAGGACAGTCAAGTCAATACAGCCCCTAGTCTGAGAGTTAATGACTGTGTGAGAGACAGATAGTAAAACATCATGATGATTATAATATTCAGAATATCTGTACAATGTTAAAACAAAGTTATCCAAGGAGGGAGATGTAGAATGCAACACTGATAACACTAGGGGAATTGAAAACATACAAAAAGTACATTGCCTCCATAGGAACAAGACAAAAGAGAGTGAGCACCATTCAAAAGATAGTTGGAGGTGATCAATGTTTGGATTGTATGTGCTGTAAATGTAAAATTGTCCTAGGATGGTCTAGGCCATCGGTGAACAAGCCCAATCCTTGTCTTGGAACATGTGGAAAGCCATTGACAAAGTGGCTCAAGGAGAGGGACATCATGCTTAGGATGGTGAATCAGTGACCAAGCTTGGATAACAATTCAGAGACACGAGTTCAAACAGCAACATAGCAACCGAGGAATTCACCTTCAATTAAAAGGCAAATTGGTTTAATTAATAGTGATGAGTTGACTGCTGTTAACAACCCATCCCACCAACTTCACCCAGTCCAATTAGCACCCCAGACTTACAATTAGGGTTGATTCTGAACCATTTCTCAGTTTAGGGATAATAAAGAATGTACAAAGCAGCATCTACACTAGTGGCCACATTATTAGGTACCTCCTACCCAACAAAGTGGCCACAGAATGTACCTTTGTGGCCTTCTGCTGCTGTTGTCCATCCACTTTAAGGTTGAACATATTGTGCATTCTGAGATGCTCTTCTGCACACCACTGTTGTAATGTGTGATTATTTGAGTTACTGTCGCCTTCCTGTCAGCTTGAACCTCTCTGGCCATTCTATGACCTCTCTCATTAACAAGGCATTTTCTCCCACAGAACTGCCACTCATTGGCTGCTTTAGCTTTTTGCATCATTCTCTAAACTCTAGAGACCATTGAGCATGAAAATCCCAGAAGAACAGCAGCTTCTAAGATACTTAAACCACCCCATCTAGCATCAACAATCATTCCAAGATCAATCTCCCTTAGATCACACCTCTTCTTCATTCTGATGTTTTGTCTGAACAACAACTGAACCTCGTGACCATGCCTGCATGTGTTTATGCATTGAGGTGCTGCCACATGATTGGCTGATTAGATATTTGCATTAGCGAGCAGGTGTACAGGTGTACCTAATAAAGTGGCCACTGTATTAGTGAACAAACTGCTTAAGATAACCTTCACAAGCAGTGCCTATTTCCCTGGCCCCTATGCTTTCTATTTTCACTGTTCCTCAGCACTGACCCCAAATCACCTAATTTTCTATTGGTTCTTCATGTCATTTTTTTTTCCTTTGTTAAATGTCAGTTTTATTTTAGGGATACATCAGTCAGTAAAAGATGCTCAATGAGCAGTTCAGCTAATATGGCACATTTTGTACTACTGATTAAAGTCAAAGTAACTCCCTATGACACGTGCAAGTAAAGGAAATGTAGCATTGTTCACTTCTGAATCTATTTATATTACACTGTCCCAGACCTCAGATGAATGCTAATCCCTTCTTATCTTAAATTGGTCAGTAATCTGCTGCAGTTCCAAAGAAAAATCATCAGTCGGAAGTGATGACTCTGTTTCTCTCCCTCCGAGTTTCTGAACAACCTGATTTTCTCCAATATTTTGCTTTTTATTTTAGTTGGCTTGGGGATGTCCATAGAAATCGGCGAACTTAAAAAAAAGACTTTCTTTAAAAGCAATCCTTTGAAAATATGTGACTTAACTGGTTTCCACTTGTTCAGCAAAATAATCGGAGTGGCATTTTCACCTAATTAGATCCACTGCGGAAAGCCCAGGCTGCTTTCAACAGAACAGTTTATTTGCAGTACCTCTGGAACACTCTGAGTGGCGCTATTTGTTGTACAGTTTCACAAATAACCTTCACAAATATTTTAGCATGGGAAAACCTATGGATTAAATGTGACAGAAATGCACTGAAGCTTAGAAAAAAATCCATATCAACTGTGCACATGTTTCTGAGGAGCAACCTTATAGAAACATAGAGAACCTACAGCACAATACAGGCCCTTCGGCCCACAAGGTTGTGCCGAGCATGTCCCTACCCTAGAAATTACTAGGCTTACCCATAGCACTCTATTTTCCTAAGCTCCATGTACCTATCCAGGAGTCTCTTAAAAGACCTTATTGTATCTGCCACCACCCCCTTTGCCGGCAGCCCATTCCACGCACTCACCACTCTCCAAGTAAAAAAAAATTACCCCTGTCATCTCCTCTGTACATTCTCCCCAGCACCTTAAAACTGTGTCGTCTTGTGGCAACCACTTCAGCCCTGGGAAAAAGCCTCTGACTATCCACACGATCAATGCCTCTCATCATCTTGTACGCCTTTGTCAGGTCACTTCTCATCCTCCGTCACTCCAAGGAGAAAAGGCTATCCTCATAAGGCATCTCCCCAATCCAGGCAAGATCCTTGTAAATCCCCTCTGCACCCTTTCTATGGCTTCCACATCCTTCCTGTAGTAAGGCGACCAAAACTGAGCACAGTACTCCAAGTGGGATCTGACCAGGGTCCTATATCCCTTTCTCTCAATTCCTCCGCCTCCGCCGCATCTGCTCTCAGGATGAGGCCTTTCATTCTAGGACAAAGGAGATGTCTTCCTTTTTTAAAGAAAGGAGCTTCCCTTCATCCACTATCAACTCTGCCCTCCATCGCGTCTCCCATATTTCAAGTACCTCTGCCCTCACCCCATCCCCCTGCCAGCCCACCAGGGATAGAGTCCCCCTGGTCCTCACCTATCAGCCTACCAGCCTACAGATCCAACTTGTAATCCTCTGTAACTTCCGCCACCTCCTACGTGATCCCACCACCAACCACATCTTCCCCTCCCCCCTACTCTCGGCTTTCTGCAGGGATCGCTCCCTACACAACTCCCTTGTCCATTCATCCCCCCCCCCCCCCATCCCTTTCCACAGACCTCTCTCCGGGCATTCATCCCTGCAAACGGAAGAAGTGCTACACCTGCCCCCACACTTCTTCCCTCACCACCATCCCAGGCCCTAGACAGTCCTTTCAGGTGAGGCACCACTTCACCTGCAAGTCAACTGGGGTGATATACTGTATCCGGTGCTCCAGATGTGGCCATTTATACATTGGGGAGACCCGCCGCAGACTGGGAGACTGTTTCACCGAACACCGATGCTCAATCCTCCAGCAGTGGTGGGATCTCCCTGTGGCCACACACTTCAATTCCACAGACCACTCCCACTCCGACATGTCTGTCCATGGCCTCCTCTACCGTCAAGATGAGGCCACACGGAGGTCGATGGAGCAATACCTTATCTCCCGCCTAGGTAGCCTCCTTCCTGCCGGCATGAACATCCGACTCACTGACCTCTGTTGATACCCCTGCCCCCCACCCTTACCCCCATCCCTATCTATTATTTTAGTCTGGTTCTCTTTCTCTCTCTTTTTCCCCCCTCACTATAAACTCTCCCCCCCAGCCCTACCTTTCTTTCTCTTTTATTTCCCATAATTCTCCACCTTCCCCCCTAGCCCATTTCCCTCCAGCCTATCACTTCCCAGCTCTCTACTTCATCCCTCCCCCCACTTCTTATCTCCCCTCAACCATCCCATGTTACTTCACTCCTGATGAAGGGTTTCGGCCCAAAACGTCATTATTACCTCCTCCCATAGATGCTGTCTGGCCTGCTGAGTTCTGCCAGCATTTTGTGTTTTTTATTTTTTTCCTTTATAGCTGCAACATTATACCTCGGCTCCTAAATTCAATTCCATGAATTGATGAAGGCCAATACACCATATTCCTTCTTAACCACACAATCAACCTGCGCAGCAGCTTTGAGCATCCTGTGGACTCGGACCCCAAGATCCCTCTGATCTTCCACACTGCCAAGAGTCTTACCATTAATACTATATTCTGCCATCATATTTGACCTACCAAAATGAACCACATCACACTTATCTGGGTTGAACTACATCTGCCACTTCTCAGCCCAGTTTTGCATCCTATCGATGTCCGCTGTAACCTTTGTCAGCCCTCTACATTATCCACAACACCTCCAACCTTTGTGTCATCAGCAAATTTACTAATCCATCCCTCCATTTCCTCATCCAGGTCATTTATAAAAATTACAAAGAGTAGGGGTCCTAGAACAGATCCCTGAGGCACACCACTGGTCACCGGTCTCCATGCAGAATATGACCTGTCTACAACCACTCTTTGCCTTCTGTGGGCAAGCCAGTTCTAGATCCACAAAGCAATGTCCCCTTGGATCCCATGCCTCCTCACTTTCTCATGCATGGGTACCTTATCAAATGCCTTGATGAAATCCATATACACTACATCTACTGCTCTTCCTTCAACAATGTGTTTAGTCACATCCTCAAAAAATTCAATCAGGTTCGTAAGGCACAACCTGCCTTTGACAAAGCCACACTGACTATTCCTAATCATATTATGCCTCCAAATGTTCATAAGTCCTGCCTCTCAGGATCTTCTTCATCAATTTACCAACCACTGAAGTAAGAATCACTGGTCTATAATTTCCTGGGCTATCTCTACTCCCTTTCTTGAATAAAGGAACAACATCCGCAACCCTCCAATCCTCTGGAACCTCTCCCAGCCTGATTGATGATGCAGCGGCTCAGCAATCTCCTCCCTCACCTCCCACAGTAGCCTGGGGTACATCTCATCCAGGCCCGGTGACTTACCCAACTTGATGTTTTTCAAAATCTCCAGTACATCCTCTTTCTTAATATCTACATGCTCAAGCTTTTCAATCTACTGCAAGTCATTACTATTAACACCAAGAGCCTTTTCCATAGTGAATGCTGAAGTAAAGTATTCATTAAGCACCTCTGCTATTTACTCTGGTTCCATACACACTTTCCCACTGTCACATTTGATAGGTCCTATTCTTTCACATCTTATCCTCTTGGTCTTCACATACTTGTAGAATGCCTTGGGGTTTTCCTTAATTCTGCCCACCAGGGTCTTCTCATGTCCCCTTCTGGCTCTCTTAATTTCCTTTTTAAGCTCCTTCCTGTTAGCCTTATAATCTTCTAGATCTCTAACATTACTTAGCTCTCTGAACCTTTTGTAAGCTTTTCTTTTTTTCTTGACCAGATTTATTACAGCCTTTGTACACCACGGATCCTGCACCCTACCATAACTTCCCTGTCTCATTGGAATATACCTATGCAGAACTCCACACAAATATTCCCTGAATGTTTGCCACATTTCTTCCATACTTTTCCTTGAGAACATCTGTTTCCAATTTAAGCTTCCAGTTTCTTGCCTGACAGCCTCATAATTCCTCTTACTCCAATTAAACGCTTTTCTAACTTGTCTGTTCCTATCTCTCTCCAATGCCATGTTAAAGGAGATAGAATTATGATCACTATCTCCAAAATGTTCTCCCACTGAGAGATCTGACATCTGACCAGGTTAATTTCCCAATACTAAATCAAGTACAGCCTTTTCTCTTGTAGGCTTATTTACATATTGTGTCAAGAAACCTTCCTTAACACAACTAACAAACTCTACCTCATCTAAACCCCTCACTCTAGGGAGATGCCAATCTATATTTGGGAAATTAAAATCTCCCACCACAACAACCTCGTTATTATTATACCTTTGCAGAATCTGTCTCCCTACCTTCTCCTTGATGTCTCTGTTACTACTGGGTAGTCTATAAAAAACACCCAGTAGAGTTATTGACCCCTTCCTGTTCCTAACTTCCACCCACAGAGACTCCGCAGACAATCCCTCCATGACTTCCTCCTTTTCTGCAACTGTGACACTATCTCTGATCAACAGTGCCATGCCCCCACCTCTTTTGCCTCCCTCCCTGTACTTTCTGAAACATCTAAAGCCTGGCACTTGAAGTAGCCATTCCTGCCCCTGCACCATCCAATTCTCTGTAATGGCCACAACATCATAGCTCCAAGTACTGATCCATGCTCTAAGTTCATCCGCTTTGTTCATGATGCTTCTTGCATTAAAATAGACACATCTTAAACCATCGGTCTGAGTGAGTCCCTTCTCTATCACCTGCCTAGCCTCCCTCACATGCTGTCTCCTATCTTTCTCTATTTGTGAGCCAACCTCCCTTTCCCCAGTCTCTTCACTTTGGTACCTGAGAACATTTCTATCACATACAAACCTTTGATTTCTGTCCACAAGCAGTCCTCACATGACTTTTATCCTCCTCCACCTCACCATCTGTTCTAACACTCTGGTTCCCCCCCCCCCCCCCCGAGCAGCATTAGATAACCTACCTGCAAGGATGTTAGTCCCCTTCCAGTTCAGGTGCAAACTATCCCGTTGGAACAGTTGCCACCTTCTCTGGAACAAAGCGCAATTGTCCAGAAACATGAAGCTCTCCCTCCTGCACCATCTCCTTAGCCATGTATTTAACTGCATTACCTTCCTATTTCCAGCCTCGCTAGCACATGGCATGGATGGCAATCCTGAGATTGCAACCCTGGAGATACTGTCCTTCAACTTTGCACCTAACTTCCAAAACTCACTTTGCAGGACCTCCTCCTTTTTCCTAGCCTCGTCAGTGGTCCCTACATGGACCACGACAACTAGCTGCTCACCCTCCATCCTGCGAACACCAAGAACTTGATCCAAGATATCGTGGACCCTGGCACCAGGGAGGCAATAGACCATCCAAGATTCTCGATCTCTCCCACAGAATCTTATCTGTCCCCCTAACTATCGAATCCTCCATCACTACTGCTCTCCTCTTTTCCCTCCTTCCTTTCTGAGCTTTCATTACCTTCTGATGATCCTTTCTGATCCTCCATATGTAAACTTGCTCTCAATTTGCCAGGGTAGAGAATTCTGCAGCTTTTGGCTATATTTTCATATATGACTGAAAATGTGTGTTCAGTTTTGCTTTGTTTATAGAGGTGAAAGAGGGCAGAGAATGTTGCTGGATATGCACTTCTTAGCCTTGTCTCAACGGACAAGTCCTTGGAGTGCTTCCACATAAGTTGCCTTCAGTGCATCCTGGAAATTACTTGGCATGAGCGGGTGCCTCACACTGAAATACTTGTAAAGACCAACTGCAGAAGTATTGAGGCCATGATCACCCAGCGTCAGCTGCAGTGGCTGGGGCACGTGATAAGGATGCCCCCACGTCGGCTACTCCACAGAGTGTTATACGGCCAGCTACATCAAGGTCGACGCTCAGCTGGAAGGCCAAAGAAACGCTATAAGGATCAGATGAAGAATGCTTTAAGGAAGTGCAAGATCAGACCAGAGGACCTGAAGGATGTTGCTGCTGACCGTAACACTTGGCAACACCTGTGTAGGGACAGGGTTTGTATTCTGGAGATGGAAAGGACAACCAGAAGACAGCAGAAGAGAGCCAGGAGAAATGCAGCCATGGTTGCCATCACTACCACCACTACCACATGTACATGTCCCACCTGCAATAGAACTTGTGGGTCCAGGATAGGACTGTAAAGTCATCAAAGATCTCACCATTAAAGGAGTGGACGTTGTCATCGAATTCTGATGGACAACCAAAGAGAGAAGATATGCACTCCAATGGACGCACTCTTAGAGTAACTCTTTCAGGGGAATATACCATATGAAATCTGATACAAAGTATAAAGCAATGTCAAAGAGAGATGTACAAGTGTGTACACAATGTAATCACTACCTCGAGAGTGCAGGCCCCTATGACAGTGCAGCACACCTTCAACAATTGACAAAGTTCTATCAAGATTTGTTCTTCATACTTTGCAGAACTTGACCCATAACCTCCTGATTCAGATTTGGAAGTGGGTTTGTTGTTTCTTTCCATGCCTTGTGGTTCATTAAGAGGCAACCTTGCTGTTTTTTTTGCATTTTATGAGGCCAAGTTGCTAGCTCAAAGCTCAACCCAGCACGGATGGAAAGCGTGCAAGGAATTGGTCAGATTCAATCCCGGGACCACTTGCCTCGAAGTCCATTGTGGATGCCATCACACCACCAGCTAGCTAGATGCAAATGTATTGCCAACTAAACCACAGATTTCTAAATTCTAAAGCTATAAATCTCATCTCCTCAGTTTGCTACCCAAACCTTGTGTCCATCTTGCAATCCACAAAATAACTTCTTTTCACCTCCACTTCGCCATCCCACATTCTGCTCTCTACTCACCCCATCTTCACACTTTCAACAGTCTCAACCCAAACAATCCCCCATTATCTCCATCAACAGGCTAAAATAAAGGTTCCATTGATAAACTTGTGAAGTTTGAAAGCCAAGGAAGGATATGATTGGGGGAGACGCAATTCGGCCAGAAAATGCACGGGGTTCTATAGGGTTTAATTGAATAGCCTGAATTGTAAATGCGATAATTATTTGGAATGCTTTAAATTCAATTTACAGTATATTTCACAGAGACTATTAAGTATCTTCTGTAGAAAGTAGGCTTAGTTATCTAGTGAAAAAATGACAACTTATGCGTGTTTATGAATGTAACTGTGAATGTTAGCCTTTTTAAGTTAAGGCTCTCATCCTTCCAGTTAACTTTTGACTAAAGTTACCAGAAACAGTGAGATTAGGGCAAATTAAAAACTACTTTGTTGAAAAATAAAGCTTATTAAGAATGAAAATGTAAATCTACATTAACTATATACATGCAACCTCAGTTCAGAATTATTGTAACACAATGAGCAATTGCAATTCAGATTTAGTAAGCTTGTAATCAGAAGTCCAGGTAAAGTGTATGGGGTTCTATAGGGTCTAATTGAATAGCCTGAATCATAAATGCAATAATTACTGGCTGTTGGCCTCTAATTAACACTGAAGTGGTCAATTTGTACTTTGCCCAGGCAACTACAGTTAGAACAGAGGATTGAATTCAGAATGAAAGCAAATATCAAGGCAATTATAAATTAACAGCAGGTTACAGTGACAAATATTGAGGAAATTATGGCTAATAAGGGCCTAATTGTGAAGTATTATATACATACTATTCAGAGGAAATTAAACTAGCTACCAAAGGGCACTAAAATTGGAAGCCAAATTACAGTCATGGGAAGGAAATAAGCTCTATTTTCCACTCAAAGCGTGGAGATGCATTGTAAAGCACCATATTTTCAAAATCAGTGCCACAGAGACAAAGCAAAAGGGAACTTGTTTCCATTAAATAATGTGATGTCGAAGAAAACATTTTGAACAACAGCATTAGTAAAAAGAAAAATAATTATAATGAGTCTGGAACAATGTGTTACAGCTGCTGTAGTTATCTAGGTTGTAAGACAGAAAATGTTTTAAGTCTTATTTATACTGCAGTTATATTTAGGTGACAGCATGAGTCTGTTAGATATCCAATATCCAAGTTATTAGTGACTCATGCCATTTCAAGGTAAAGTTGCTGATCTCTGCTCTGCTTAACGTAACATAAAGTCAAGACCCCCAGCAGAATGATATTCAGAATTTTTACTGTTAAGGTTATATTTCAATGTACTTATTAACTGCAAGAGACTTTGCTGTCTATTAATCCTACCCCCAGAGCCATCAAACATTCTTTGTAATGATAACCTTTTTATTTTCATCTTTCTGAACCTCACCTGAACTCTCTCCAATGTCAGCACAACTTTTCTTAGATAAGGATCCCAAAACTGTTCACAATACTCAAGGTGAGGCCTCACCAGTGCCTTATAAAGCCTCAGCATCACATTTCTGCTCTTAAATTCTAGACCTCTTGAAATAAATGCTGACATGGCATTTATCTTCCTCACCACCAACTCAACCTGCAAGTTAAGCTTTAGAGTGTTCTGCACAAGGACTCCCAAGTCCCCTTGCATCTTAGGGTTTTGGATTTTCTCCCCATTTAGAAAATAGTCTGCACATTTATTTCTCCTACCATAGTGCATGATCATGTGTTTTCCAACATTATATTTCATTTGCTACTTTCTTGTCCATTTTCCAAATTGATCTAAGTCTTTCTGCAGCCTTCATGTTTCCTCAACACTACCTACCCCTCCACCAATCTTTGTATCATCTGCAAACTTTGCAATGAATCCATCTATTCCATCATCTAAATCATTGATATACAGCATAAAAAGATGTGGTTCAAACACCGACCCCTGTGAAACACCACTAGTCACTGGCAGCCAACCAGAAAAGGATCCTTTTATTCCCTCTCATTGCTTCCTACTAATCTGTCAATGCTCTAACCATACTAGTAATTTTCCTGTAATACCACGGGCTCTTAACTTGGTAAGCAGCCTTGAATGTGGCAGCTTGTCAAAGGCCTTCTGAAAGTCCAAATTTACAACATCCACTGCATTCCCTTTATCCAGCCTACTTGTAATCTCCTCAAAGAATTCCAACAGGCTTGTGAGGCAAGATTTTCCCTTAAGAAAACCATGCTGACCTTGTCCTATCTTGTCCAAATATACCATAACCTCATTCTTAATAATTGACTCCAACATCTTCCCGACCACTGAGGTCAAGCTAACTGCTCTATAATTTTATTTCTACTGCCTCCCTCCTTTCTTAAAGAGTGGAGTGAAATTTGCAGTCTTCCAGTTCTCTGGAACCATGCCAGAGTCCAATGATTCTTGAAAGATGATTACTAATGCCTTCACAATCTCTACCGCTACCAGTTTCAAAACCCTAGGGTGCAGTTCATCTGGTCCAGGTGACTTATGTATGTTTTTTTGAGCACCTTCTCCTTTGTAATAGTAACTGCACCCACTTCTCCTCCCTCACACCATTCAACACCTGGGACAGTGCTAGTGTCTTCCACAGTGCAGACTGACGGAAAATACTCATTTCATTCAAATGTCATCTCGTTGTTCCCCATTATTATTTCGCCGGCCTCATTTTATAGCGGTGCTATAAACCCTCATCACTTTTATTTTTTTTTGTGTACTTGTAAAAGCTCTTTCTATCCACCTTGATATTGTTTGCTAGCTTGCTTTCATATTTCATCTTATCCCTCCTAATAATTCTTTTAGTTGCTTTGTGTGGGTTTTAAAAGCTTCCTCTATCATCCCACTAAGTTTTGTTTTGTTGTAAGCCCTCTCTTTTGCCTTTATATTAGCTGTGACTTCTCTGGTCAGCCACAGTCGTGCTATTTGGCCATTTGAGTATTTCTTTGTTTATCTACCCTGCACCATCCTCATTTTTCCCCAGAAACTCACACCATTGCTGTTCTGCTCCATCCCTGCCAGCATCTCCTTCCAATTTACTTTGGCCAATTCCTCTTTCAGACCACTGGAATTTCCTTTACTCCACTGAAATACTCCTGTGTCAGACTTCACTTTCTCCCTATCAAATTTCAAACTGAATTCAATCTTACTGTCTCTTAAGGGTTCCTTTACCTTAAGCTTCCTAATCACCTCTGGTTCATTACATAACATCCAATCCTGTATAGCAGCTCCCCTGGTAGGCTTAACAACAAGCTGCTCTAAAAAGCTATCTCATAGGCATTCAACAAATTCACTCTCTTGAGATCCATTACCAATCTGATTTTCCCAATCAACCTGCATGTTAAAATCTCCCAGGAGTATCATAACATTGTCCTAAACGTCCCAAAACATCGACAGTGCTTCTCCCTATAGATGCTGCCTGGTCTGCTGCGTTTCACCAGCGTTTTGTGTGTGTTGCTTGAATTCCCAGCATCTGCAGATTTCCTCGTGATTGCCCTTTTGACATGTCTTTTCTATTTTCTTTTATAATTTCTCCTTTGGCTCCTCTCACTTCCTCCAAACTAAGGGTGTAGCCATGGGCACCCGTATGGGTCCCAGATATGCCTGCCTTTTTGTTGGCTTTGTGGAACAGTCCATGTTCCAAGCCTATACCGGTATCCATCCCCCTCTTTTCCTTCGCTACATCGACGACTGCGTTGGCACTGCCTCTTGCACGTGTGCTGAGCTCGTCGACTTCATTAACTTTGCCTCCAACTTTCACCCTGCCCTCAAATTTACCTGGTCCATTTCCGACACCTCCCTCCCCTTTCTTGATCTTTCTGTCTCCACCTCTGGAGACAGCCTATCTACTGATATCTACTATAAACCTACGGACTCCCACAGCTACCTGGACTATTCCTCTTCCCACCCGGTCTCTTGCAAAAAGGCTATCCCCTTCTCACAATTCCTCCATCTCAGTCGCATCTGCTCTCGGGATGAGGCTTTTCTTTCCAGGATGAAGGAGATGTCTTCCTTTTTTAAGCAAAGGGGCTTCCCTTCATCCACCATCAACTCTGCTCTCAAACGCATCTCTCCCATTTCCCGCACATCTACCCTCACCCCATCCACCCGCCACCCAACTCGGGAAAGGGTTCCCCTTGTCATTACCTACCACCCCACCAGCCTCCAGGTCCAACATATAATTCTCCGTAACTTCCGCCATCTCCAACGGGATCCCACTACCAAACACATTTTCCCTCCCCCCCCTTCTGCTTTTTGCAGGGATCGCTCCCTACGCGACTCCCTTGTCCACTTGTTCCCCCCCCCCCATCCCTTCCCACCGATCTCCTTCCTGGCACTTATCCTTGTAAACGGAACAAGTGCTACACCTGCCCTTACACTTCCTCCCTCACCACCATTCAGGGCCCCAGACATCCCTTCCAGGTGAGGAGACACTTCACCTGTGAGTCGGCTGGTGTGGTATACTGCGTCCGGTGCTCCCGGTGTGGCCTTTTATATATTGGCGAGACCCGACGCAGACTGGGAGACCGTTTCACTGAACACCTACGCTCGGTCCGCCAGAAAAAGCAGGATCTCCCAGTGGCCAGACATTTTAATTCCACGTCCCATTCCCATTCTGATATGTCTATCCATGGCCTCCTCTATTGTCAAAATGAATCCAAACTCAGGTTGGAGGAACAACACCTTATGCCAACCTGATGGCATGAACATTGACTTCTCTAACTTCCGTTAATGCCCCTCCTCCCCTTCTTACCCCATCCCTGACATATTTAGTTGTTTGCCTGTTCCCCATCTCCCTCTGGTGCTCCCCACCCTTTCTTTCTCCTGAGGCCTCCTGTCCTATGATCCTTTCCCTTCTCCAGCTCTGTATCACTTTCGCCAATCACCTTTCCAGCTCTTAGCTTCATCCCACCCCCTCCGGTCTACTCCTATCATTTTGCATTTCCCCCTCCCCCCTCTACTTTCAAATCTCTTACTATCTTTCCTTTCGGTTAGTCCTGACGAAGGGTCTCAGCCCGAAATGTCGACATCGCTTCTCCCTATTGATGCTGCCTAGCTTGCTGTGTTCTACCAGCATTTTGTGTGTGTTGTTGTTTGAATTTCCAGCATCTGCAGATTTCCTCGTGTTTTTTCTATTTTCCGTTGTATTCTGTAGTTCAAATCCTAGCTACTGTTTGGAGGCCTGTATATAACTGCCATCAGGATCCTTTTACCCTTGTAGTTTCTGAACTCAACCCACAAGGATTCAACATAGTCAAATGCTATGTCACAGCTATCTAATTATTTGATGTCATTCTTTACCAGCAGAACCACGCCACCCCCTCTACCTACCTTCCTATCCTTCTGATACAATCTGTAACCTTGGACATTCAGCTTCCAACTACAACTATCTTTCAGCCACGATTCAGTGATGGTCACAACATCATACCCAACAATCTGCAAAAGTGCAACAAGATTATCCACCTTGTTTCTTATACTCTGTGCTTTGAGCTATAACACTTTGAGTACTGTATTTGCTACCCTTTTTTATTCTGCATCCCTAATGCACCCTACTGGCTGCAATTATGTCCTATCATCTGCCTGCCCTTCCTGACTATCTGACAGCATGCTTTTTTTAAAAACTATCCGTCCTAACCTGAGTCCCTTCACTCTGGTTCCTATCCTTCTGCCAAATTAGCTTAAACCTTCTCCAACAGCTCTAACAAACCTGCCTGTGAGAATATTGGACCCTCTTGGGTTAAGGTACAACTGGTCCCTTTAGTATAGATTATATCTCCCTAGAAGGGATCCCAATGATCCAAGAACCTGAACCCTACCCC
This sequence comes from Hypanus sabinus, assembly GCF_030144855.1. Lineage (NCBI taxonomy): Eukaryota > Metazoa > Chordata > Chondrichthyes > Myliobatiformes > Dasyatidae > Hypanus > Hypanus sabinus. The sequence continues at coordinate 18,962,576 of NC_082739.1, read as the reverse complement.
CTGCACCAGGTTCTTAGTCACACATTTATCTGCCAAACCATCCCTTTTCTACCCTCACTGGCATGTGGCACAGGTAGTAGTCCAGAAATTACTACCCTGGAGGTCCTGCTTCTCAGTTTTCTGCCCAGCTCTCTAAGTTCCCTCTTTAGGACCCATTTGTTTTTTCTTCCCATGCCATTGGTACCAATATGTACCCAGACTTCTGGATGTTCTCCTTCCCCCTCCAAAATGCTGTGGACATGATCTGAGACATCCCTGACCCTGGTACCTGGGAGGCAACACATCCACAGAATCTCCTGCCTGTTCCCCTCACTATTGCATCCCCTATCACTACCAATACCCTCTTCTCTCTCTTTCTCTTCTGCACCATGGGCCCATGCTTAGTGCAAGTAACCTGGTCTCTGTGGCATTCCCCTGGGAGGTCATCCCACACAGCAGTATCCAAAACAGTATATTTATTATTGAGGAGAATGGCCACAGGGGTGCTCTGCACTAACTGCCTATTCACCGTCCCATTCCTTCTCTTGACAGTCACCCAGCTACTCGCCTCCTGCAACTTAAGGGTGACTATTTCCCTGCAACTCTGATCGATACTCTCCTCACTCTCCCATACAAACGGAAGGTCTTGTCCCAACAAAGCTCGTATTTCCAATGACAATTCTTCTCCTCATTTAAAAATTCTGTCTTTGGATCTCTCCTTTTCCATGTGGCTCTTCAGTACATTTTTCAAAGACACAGGATTAGCACCTGCAGATATACTGTCCAATATTTCTTTACAGAGATGATTACATGCTATTTTCATATAAAAATATGACATAATCAATCTATATAAATAGATTATCGTGATTGGAGACTCAAGCAAATATAAATGCTGGAATCTGAAGCAAAAACCAACCACTGGAAGAACTCATTGGGCCAGGCAGGATCTGTGGAAGGAGATGGCCAGTGTTGTGTATTTAATATCTCAATAATACTTGAGTAATCTTGCATATATATTGTTTGATAAAGCATTTTCATTCATTTAAATAACTAATTACAGGTTATATGAAAAATACATTAATTGCATATGCCATCATGCTACCATGTGATACATGCATGCCTCACTTACAGTAAACTAGAAGTTACACCACATTTTGGAGTCCCGTACCTTCATTTGAATTAGTTTAATGTTTTGAAGTTACAATACATAACATTAGTGATGAGGATTTTTTTTTAAAAATGAACCCGAGACGGCTACCAACCTGTTAAAAAAAGATGTTCGACTTTTTTTTAAAAAAAACAGCACAACTAGGAATAGTCAAGTTCAGAGCAGCACAGCACATATCCTTTCGAGGGGAAAAAATGATTGTGTTTTTTTTTTAAGCCATAAATGTAAGAATTCAGGATTCATCAAGAGTGAGCACAAAGTGATTATAATGATTAAAAAAGTCAAAAATGGCTGGCTACATCAGAAAGATTGATGTGTTTGATTACACAAAGGGTAATTGGCTCATGTATACTGAGCTATTGGAACAGTATTTTGAAGCACATGAAATAGCTAATGAGAAGCAAGATCCAATTTTGCTGAGTGCATTGGGTTTAAGGGCATACAGTTCACTTGAAGTTTGACTGCTCCAACCAAACCATCAGAAACTAGCTTTGCTGCTATTGCCAAAGTAATATAGGAACATTTGGAACCAAAACAATTGTTGATTGCAGAACGCTTTAGGATTCATAAGTAGAATCAAAAGGATGGAGAGTCCAATTCAGCGTATGTAGCTAGATTGAAGAGATTATCTGAGCACTTTCAGTTTGGTAATGGGCTTAATAATACACTGAGAGATTGTTTAGTCTGTGGAATCCTATAAGGGATCATTCAAAAATGGCTCATAACTGAAGCACAACTTATATTTAAAAGAGCCGTTGAAATCACTGTATCAATGGAAACAGCAGTCAGAGACACAATTGAGTTGCAGTCAGGAATGGAAGTGAGTATGAACAAAATTGCAGCGTCTAAACAGAAATCAGCCTGGCCAAACAAATTGTGTTACCATTGTGGCAGGGGCTCACATACAACAAATAAATGCATGTTTAAAGGTGAAACTTGCAGAAAGTGCAATAAAGTAGGACGCATATGATACCACTTTTTACTGGGTATCTCTAGAGATGTGGCCAGTTATCCCCTCGCCAACAGCCACTAGACTCAGCAGTGAGAAAACCACCTTTCTCAGAGTCCATACGTCTAGGGTTGATATGACTTGGGTCCTGCCAAACCAATGAGATTGGGGTGTCTCGTCCACCCGGACCCCAATCTGTGGGAATTCTGCATAATTTACTGCCCCCATGCAATCACCTGTCAGCAAGAAGTATACTTCTGAATGTTAACTTAAGGTTATTAAAAAGAAAGAAAAACAAAAAGGTCCAGCATAATTAAACAGTCCAATATGCACATAAGTTGGAGCTCATCTTGCAGTTGTCTTTAACTCATGCGCTGGACCTACGGTCTGTGTGAAAGCACACAGCACCTTCTGAAATGTTGTTCTAAATCCATCTTGAACAAACAAACTCCCCCACTGGAGTATTGGTCCTTTCTCCTAAAAGCCATTCACCTGCACTAAACACCTTGTGCAACAGGGACAGCATCCTTAGGCTTCTTCCCTTCTATCTTCTCCCAGCTCCCGCCAAAAAGACCTCTCCGCCCTGCATTCTCTATAACCTGCTCACAATTCCACCATCCTGATTGGCTGACACAACATTCCTAAATTGAACAACAAAGCCCCTTATTTCAGCTCACACCCAAGCAGGCTGAAAGGAAAGCAGACTGCTTTCAAAGAACTGCTAAAATGAAATACCTACAGCAGAGCAGTAAAAATCTTAACCTGGGTGTTACAAACTCAAAGAGTATTTTGGGCAGACAAGAATAAATGGACTGCTCAGGGAAGAGAAAAAAATTATAAAGTCAAGCTGCAGTTTCAAAAAGAGCAATAATCTGCATGCTGTTGGTGAAAAATCTGATAATGATGAGAGTGACACAGGACTGAGTAGCCTTGGGATTTACAATGTGAAAATTAGCAATAGATAAGCAATGTGGCTTACACCAGAAGTAAATGAAAAATTAATTAAAATGGAATTAGACACTGGTTCAAACACGAGGAAATCTGCAGATGCTGGAAATTCAAACAACACACACAAAATGCTGGTGGAACACAGCAGGCCAGGCAGCGTATATAAGGAGAAGCACTGTCAACATTTCAGGCCAAGACCCTTCGGCAGGACTAACTGAAGGGAAAGATACTAAGAGATTACAAATTATTATTATTATTAGAAAATGTCTTAGTATCTTTCCCTTCAGTTAGTCCTAACAAAGGGTCTCGGCCCGAAACGTCGACAGCGCTTCTCCTTATAGATGCTGCCTGGCCTGCTGTGTTCCGCCAGCATTTTGTGTGTGTTGTTAGACACTGGTTCAGTTGTTTCGGTCATCCCACAAAATGAGTTTGAACACCTTTTCAAAAATACTAAAGTGAAGCCTGCAGATATCCAACTAAGAACTTAGACTGGAGAAAAGATCATTCCTGTTGGAATGACATTCATAACTGTAAAATACAACAGCCAACAAGCCACAATGAGCTTCTACATGGTAAAAACAGGAGGACCAGGAGGAGATCCATCCACCAATTGCATGCCACATCCACTGAAATGAAGCCATCTGAAACTGAACTAAGAAAGGTACAGACAAGATGCTGCTGCAACTCTCTCCATGCCAAACACCATGTACCATTGTCCAACAAAGCACAAACAGGCACTGGTGCCAACCTTTGTGCCTCTGGTTGGAAAGGATATTGGACCCATGAAGGATAAAGCTGCTCAGAGGAATCATGAAAGTGACGAAAGCACTGGTCTGACTACAACAGTTCTTAAAGGCAACGTATAGGAGAAATGTTCTGATATGTTAATTAGGCAGTTACTTGCAAATGTGGCTTAGCGTTAAGCTGGAAGAGAGTTCAAGGGGCTTCAGAAAAGTTACAAGCATTCCACTTTTGTGAGTATAAAGAACCTAAATTTACTCTGTGCATTAAGGTTATTGCATGAACTTCAAGTAGGAGACAAAAGGCTGTGTGTGAAAGTAGATGCAAAGTCCAAAGCCCAGTTGGATGAATGGAAGGCAAAAAGGAGGAAAGAGGAGGGAAAAGGAGGAAAGAGGTGGAGAGAAAGAATGTGAATGAGAAAGAGAATAGTTTGAAAGAGAGAAGGAATGTGAGAAATAAAGAGATCTATGTAGATCCTGAGAGAGAAAAGAAGGAAGCTGTCCAGAGCTGTCAGAACCATTTCCTGCAGTCTCAGAGTCAACTCTCACAATCACCATGGAGGAGGTCCCATAACTTGAAATTGCTTTACAGCCCCAAGTTTCACCTATCAAGCAGATTGACATCCCTTGTCAACAAAGACGTTATCCCACAAGAGTAAGAAATCCTCCATTGCAATTACATCTTTAGACCTGAACAGGATGAATTAAAAATATTTTCTATGCTGTAAATATTTGCATATAATCATTCTATTATATAATATACTGTATATAGTTGAGATGCATTCTCTTATTGAGTTGGAGTTTATAGCTAAGCAGGAAGTATTTCAATAATATTTCAATAATATTTCAATAATATTTGAGTAATCTTGTATATATATTGCTTGATTAAGAATTCTCATTTGTTTAAATAATTAATTATGGGTTATATGTAAAAATATGTTAATTGCATACATCATCACGCTACCATATGATATATTCATGCCTCACTTGAAGTATACTAGAAGTTTCTCCCACATTTTGGATTCCTGCATCTTCATTTGAACTACGTAGTTAAATGTCTTCTCATTACAAAACATAACAGCCAGTGTAAAGGGCTGGGGCAAGAGCTGACAAGCAATAGGTGGATTCAGGTGCAGAGGAGTGATAGGCTGGAGAAAGAGGTCAGAGTGCGAGTAGCGACTGAGACTGGGAGGTGAAAGATAGTGGCAACAGCAGGCTGCATATAGCAGAAAGGAAGGTGAAGCATGGAGCCAAACAAGAGATTTAGGATGGGTAGATGGGATAGTGAGGGGCATGTAACGGGTGACCAATGTGCAGAAGGTGTAGGTGAAGGAGAGGAAGAAAAGGGTGATAGGGATGAGTGGGAGTGGGGTACTAGTATTGCAAATGTTTGATAATTCATCATAATTTCTAACTAAACAGAGAATGCTGGAAGTATATGAACCAAGAAATTAGTCTTTGAAAATCTTTGGTGTTCCCGTGGGCCTCCTAGTGTTCAGGAAATACTGTGTGAATAGCCAAGATGAGTAATTTTGGTGCAGTTTGTAACCGGTACCCAACGCAGCCCTGACATTTAAGGTGCTTGTTCAAGAATCACTCAAGCAGGCTGATTTCTCTTGGATAGTGTCATCTTTCTGAGAACATTGGCATTACACTAATACAGGCCAGTGGAGGGTATTCAATCATAGCAGATGGTGCAAAGTCTTTGGGGTGTCAGCAGGAGTGTTACTTGTGGCTGGATACTCTGCCTCTGATCTACTCTAGTAGCCAGACTGTTTATATGGTTAGAGAAATTTAGCTTCAGGTCACTGGTTATTCCTAAGATGTTGAAGGTAAGGATTCAGCGAAAGCAATACTTATAACTATCAATTTAAGTGGTTACACTCTATCTTGTTGGAGATAATCGGTGCCTGGCACTGTTGTGGTGCAATTGTTATTTACCAGTAGCTAGCTGAAAGTAATTTAGCTGTCACTACGTTCAGGCATGAATTGCTTCTTCCCATGAGGCCACTTACACGGTGGAATATAATTGTGATCATTTCTGGATTAAATTGTGCCAATCCAGAAATCTGACCAGGCATTTCTGATTGTGAATCATCCCTGTGCTGATAACATGATCTGGGTCAGTCAATCATCATTCTCCTTCACTGCCTTTTTACTAAAGGAATCCTCACAGAACAAGTCACAGCCCAATCTGACTGGAATGGACCTGTTTACCTCAAGCCAACTGCCCAGCCCCTCTTGACCACCATGACACCACACAACTCCTTAATGATCCACTTTCCCCAATCAACAACATTCCCTGTACTGCCTGTCCTCCACTCCCTCTGATGTCCCAAACCATAGACATGGCACCAATTCCCAGTTTCAATCTCAGATTCCAAAGCTCTGAACCCCTTATCCTGTGCTCTGGATACCCGCAATCTCCAAACATGACCCTTCCAAAACACTGATATCTATACCCTCCATAAGTCCTAAATTTCAGACCCAGTGCTTTGCTCCTCCAGCACTGAAGCCCTAGCTACACCACCCTCAGTTACTACCCTGACTCACAGTATTTGTCTCTACCTTCCAGCCCCTGAGCAAAACCTTGAGCCCAGACTTATCATATCTTCTTTCACAAGCTTTTCACAACATAAAGGGATGTGTGTAATGGTTAATAATCCCTCAGCCTCAGCCCTCAAGCACTACTGTACTTTTCAGCTGTAGGCCCAAGACTGAAACATGTTGTGAAATGAACAGTCACTAAAGAATTTCAAATTATTATACTTTGTGAGATCTGCAATCCCAAATCAGAAGCACCTAACTCAAAACAATTATCCACTTATCCATTTTAAATGCTAGTTAAGCTGTTTATTGGGTTTACGCTATATATTTTAGTCATGTAAGAGATTTCATATTTACCCACCTCACTCCAGTTGTTCAGTGTAGGTTAGCTCATAAAATCTATTCCTCTCATTGAATTTGCTCCTCCTTAACATTATTGTAATGGGTTCAGAATAAATATCCAACCAAATCCTCTTCTGCAACATAAATGACAGTCACATGTGTAATCAATAAAACCCTTTAGCCTCTATTCAAGCAATCTGCTACAATCCCTGATGAAATAACTCACCTGGAGATGTTAGCTAACAAATAAAAGAATTGGGTGGTTTCTGAGGTAATTAATAGAAAGCTGAACATACTGAGGATTTTATCAGCTGCTGCAATCGAGTAATAGTTAGCCTTTTACCTTTACAAAATGGCTCCAAGAAGTAAGCACAAGAGGCAACCAATTGCACCTGCTTTCCCAGACCTCCCTCCAGTTGCCAGTTTTTAATTGGATGTCCCATTGTTCTTGGACACCAGGCAGGGTGTTACTGGCTTTGGGGACGATTGTAAATGCCTTTTCAAAATCTATTGAAATGTGTTTGGAGTAGTAAAAAGGTTTTTCTCTCTGATTTGGATGATCCAATATGTTCTAACTTTTTAATAAAGGCCACCTTAGAAAAGAACTCGTGAAAAATGTTTCCTCTAAAACAGAAAGGAATTTAAACATGTAAGAAAGTAAAATAATATGTTCCTTAACAATATACCATAGTTCTATTTGTTTTAGCCTCTTTCCTCCCTCATGAAAATATTTAATCATGTTGGGTTGGTTCTACTCTATAACCTTAAGGCAGGATGTGACAACAGCTTACAATATGGTACAGACCAAAACAATTCCAGCCCGACAGAAAATCAAACTAACTCCGAGAAGGAGAGTTAATGAACCTTCCTCTAAGTAGTAATTTCTACTTGTAATTGACCATATGAAGGGGTAGATTGGTCTGACTATTTCTGAATGAGTTAATAGACATTCAATCCAGCTTTCCACTGAATTACTTTGGTATAAATCTACATCTGATTGTTCACTGTTATATTACGTACAGCAAGGTAAAACATGATTAAAACTATTTATGAAGAGAGTTTATGTTTTATCTGAAAAGGAAAATAGCCCCTTAAATGTTAGACAGTTGAGTCGTTAAAAAGTTTTATTGTGTTTGCTTTTTAACTATTCATGCTCCAGTCTGAACACTATTTCCAATCTTTCCTGTGCTCCTCAGTGGAGAATAGATCAAGATTCAAGATTTAAATTTACTCATCATGTGTATGTTGAAGCATCCAGTGAAATGCGTCATTTGCGTTAACAACCAACACACCTGAGGATGTGCTGGGGGCAGCCTGCAAGTGTCTCCACACATTCTTGTGCCAATGTAGTGCACCAACAATGCTTGGCAGAACACAGAATGCAACAGTCAGAACAAAATAGCAATAGAAAAGCAAGACCTGGGTCTCCATCCCACCTGTGCACATACACAGTCTTCCAAACTCAGGTCAGCCTATCCTTGGCCTCCAGCCTCCAGGAGACTTAGGCTCACAGACACTGGGTTCAATTCAACCCAACATAAAGTGACACATTAGTCTTCACCTGAAATGTCAATTTTCTTTCTTTCTCCATGGATGCTGCCTGACCTGCTCAGTAGTTCTAGATCTATTTTTCTTTCCCATTCAGTGTCCACTTTGTTTGGTTTTCATTTATTGCCCCAAATCTGTCATTGGCAAATTATTTGACTTACAAGAAAAAAAATTCTGATGGGCTAACTTCTAAAGACAGATTAATCAGGGATAGATAGCGATCAGAAATAAAACATACTGGGAATAAGATTCATTGTAGGAAGATTGTCCTGCTAACACAAGGTATTAAGGTGTTAATGAGGATAGTATATTTAATATAGTTATGGAGTCATACAGCATAGAAACAGGATCTGCAGCTAACGATGATCAGGTGCATCACAATACCAGCAAATTCCAGTTGCCAGCACTTGGTCAGCGGCCTACTATGTCTTGGTGATTTAAGTGCACACTCAGATGCTTTTTAAATATTCTGAGATCACCGGCCTTCATCACCTTCTCAAGCAGCATGTCCCAGAATGCAACCACCCTCTGTGTGAGAAATAAATTCCTCTTCAGATCGCTAATCTACACAACAAGTTTTTGGACAAAGCTCCATAAAAGTACAACTCCAGAGCTTAAGAAGTATTTGCTTCTGGGAAAAGAATAACATGTGTTACTCTTGGTCTAGTTAATTAAGAAGCTTTCAATACACTCTTTGGATGTAATCTTTCAATATTTCACAGAACAATTCAGATCAACTGGTATGATGACAATGCATAGTGGTCAGCTAAACCTGCTGGTAACAGCTTGTTTAAGAGGAGTCCTCAAACTACTTCCTTTACTGCAGTCTACTCAAATGATGTTTAATGACCAGGTGATAAAAGAGCACTGATTTAGAGGAAATGCCTTCATCATTGCAGAAGTTCAAATCAGAGAAATATGCATCAGATTCCAAGCACAGCAGGTATGTTTGGAAACTATTGCTGATACTTTCCACCTACAGATTAGCCAAAACGAAGCCCCTCGGCAAGATAAATCAGAAGTTTTTATAAGTGCCAAAGTGATTTATAAAACAACGACTTTTGAGTTTGGTGGGCCGAGAATTGAGAAGATTAATAAACTTTCGTAACGACCAACGCATTATATCACGAGTCTTTTCCATTGTATTTTAATCATTCTTTTGATGTAGGCAAACTGGGATTGTGAGTTTATCATCCTGTAGTATTCTAGCACAGTCTGAGACTATCCATTGGATCTTTGGTAGTGGTGATGGCTAGCAGGTTCAGAATCTTTAATCAGGTTTAATATCTCGGGCATATGTTGTGAAATTTGTTAACTCAGCAGCAGCAGTACAATGTTAAATATAGAAAAATAAATAAGTAAATTACAGTAAGTATATATATGTATAGTAAATAGTAAAATTTAAAATAGTACAAAAACCACAATAATAAAAATGTGAAGAGGTGTTCATAGGTTCAATGTCTATTTAGAAATCAGATGGCAAAGGGGAAGAAGCTGTTCCTGGATCGCTGAGTGAAGGCCTTGAAGTAGATGGAACAGCAACAGAAGACCACAAATATAAACACTGAGTGTACATACACCTGAGAATGTTCAGACTGGGGACTGAGTGTACTGGAACAAATTAAGTGCAATTCAACCATCTGGGCATTACCTTATATCTACCATTTTTAGATAATATTTTTACTGTAGGACCCTACTTTATTTCTTGATCCACTAATGTCTTGCACCATCATTTGAGTTGGTATTAACCATTTCCAGTTTTCCACTTCATTGTAGACCTATCTTCTTGGCCCTATCTTTTATCTCTGCTTCCTGTTCGAAATCAATGTCATGACCATGTTAATTCTGCTTCTCTCCAAAGGTGCTGCCGGACCTGCTGTATTCTTCTAATGCTGTTGTTGTTGTAATTCATACTACTTACACTGAAAACCTATTGCATTCTCTATGTGGTTCATCATTCTCTTCATGTCTTCTTACTTCTATATGTGAAATGAACACCAAACCAATACAAGTGAGATGAATTTAAATTGTTTTGTGACCATTTTTTTCTGTGAATTTAATAAATCAGATTTATTAATGTACACTAAGAATGTAATTTTCAATTTATATCTTAGAAGAACCATTTTTCAATGAAGTTTTAAAATATGCACTCCTGTTACTTGAGACTAGACAACCTAACATCAGAAACCGCTAACACAGTGTGCTTGTTCAAAGCCTGTCACGTGTCATCTGCAGAATTAGTTACATATAAAGGGATAGTGAAGTGTAAGAGAGAGAGTGCTGGGCGTTTGACTTCCACTTGGTTTTCCCATCAATGGGGCTTGATCCCCACAGCAGGAAGCTTTGTTCTTCAGAGATTCTCTTCTTGAATACAGACGTCAGGAATATACTTAGGCATAGCTGGGTGGCTTCGATCCCTCTGAGAAGCGGCTGTGAAAGATCTGTAAGATCATCACGCCACTGAGTACATCACTAGTGACCCAGAAACTCCCCTTCTGTTCAACTACAGTGATAGTGTGATTGAATCAATAGGAACCCCAGCAGCTGCCTTTTTGTCACTTATATACTGACGAAGGGAATGATGCAGTGGTTTGAAAAAGATAATGCTTCTTTAATTCATTTGTACAAAGAAACTCAACAATTACATTTCAGTATTTCAATTGATTTCTTTATTTGGTCTCTAGTTAAGAACTATGAACTTTGATATAAATTTAAATCTGAATCATTCTTCCTCTGTGGGGAGTTGGTGGGACTTTTTATGGACCCTTTGAAATACATTAAAAATAGAAAAAATATGCTGATAATAACTTGATTCAACATATTCATATTTCTAACAAAGTCACATAATGATACATGTTGAAAATGTTCTTTAGACACAGATTTGCATTCTATTTATCATTTGTCCTACAACAAGGAAAAAAATCAAATATGATTTTGCATATAGTTAATCGGACAGAACTTTAAAGGACATGTGTTGGTTTTAAAGATGTGGCTGCTCAAAGTTAAAGGAATAATTTGAGCATTTGTAAGGTAAAATAATTTGTAAGGTAGGATGACAAGAGATGTCACGGTACCTGGTGCCAAACACCTCTGTATTTAAACCTCATAATTCCCAAACCACATTGCTCATCACATCTCATTTCTTATTAATTCCTTGATTCAGGAACACCTTCCCACCTATGCAACTATTGTTTCTCATCTCTGTGGTGACAGAGATAAATAGGATAAAATGTTTCAGTTTTATCATCCAACATTTTTTTCATCCTTAGCTAATGATTGTATGAAATACTCAAAGTACTGTTGTAGTATATGCACAAGCCAAAAAATATAGGCCTTGAATATTCTGCAAGGCCAGGGTCTAGGTATTCTGTTACTTACCATCTTGCGGGTGTTTCACATCTCAATCGACATTAAACATCAGATGCAGACACAATATATTTTAGTTAACATTATAGCATGATGCCAGTGGTTATCATCAGTGTATCATGAAAAAAATATTTAGTATTACATTGCTAAGGATAAGTTTTTAATAGAAAATCATTTGCAACATGTAAGTGGCAAATGAAAGTTGAGAAAATAGCAATCTTATGGAGACTTGGAATAACTTAACTTTCTAGACAGTGATCCTTCAAAGTTTTACACACCTCCTCACTGCAGTAAACATGGTGTCACAATTGATTCCATGGATCTTGTAATGGGAAGGTTATCCCCTTATCCCCTTCATGTATCACATGTTATCACATTATCCCCTTCATGTCTATTTATTTATTTATGGAGATACAATGCAGAATAGGCCCTACCAACCCTTTGAGTCACACTGCCCAACAATCCTCCAATGTAATCCCAGCCAAATCATGGAACAATTTACAATGACCAATTAACCTATCAGCTGGTGCATCTTTGGACTGCTGGAGGAAACTGAAGCACTCAGAGGAAACCCACACACGCCACGGGGAGAATGTACTAACTCCTTACAAGCAGCAGCGGGAAATGAACCCAGTTTGCCTGCTGCCACCATTAAATAAAAGCAAATTAAAAGAAAATGAATTGTTGCAATTTTTTAAGACAGAGCATGGGATTTTTCATTGCAATTAAACAGAACTGCCTACTCAGCAGAAAGTTAATCTCACATACTTCAATTAACCAGATTGGGCCAAGTAGTAAACATGAAATGCTGGAGGAACTCAGCAGGCCAGGCAGCATCTATAGAAAAAAGTACAGTCCATGTTTGGGGCCGAAACGTCAACTGTACTTTTCTCAATAGATGCTGCCTGCCCTGCTGAGTTCCTCCAGCATTTTGTGTCTGTTGCTTGGATTTCCAGCATCTGCAGATTTTCTCCTGTTTGTGATTGGACCAAGTAGTACTGAGCCACACAAAGCTCCATCATGTCGAACAAAATCCCAAGGAATTCTCCCTAGATTATACTGCTCCCTTGTTGTTCTGAGAATATTTTCTCCCTCACTGCCCAGGCAGATGAGACTTGAAGTCATCATTTTTCTTGCTCATTTAGAAATAGTAAATTACCAGCAAGAACTCAATTAAGCACCATGTATGTTGAGCCTAGCCTGGCGTAAAGACACGACCCACTATAGAGCTTGGTATGAAACAGCATCAGTATTGGAGTAATGGATTTTGATTCCTGCATTTCCTATGTGTTAGGTAAATTAAGAAGAAGAACAAGGTCTGTGATTCACTGAACATCAGACACAACATTTTTGCTCACTAATGATCCATGTGGAGGTGTATTTCTGATGGTCTGCATAACTACAACAGGAGAAATGGGAGCATTGTGAATGCATTTATCAAGATATCCCCACTTTGTAGACCCATCAATAGGCAGTTATTTTAAAAAATAATTACAATTTAAGAAGGCAAGGCCACAAGAGGAAATTATCATGATACCCAGGCCAATAATCTTTCAAGGATAACCATGTGGAAGAATAATCTGAACCCAATAAATTGCTCTTATAATAAAACTGAAAACAATAATTTCTAAAACCTAATCAAATCCTAAAGAGAAGGTATTTGTTATAAACCATGAGTAAATTAAATGCTCATTTTATCTTCCCATCTACAGGTAGTAAGTAAGGATTATCTGAAGGGCTAATGTGAGGCAGCAATAAACTAACCATTGTTTACTTAACTGGTGTTTAATATTTCACTGTATACAGATATGTGGCATGTGTTATTTGAAATTAAATGTATGTATGAGTTTTTCCAAGCAAAATGACATTTATAGTTCAAAGAATAGACTGAGGTAGCTTATTGGTTCAAACCCTATTAACTGCGTAACATTTAGAATGGAAATTCAGAGTTGCATAAAATGTGCACTAACATGGTGATGTGCGGGTAAATTGGACTTTGGGTTGCTAAGTTTGTGAGTTTAGTGTGTACAGATTACAACATCGTACCATAAACTGCCATGGTTACCAGGGCTGTGGGCAAATTGCTACCTGTCTCATCTTGCATGGAGCTCTTAGGCTTGCAATCCTCAACCGGAATCACTGCTGGAAGTCATAGAAGGACTTAAAGTGAACTAAAATAAGGAGGACCAAACTACTGGTGCTGCACTGTTCTGCATGTAAATTGGAAATAATAGCAGCAGATGTGAACTCTGGGGTGGGGAAATAAAATCAAGGGTGTGCCACTAAAGATAACATAGAAACGCTCAGCTGAATAGAAATCTGGAGCTGAATCATAACACCCAAGCAGATATTTTCTGTCCCTCTAAACTGCATAAAGATTCAGCTACTTCCTCTATAAGGATTCACTCTCCTGTTCATGGTTGACAATGGTTCTTCATCATGTACCTCGAGTTCAACAGCCCTGATGGAATCTGATTTGCACCAAGAGCAACAAATTTGCTAAGTTATCAAATTTCACGTCACAAGCCAGTGCTAACAAACCTGATTCTGGTTCTGAGATCACCATCATTGCTGAAAATGCAGGAACCAGGGTCCTGGTATATTAAAGGAAGCACAGGAACTTGCTGAGGTTGATGCTGAACTATTGGGATTCTCAGATAATTTGAAAATAGATCATCTGCATTTTAACTACAGATACCTTCCTGACACCAAGGACATGGCACATGTGGCAAGGTATACAAAGTATAACTGATTACAAGGCCACCCTACACAGCAAGGCCTCCCTTCCTGATAATGCTGTCAATGCACTGACCAATTGAATGATGTGACATTGAGAAAAGCCCCTTCTCTTCTTGAGGAGCTGGCACCCTGCCTGGCCTCAGCTGAGGTGAGAAGGACTCCAGCCAGGGTAAGCTCACAGAAAGCTGCAGGGCAGGCAACATACTTGGTCAGGTGCTGAGCGGCTGTTAATGGATAACATAAAATCCTACCTTCCAGCTACATTGAACCCGTTTCCAGTTTGCCTACTGCTCAAACTGGTCCACTGATGACATCGTAGCCTTGGCTCTCCACTCCATGCTGTCTCACCTAAGTGTGGTAAATTATGTATACCTGTCTGGACACACCCCTCTGCTGACTGCTCCTGTGGCTCCTCCCTCAGACCCCTGTATAAAGGCGATTGGAGGCACTGTTCCTCCCTCAGTCTCCGAGATGCTGTGCTCCATTTTGCTACTAATAAAAGCCTATCGTTCGCCTCCCGTATCCGAGAGTTATTGATGGTGCATCAATTTTATTAGCAGCAATTTTAAAACATGGAGAGCATTTTACGACCCGACAGATTTGATATTGACCCTCAATCTCCAGAAGTCGGCATTGCTTTTGAACTCTGGCTTTCATGCTTCCACTCGTACCTGGAGGAGAGTTGTGTGACTGAGCCTGCCTCGATGTACAAAATTCTCCTCTCCAGGGTCAGTCCACGGGTCTACTCCCTGATCAGAGACCTGCCGACCTACCAAGGGGCACTGGACACCCTCAAAATACTATACCTGTGGCCGGTGAACACCGTCTATGCAAGACATTGCTTAGCAACACGGCTGCAGTGGGCCGGAGAGTCGAGCGCTGAGTTTGTCCGGGCCCTACAGACACTCGTGCGGGCCTGCAACTGCAGGGGACTGATGTCGGAACAGCATGCGGAGCTGCTAGTAAGAGACACCTTTGTTACGGGGATCAGGTCAGTGCACGTGCGCCAGTGGCTGCTGGAACACGCCGATCTTACCTTACTTTCGGCGATGGAGCTGGCTGACACACTGGAGGCCACTCTGCACAATGCTGACGCTGTCCAGGCGCGCGATCTCCCGCCAGCCCAGTGGGCGCTGCAGACCCCGCAACCCGCCGGTGAATCAACCACAGCTGCTGCCAGTCACAAGTCCGCGCAATGTTACTTCTGCGAACTTGAAAAGCACCCCCAGGAATGCTGCCCGGCCCGAGAAGCTGCCTGCTCTAGCTGCGGAAAGAAGGGCCACTCCGCCAAGGCCTGTGAGTCCAAACCACGAGCGGGGTCAAGCAGCACCATGTGCGAGGCATGGGGGTGGCCATCTTGGTCACCGCCATCTTGCCTGCTCGCTGCGTGCGAGGCATGGGGGCAGCTATCTTTGTTGGCATACGGGTGCTTACTGGGCACCAAGACGGCGATGCAACTCTGGCCTCCATGACCCTCGACCAAAGCGCCCCACACCAGCTTGCAAGGTCAATGATGGACATCCTGGTGGAGGGGCACAGGACTAGCTGCCTGTTTGACAAGGGCAGCACTGAGAGTTTTATTGACCCAGACACGGTACAACGCTGCGGACTCGTGACACAGCCAGTAAGCCAGAGGGTCACCATGGCTTCTGGATCGCATTCCACAGACATCCGGGTGGGTTGTGTAGCGACATTGGTGGTGCAGGGTACAGAATATCGGGACTTTGCGTTACTGGTCATGCCTCAACTGTGTGCCCCTGTGCTATTGGGGCTCGACTTCCAGAGCCACCTGAAAAGTGTGACAATGGAGTATGATGGGCCCCTCCCACCAATCACCGTCAGAAATCCTCAGTTTTGTGGGACTTCGTCATATACCCCACTACTGACCACACACACACCGACCCACACATCCCACCCTGCACCATGCTAATGGCCGTGCTACTGACACCACTTGCAGCCTCTCCACCCTCAAAATCCCATCCCACCGCTGTTCGCCAACCTGACCCACAACTGTCAACCTGTGGCAACTAAAAGCAGGAGGTACAGTGTGGGGGACAGGGCCTTCATTCAGTCAGAGGTGCAGCGGCTGCTCAGGGAGGGGATCATTGAGCCAAGCACACAAGCTCTTGGAGGGCCCAGGTGGTCCTTGTTCGGACAGGGCAGAAAAATAGGATGGTCGTGGACTATACCCAGATCATCAATAAGTTCACACAGCTTGACAAGTACCCCCTACCCCGCATCATGGATATGGTCAACCAGATAGCCCAGTACAAGGTGTGAAATCCGCTTATCACCAGCTCCCCATCCACCCGGAGGACCGCCCCTACACCGCCTTCGAGGTGGGCGGCAGGCTCTATCACTTCGGTGTCACGAATAGTGTCTCTGTCTCTGTCTTCCAGAGGGAAATGGACCGGATGGTGGACCAGTGCCAACTGAAGGCCACGTTCCCATATCTGGATAACGTCACCATCTACGGTCACGACTGGCAGGATCATGACACCAACCTCCAACGATTTTTCCAAGTGGCCAAAGCTCTTAACCTCACCTATAACAGGGACAAGTGTGTGTTCGGAACCACCCGACTTGCTATTCTTGGGTATGTCGTGGAGAACGGGGTCATTGGCCCTGACCCCGACCGTATGCGCCCCCTGTTAGAACTCCCTCTTCCCACCACCCTCAGATGGTGCCTGGGCTTCTTTTCCTATTACACCCAATGGGCCCCCCATTACGCAGACAAGGCCCGCCCCCGGTCAAGTCCACCGCATTTCCCCTCTCAGCCGAGGCCCGCGCGGCCTTCAGCCGCATTAAAGGGGACATTGCCAAAGCAACAATGCATGCGGTGGATGAGACCATTCCCTTCCAAGTAGAGAGTGGCGCTACCCTCAATCAGGCAGGCAGGCCAGAAGCATTCTTCTCTCGTACCCTTCAAGGCCCTGAAATTTGGCAATCCGCGGTGGAGAAAGAAGCCCAGGCCATAGTCGAAGCTATTAGGCACTAGAGGCACTATCTCGCTGGCAAAAGCTTCACTTTGCTGACCGATCAGCGCTCAGTTGCGTTCATGTTCAGCAACCAACGGCGGGGCAAAATCAAAAATGATAACATTTTGAGGTGGAGGATAGAACTCTCTACCTACAACTATGACACCCTGTACTGGCCTGGAAGGCTCAATGAGCCCCCTGATGCCCTATCCCAGGGAGCATGTGCCAGTGCGCAGCTCGACCGGCTATATGTCCTCAATGCAGATCTTTGCCACCCGGGGGTCACCCGACTTTACCATTTCGTGAAAGCCCGGAACCTGCCTTACTCCCTTGAGGATATCAGGACGATGACCAGGGACAGCCAAGTCTGTGCTGAGTGCAAACCACACTTCTACCGTCCTGAAAAGGCGCAACTTATCAAGGCCACCCTCCCCTTTGAGCAACTGAGTATCGACTTTAAGGGCCCCCTTCCCTCCACCGACTGCAATGTCTACTTTCTCAACGTAATTGACGAGTACTCGCAGTTCCCCTTTGCCATCCCCTGCCCCGATACCACTGCCAAGTCCGTCATAAAAGCCCTGTGCCAGCTCTTCACTCTGTTCGGATATCCCTGCTATATCCACAGTGATAGAGGGTCCTCATTTATGAGTGACGAGCTGTGCCAGTACCTGCTGGCTAGGGGTATCACTACTAGTAGGACCACGAGGTATAATCCACGGGGGAATGGACAGGTGGAGAGGGAGAATGCCACTGGTTAGCCCTTAGGTCAAAGGGTTGCCGGTCTCTCGATGGCAGGAGGTCCTCCCCGAGGCACTGCACTCCATCTGCTCCCTGTTATGCACGTCCACCAATGCCACCCCTCATGAGCGACTCTTTTCTTTTCCCAGGAAATCTGCCACTGGGACCACCCTACCGGCTTGGCTGACGTCCCCAGGGCCAGTGCTGCTCTGGGGACGTCATGCGAAACATGCGAGGAGCAATAAATAGTCCCCGATGGTCGAGAGGGTTCACCTACTTCATGTGAACCCCCAGTATGCCTACGTGGTCTTACCTGATCGGCAGGAGGACACGGTCTCCATCCGCGACCTGGCGCCCGCAGGAGCAGCAGACCACTACCCCGAACACTCCACGGTAACTATGAACCCTGTACCCGAGGTGACACCGCGCACACCAAGCCGAACACAGACTCCTCACAACACTCCCATACCGGGCGCCATGCACACACATGAGGGATTACTGACGCCTAATGGGCTGACACCTCAAGTTAGGCGGGAGCCAGCACAACCACCTTCACCGGTGCTACGTAGATCGCAGCGACAGACTCGACCGCCTGATAGACTTAACCTGTAAATATACTTGAAAGAAACTTTTCCCCATGGGGAGTCTCTTTTAAAACAAAGGGGGGGGTGAATGTGGTGAACTACATATACCTGTCTGTACACGCCCCCTGCTGACTGCTCCTGTGGCTCCTCCCACAGACCCCTGTATAAAGGCGATTGGAGGCACTGCTCCCCCCTCAGTCTCCGAGATGCTGTGCTCCGTTTTGCTGCTAATAAAAGCTTATCGTTTGCCTCCCGTCTCCGAGAGTTATTGATGGTGCATCACTAAGAAACAATGCCTTGTATGCCAGTGTGGTGACCCACTTCCCAGCGCACTCGAACCGGCTCACAAAGTGGCGCGCGCCGGCATTGAGGCCGGTCCCAAAGAGGGCGCCAAGCCTGCTTCACTAGCAAGGGGAAAAGCCCGTGCGTGGGACGGGACTGTGAATACAGCATTCCAGCCCAGGGAGGGCAGGAACAGGAAGGCTTTAAAGCGAGGCCACGAAGTTTGAATAAAGCTCTTTGCAACCACAGCTCACCGACTATGTGTCGTTATTTCAGCGCTGCGTGTAGCACACCACTACAATTGGTGACCCCGGTGGTCCAAATGATATTTGGGCCGAAGAGGAACGACGCCACATCTGTTCATGCAGTTTCGTTAAAACTGCCAAGCTTCTGGACGCTGTGACCTCACCTATGGTTCCAGCAAGCAGAGGCCCAATTCCACATTCGGCAGATAGCCTCGGATGCCACACGTTACTACCACGTGGTGAGCTCCCTCGACCAGGAGACAGCTGCCCAGGTTGAGGAGTTCATACAGTCACCCCCAAAGGACGGCAAATACACAGAATTCAAAGCGTTGCTTATAAGGACTTTCGGACTCTCACGGCGCGAGCGAGCTGCCCATTTACTGCACCTGGATGGCTTGGGGGACAGACCACCGTCGGCTTTGATGAACGAGATGCTGTCCCTGGCAGGAGGACACAAACTCTGCCTCTTGTTTGAGCAGTCATTCCTGGAGCAGCTGCCCGAGGACATACGCCTGCTGCTGTCCGACGTGGATTTCAACGATCCCCGGAAGGTGGCAGCCCAGGCAGACGTGCGGTGGAAAGCCAAGAAGGAGAGTGGGGCGTCCGTCACACAGATCACCAGGCCACGCTCCAGCAGCAGCAAACCAGACCGGCCACAGAGCCCGCTAACCCCAGAGGCAGGGGTGAGGAGGCCAACGAACAATGGTGCTTCTACCACCAGCGGTGGGGCGCAGAAGCCCGCCGCTGTAGCCCACCTTGCAAGTTCCTGGGAAATGCCAGGGCCAGCCGCCGCTGATGGCTATGGTGGCTGGCCATTGGGATAGCCTCCTGTATGTCAAGCAGTCGGGACGCCGCTTTTTGGTCGACACCGGAGCCAAGATCAGCGTCTTACCTCCGACGAGTTACGACACCCGCAACAGAGAACCGGGTCCCACCCTGAGGGCCGCGAACGGCAGCACAGTAAGGACCTATGGCACCCATATGGTGCAGCTACAGTTCGGCTCCAGCCGGTTCACGTTTGACTTCACACTGGCCGCTGTAGCCCAACCGCTCCTGGGAGCGGATTTTATGCGAGCTCGCAGCCTTCTGGTCGACCTGCCAAGGAAGAGACTGGTCCATGCCAAGACCTTTCAAATGTTCTCCCTGGGTGAAGCCCAGTTGCTGGCCCCATACCTAGACTCCATCATGCTGTCCGACAACGACTTCACCAAAGTCTTGGCGGATTTCCCATTGGTTCTGGCACTGCAGTTCACGGTGGCCATGCCCAGACATGGCGTACAGCACCACATCCCGACACAAGGACCACCCCTCCACGCCCGTGCTCGAAGGCTTCCCCTAGACAAGCTCCGACTGGCGAAGGAGGAGTTCTAGAGGATGGAGGAATTGGGGATCATATGGCAGTCTGACAGCCCATGGGCCTCCCCCCTACACATGGTGCCCAAAGCAACAGGGGGCTGGAGACCATGCGGTGACTACGGCAGGCTGAACGAGGCTACAACACCGGACCGCTACCCTGTGCCACACATTCAGGACTGTGCAGCAAACCTGCACGGCGCACGGATCTTCTCCAAGGTAGACCTTGTCCGGGGATACCATCAAATCCCGATGCATCCTGACGACGTCCCCGAAACGGCACTCATCACCCCATTTGGCCTTTTTGAGTTCCTCCGCATGCCGTTCGGCCTGAAGAATGCCGCACAGACGTTTCAGTGGTTAATGGACGCGGTGGGATGCGACCTGGACTTCGCTTTCATCTATTTGGACGACATCCTCATAGCCAGCAGCAGTCGTCAGGAGCATCTGTCCCACCTCTGTCAACTCTACACCCGATTGAGTGAATACGGCCTGACAATCAACCCAGCCAAATGTCAGTTCGGGCTCGACATCATCGACTTCCTGGGCCACAGGCTTACTACAGACGGGGCAACCCCTCTGCCCGCCAAGGTAGACGAGGTCCGCCATTTCCCGCAACCCAACACAATCAAAGGCCTGCAGGAGTTCGTGGGTATGGTGAATTTCTACCACCACTTCCTCCCTTCAGCTGCCCGAATCATGCGCCCCCTGTTCGCCCTGATGTCGGGTCCGGGCAAGTACATTACCTGGGACAAGGAGTCCGCCGCTGCTTTCGTTCAAACAAAAGAAGCCTTGGCAAATGCTGCGATGCTGTTGCACCCCAGAACGGACGTCCCTACCGCCCTCACAGTGGACGCATCCAACACGGCGGTCAGTGAAGTGCTGGAAAAACTCATCGCGGGTCACTGGCAACAACTGATGTTTTTCAGCAAACACCTGCGGCCCCCCGAGCTCAAATACAGTGCTTTCGACCGGGAACTGTTGGCGATATACCTGGCAATCTGGCATTTCAGGTACTTCTTAGAAGGTAGGCCCTTCACCGCATTCAAGGACCACAAACCGCTTACCTTTGCGTTCATGAAAGCATCCGACCCCTGGTCGTCCCACCAGCAGCGACATCTGTCTTACATCTCCGAAAACATGACGGATGTCCGGCACGTCTCAGGAAAGGACAATGTCGTGGCGGACGCCCTCTCCCGCCCTAACATCCAAGCCCTGTCCCAGGGGGTAGACTATGAAGCACTGGCGGAGGCACAGCAGGCAGACGAGGAAATCCCTAGTTACAGAACCGCAGTCTCCGGTTTGCAGCTCCAGGACCTCCCCGTATGCCCAGGTGAGAGGACCCTACTCTGTGACATCACCACCGGCCAACCCCGCCCCGTCATCCCGGCAGCCTGGCGGCGGCGCATTTTCAACTCCATTCACAACTTAGCGCACCCCTCCATCAGGTCAACTGTCCGGATGGTAGCCAACAGGTTCGTTTGGCACGGACTCTGCAAGCAGGTCAGTGAATGGGCCAGAACGTGCATGCACTGCCAAACAGCCAAGGTGCAGCGGCACACCAAAGCCCTGCTGCAGCGTTTCGACCAAATTCATGTGGATATCGTGGGCCCCCTGCAAGTGTCGTGAGGAGTGCGGCACCTCCTGACTATCGTGGACCGGTTCACCAGATGGCCAGGGGCGGTCCCGCTCACCGACACCACCTCCGAATCCTGTGCCCGAGCACTGATTGCAACCTGGGTATCTCGCTTTGGTATACGGGCCCACATTACCTCTGACAGAGGCACCCAGTTCACCTCCAGCCTGTGGTCAGCTATGGCCAGCCCTTTGGGGACACAGCTGCACCACACAACCCCTACCACCCACAGTTGAACGGCCTGGTGGAGCGTTTCCACCGTCACCTGAAGTCGACTCGCATGGCCCGCCTCAAAGGGCCTAACTGGGTGGACAGACTTCCCTGGGTCCTGCTCGGAATCCGCACGGCGCCCATAGAGGATCTTCACACCTTGTCGTCCGAGTTGGTGTACGGCGCACCCCTGGTCGTCCCAGGAGAGTTCATGCCAGCCCCAAGGGGGCAAGAGGAAGAACCCGCAGCAGTCCTGGACAGACTACGCGAGAGGCTCGGTAACCTGGCCCCCATACCCACTTCGCAGTATGGGCGGAACCCGACCTGCATACCCAAAGACCTGCAAAACTGTAAGTTCGTTTTTGTATGACGGGGTGGACATTGGGCACTGCTACAGCGGCCCTACGAGGGGCCGTTTACGGTGATCAGCAACAACAGGTCCACATTGGACATTGGGGGAAAAGAAGAAGTTTTCACGGTGGACCGACTCAAACCGGCCCATGTGGACTTGGCACAGCCAGTCAAGATTCAGGCACCGCGGCGCAGAGGCAGACCTCCCAAACAGAGTCCGCCCAGACTGAGGACATTGGGGGGTGTATTGCCAGTTCTGGGGGGGGGGGTGGTTATGTGGCGACCCACTTCCCAGTGCACTCAAACCGGCTCACAAAGTGGCGCACGCCGGCATTGAGGTTCCAAAGAGCATGCCAAGCCTGCTTCACCAGCAAGGGGGAAAACCCGCGCGCGGGACAGGACTGTGAATACGCTCGGGGAGGACGGGAACAGGAAGGCTTTAAAGTGAGGCTGTGAAGTTTGAATAAACCTCTTTGCAACTGCAACTCACCGACTACGTGTCGTTATTTCAGCGCTGCGTGTAGCACACCGCTGCACCAGGGCACTTTCATCGACTTCATCTCGGCATTTAATATGATTATCCTTCAGAGGTTGATGGGTAAACTGCCCTCATTGGGACTCAACACCCCACTTTGTAACAAGATCTTGGACTTCTTGATGGGAAGATCCGAGTGAGTTTGAGTTGGTAGCAACACTTCAAGCTCCATCACACTGATACCCTGGGGCTGTGCACTCAGTCTGCTGCTGACTCACGACTGAGCCAGATCCAAACTCAAACTGCATCATCAAGTTCACTAATGATACCACGGTGGTTGGCCTCATCAGCAACAAAGATGAGTTGGTATACAGAGAGGAGGTAACGAGGTTTGTCAAATGGTGTGAGAACAACCACCTGAGTCTCAATGTGGTCGAGGCAAAAGAGATGACTGTGGACATCAGGAAGGCACAGGTTGACCACTCTCCATTGCACAGCAATGGTTCTGCCATAGAAAGAGTGAAGAGCACAATGTTCCTTGGTGTGCAAATAACAAATGATCTAACCAGGACCCACCACACCTCCTCACTAGTCAAGAAGGCACAGCGGTGCCTACACTTTCTCAGGAGGTTGAGGCTCCTCACCCCTATTCTAACAACCTTCTATAGGAGCACCAAACAGGAGATTGGTGTTCTATCTGGTGGCCTCACTGTGTGGTATAGAAGCTGCAAGGCATCGGGCTGTAAGATCCTACAGAGGACAGTAAAAACAGCTGAGAAGATCATCAGGGTCTCCCTCCCCTCTTTTTGTGACCTTTACCAGGAGTGTTGCATTGTGGCCCACCCATCCCACAATCTCCTTGACCCGCTACCATCGGGAGGAGGTACAGAAGCATCAGGACGAGGACGGCCAGACCGGGGAACAGCTTCTTCCCTCAGGCTGTAAGACTAATGAATACCCTGCCACCACCGAGGTCTCGTCACTAGGACAGCGAGCTGTTTACTGTTTACTGCATTATTGTTTACTGTTTACCTGCGCTGTGCTTCACTATATGCATTTTGAATGATATTTTATTAACTTTTTCAGAGTATAATATTTTGGTGTGTGATATACAAGGGGTGATTGATATCTTCGTGGCCTAAGGTAGGAGTCAATTTTAGAAAACCTAACAAATTTATTTTTCAACATAGTCCCCACCTACATTTACACACTTGGTCCAGCGGTCGTGGATCATACGGATCTTGGACCTCCAGAAAGTGTCCACAGACGGGTGATTGATAAGTTCGTGGCATAAGGTAGAAGGAGATGAGTTATACAGCTCTCGTTACATGCACATGCAGTTCAACTCTTTCAGTGATTATGCAGAAAGTTTGAAGTTAATAACTCATCTCCTTCTACCTTAGGCCACAAACTTATCAATCACCCCGATGTTTTTAACTGATGAGTTATGTATATGTAGTACATATAGTAGTATATACTACATATATATGTACATATAGTATATGTACAGTCAGATGACAATAAATTTGAGCTAGATCTTGAACTTATTGTAATTCACAGCAGGCTGCACTTAAAGGCATTCTTAAATTATAAGCTAACACCACACAAAAATTAAAGTACTGTTCATTTTATTGGTGTTGCAGAGTTTTCTTACCCTACTTTTAACTGTCTCCTTCCACACAGCCTAATATTACATGCATGTTGGCCTTGCTCAGAAAAGGTTTTGCACTGGCAAGAACCCTGAGAACAAGATTCTTCTACTAGAGATTGTTAGGCCCAAATTAATTATTTAATAATTTGAAATACAAATCTACTTCAAGGAGTATGTTGGCTGTAGATCTAATAATAAGAGCTAAGAGGAAATAAATGCTGTTAGAAATGTTGACAATTAAGATTGTATCTCATCCAATACCACCTTGTGAGGTCATTCTAGTGTTGTCCTATGACAACACTTAATTTCTGTGGCCCAGTGAGACCAATAAAAATGGAGGTTTGACTTCTGCTCCCAGGTACAGGGCAAGCTGTGTGTGACGACTTGGCCTCAGGTAGTGAAACTTGCGGTCCTTATCCCAGGATGTTCTGATAGCCTTTTATCAACTTCCTGCTTCAAAGTCTTTTGAATTATTTGACTATTAAAGACCAACTTCATTCAGATCCTTTTTTATTAAAAATATTGAAGGCATTCTGAAAAATACCTAGATTTATTCTGATTGAATTAATAACACAAAAGAGTAAAGAAAATAAAGCAGCAATTAACCTTCCAACTAAGTTTGGTGACTCCACTTCACACAATTGAGGTTGTGTGACTTTCACAAATTATACCTGCCATTGTTACATTCCCCGTAACTGGGTCACTTACCAGCAAAGATAGAGAGGTCCGTTGAAGTCTGATGGTACTATTTTTAACAGTATTTATTGATAAAAATACACAAAAATAATATCAATGCAAACATACAGATAATATACGTCATCAATACTAAATCTAAAAGCGCAGGTATAATAATAATCAATAAGAAATAGCTCTATTGTTGTCTAGGGGATAACGTATTGTCCGATGGAAATATAAAAGCCACTTTAGTTCATTCAAGCTGCAGCTATTGGTTGGAGAGAGAGACGGAGGTTTAGAACTTGCCCGGTTTCCGTTTTATGATATCGATCCTTCAAAATGGCGTCGGTGGTGATCTCTTCCTTAGCTAAGCTGCCTTCCATGGTAGGGCCTCAATCCCGGGGCAACGGGAAAGGACACACGTGGGCCCTCCACCGGCTGTCGCTGTTAAACGCTGTCACGGGACTTCTAGCGTTTCTCCTGGTCCAGACCCTCTTTTATCCCCACTCACAGGGTCTCAGATGTCAATCAGGGTGTAATGATGACATCCCCTAACCAGACCACGTTGCCCGAGGGCTTCCACAAAGCACAGTACTCAATACACAATTCCGTCTCCAAGAGACAATGACCTGTTCCGTGGCTTTGTATCGCTGGGGCCAGGACATTCCAAACGTCTCTCTCTCATTTCCTGGGTCTCCTGACCTGACTTAATAGCGATCTTGCAATTCTCAAAAAGGAGGGGGGGGAGCACAGGCGTAACGCCATACAGATGTAAGTCACCTTGTCCCTCAGCTCAGGATCCTTAAATGGTGAGCCTACCTGTTGAGCAAGAGGCCAGAGGGACAGTTACCATCCAGTTCACCTCTGACCTCAGCAGGAAGCTGATTGGCAAGGAAGCTGTCCCCTGAATTTGTATACTGAATTGCCAGCAAATGTAGAAATACAGTACTTGGGCCTATTATCTCAAGGTACCCCATGATGTCATTTGTAAATTCACCTTCAAGGTTTGATCCTTCCAGGCACACAGCTGGCTAAATTTAGTCCATTTTTTATCGCCTTAAAATTTTTGTTTGTCATTCAAATTTGCAAAGAATTAAGTGGGATATCAAGTGATTGATATAGCATTAATTGTATTAATTCCACTAATGCCTAATAGAGTCATACAGCACAGAAACGCTCCCTTCAGCCCAACTGGTCCAACCTGATGAAGATTTCTATCTCAGCTAGTCCGATTTGCCCACAAAAACAAAAGATATTCTGCGGATGCTGGAATTCTTCAGCAATACACAGAAAATGCAGGAGAAACTCAGCAGGTCAGAGAGCATCTATGGAGGGGAATAGGGAATTGATGTTTTGAGCCAGTAGCTGGCCAGTAGTGTAGTAGCATCTGCACCAGACTTTGAGGCAAATGGTCCGGTGTTTGAATCTGGTTGAGTGTCGAGCTATCAACTCGGCCTTGTGCAAAAAAAAACAGATAAAAATGCTAAAGGAATGGCAAGTTTGCCACCCAATGCATCACAAAGCGCAGAAAAGAACAACAATGTTTTGAGCCAAGACTCTTCCCGCATTTGACTCAAATCCCTCCAAACCTTTCCTATCCATGTACCTGCCCAAGTATCTGTTCAATGCTGTTAATGTACCTGCCTCAGCCATTTCCTCTGGCAGCTCATTCCATATACTAACCACCCTCTAGCTGAAAAATTTGCCCCTTGTTCCTATAAAATCTCTCCCCTTTCCCCTTACACCTCAAAACTGGGAAAAAAAAAATGTATTATTGTATGGTAGATTGTCAGCACATACTCTATGGGCCAAAGGGTCTGTATGGGCTGTATGGGCTCAGTAAATCATGTGTCGCTCTATATTTTGTTTCCAGAGCTGGAATGAGTCTGAACAGTCTATACAGATTACCAATAAATAGTTTACTCACCTTAAAGAAAATGGAAACATCTCTAACATTGGTTTCCACATTGTTATAGCAACATGAATCATATATTTAAAAGCTAACTCAGTTCAATCGGTTTAAGTTATAAGACTGCTATCTAAAAGGAGAAATAAAAATCATATAAGGTGAGTCTTTTCAAAGGTGGATAATGGGAAATTTGAAAGCTGCAGTGTTAATGGACTGCCCTGTGGTGGAAGGAAATGGAACACAAGTGGATAGTTCTATTTCTGCAAAACATTAGGCAAAGCAATCACACCAGAGGAGCAGTGAGAAATGCCTCCCATCAGTTCTGAAGCTAATGACTCCAGGACACCTTTCAGAAGCAGATGAATAGAGTGTTTATCTATTTTTGACAGGCATTGACAACAAGAATCTTGGCAACTCTCAAATCAAAATAAAAAAGGCAATTTTTTATCATCTTTAAAGCGCTGGCACTGACAAGAATTTCAATTATTTAATTACGAAGGAAATGAAAGGACTTAAGTGTTGCAATTTCAGTCTGCTGTTTCACAGTGCAATCTAATGTGTACTCAAATTGGAAATGATGCAAAATATGGAGAAAATTAAAGAGGCTTCTACTTAGATTGTGGGATCACAAATGGTGAATTAGTTTCTTGATATATTCATTTAAGTATTTAAGTGGAAGGTTTTATTGCTAATGTAGTAGAACAACATGGCAGAAAATCATGTCTGCATGCCTTTTCCATTAGTTCTGCAGAGTAGATATTGAAATTGTTTCCTTTTCTCTATATCAGCACTAAATTAATTTTACTTAAAATGGGTCACATTGAACTTTGTAAGCAGAGTAGACATAATTGGAAATACATTTTCCTCTGTT
This sequence comes from Hypanus sabinus, assembly GCF_030144855.1. Classification (NCBI taxonomy): domain Eukaryota; kingdom Metazoa; phylum Chordata; class Chondrichthyes; order Myliobatiformes; family Dasyatidae; genus Hypanus; species Hypanus sabinus. The sequence continues at coordinate 18,934,292 of NC_082739.1, read as the reverse complement.
GAATCAAACAAAAAAGAAGTGACTATATTAGAGAAAAAGCCCAGAAATAAATTGGTGGCTATTTTTCTTGTCTGAAATAAAACAAAACACAAAAACTTGTTCTCAAAAGGTTAAATAAGGTCTTGTTAAATATTAAATTGCTTTCTTTCTAGGATAAGTTAAAATTATGGCCTAGTGTATCAGATTTTTCTCTTCATCCTGTTAGAAAGTAATTTAAAGGGACTGAGTTTCAGTATTGCATCTCCATAGTTGCAGAGACCAGCAAGATACTGGAGAGACCACATTGTTGAGGGTGGTAATAGAGGGAGAGCATTCTGACTGGAGGTTAGTGACCAAATCAGTTCCTTGGGAATCTGTTCTGGGATCCATACTGTTTGTGAATTTTATACATGACTTGGATGAAGAAGTGGAAAGGTGAGTTACTAAGTTTGCAGATGACATGAAGGTTTGTGCTGTTGTGGATAGTGAAGAAGGTTGTCATAAGTTACTATAGGATATTGAGCGGGCTGCTGGAGTTCAATCTGGAAAAGTGCAAAGTGGTACACTTTGGAAGGCTGAACATGAAGGCAGAGTACAAGGTTAATGGCAGGATTCTTAGAAGTGTGGAAGAACAGAGGGATATTGGGGTCCACATCCATAGATTCCTCAATGTTCCTGTGCAAGTTGATAGATAAGGTCATTATGTAGGCATATGATGTGTTGGCCTTCATTAGTTGGAGGACTGAGTTCAAGAACCACGAGGTAATGTTGAAGCTCTATAAAACTCTGGTTGGACCATACTTGGAACATTGTGTTCATTTCTGGATGCCTCGTTATAGGAAGGACTTAGGAGCTTTAGAGGAGGTGCAGAGGAGATTTACCAGGATCGTGCCTGGATTACACAGCATGTCATATGAGATAGGTAGAGGGAGTTAGAGCTTTTCTCTATGGAAGGAAGATGAGAGGTGACTTGATAGAAGTGTATAAGATGATGGTTGGTAGATGATCTGAGTCTTCTTGGAAATGATGGTAAGTCCAAGTTTCGTGTATGCATGGTTGAAGGCAGTCAGTCAAATCGGATTGAACCAACAATTCAACTTGGTGAAACAACCCTGGAAAACATGGACCACTTTCCGTATCTTGGAAGTCACTTCTCCTCCAATGTCAACCTTAATGACGAGATCCAAAATCGTCTTAAATGCACTGGAACAGCTTTTGGATGTCTCCAAACAAGAGTCTTTCATGATCATGATGTCAGAACAGGCACCAAAATGTTAGTGTACAAAGCAGTGGTGATCCCAATGCTCCTGTATGCATCAGAAACCTGGACAACATACCGACGACATCTGAAGGCACTTGAGAAGTTCCATCAACGCTGTCTTCGAAACATTTTAAGTATCAGCAGGGAAGTTAGAAGAACCAACGTCAGCGTGCTAAATGAAGCAAAAACAACGAGCATTGAAGCCTATGTCATCAAGAACCAACTAAGATGGAGCGGTCATGTTGTTCGGATGAAAGACGAATGTCTGCCGAAACAAATCTTCTACACCCAGCTTAAAGAAGGCAAACGTAAAAGAGGCGGACAACAGAAGAGATTCAAAGATGTCTTAAAAGCCAACATGAAGAAATGTAACATCGACATCAGCAATTGGGAAACCAATGCCAAAGGACAGGAAACTCTGGCAAACCATCATCCGAGAAGGAACAGCAACTTTTGACGCCAACAGATATGCAGAATTAGAAGACGAGAAGAAAGAGAAGCAACAGCAACCAAAGCCCGATCTGCCATCTGGAACTACCTGTCCTGGATGCAGAAGAACTTTCAAAGCCAAGATTGGACTCATAAGCTGCTTGAGAACCCATAAATAGATCAACCGAACGAAGACCATCATCCTCGACCTTGAGAGATAGCCAGGACAATGACAAAGATGATAAGAGAAATAGGTAAAATGGACAACCAGTGACATTTTCCCAGGGCAGAAGTGGCTAATATAAGAGTGCAAAGGAAAGATTTCTATTAATGAGGGAGTAGGAACACAAGGTTGTTGTTCTTAGAGTATAATAAATATAATATGGACATATAAAGATAAACAAAACACAAAGTCCAAAACAATATACAAAATAATTGATAAAAGAACAAGTCCAACAACTTTTTACTAAGTGGTGCAAGGGATTATCAAAACAACAAGTCTAGAACAGAATACAGAATAACTAATACAATAGAAAGTCACAAACTCTTCTCAACGAGGACTCTGATTTACAATGATGCTGGAGAATCATAGAGGTCCTTTGAACTAATCATGATTCCAGTCCAGAAACAAAAGTATGATGAGCTTGCTCACTGCTCGCACATATATAATCAAGAACACTTGTGTTTTTTCCCTAATCCACATACATATATATATATATATATATATATATATATATATATATACCACAGTCTGCTACAGTTCTAAACCAATTATTTCTTAATGGTAGATGTATTAAGAGGATTTTGCATTATCAATTGAACTCATCCCAGAGCACAAAGCATGCATGGAATGTGTTGCCAGAGTTGGTGGTGGAGGCAGATAAATTAGGGACATTTAAAAGACTCTTAGATATGCACATAGATGATAGAAAAATGGAGGGCTATGTGAGAGGGAAGAGTTATATTGATCTTGGTGTAGATTCAAAGGTTGGCGCAACATTGTGGGCCGAAGGGCCTGTACTGTGCTGTACAGTTCTATGTTTTATGTATTTTTTTTAAGTTACCATGCAGTACAATGATGCCCAACACAATCTTGAGGAACAGTATCTCAACTCTAATTTTGGTACATCACAGGACTTAATATTAGATTTGACAATTTTCGGCAAATCTTCCTCCACCTTCCCCCTTCATGGATGTGACTGTACCTTTCATTTTGTTTCTTTTTTTTCTGTCTCCAAATTCACCAGTTTTATGATAGTGGCAACTTTAGACTTCACCCTATGCGCAAGTCATTCCTTGTGCTCGCTTTACCCCTTCTTTCTCTGCACTTTAAGCATAATTTTCCTGTTCTATGGAGGGTGCTTAACCCAAACTATGGAGGTAGTTTCTGCCTCTAGTTATACTGCTTGATCTGCTGTGGGTTTCCAGATATCACAGGAACTGTGGCCCAAGATAGAGTGCCAAACTAGTAATGGTGGCAATGCCCAATTAAACTAATCCCTTCTGTCTGAGCATGGTCCATATCCCTCCAATTGCAGCATATTCGTGTATCTGTTAATAGCCGGTTAAACATTTCTACCACCATCGCTGTCAGTGCATTTGTGGTGTCCACCACTTTCTCTATAACCACATACATCTCCTAGAAACTTTCCCCTTTTCACCTTAAATGCATGACACTTTGATCCTGGGAAAAAGACCAGCTATTGATTACTGTTTATGTCTTAATAATTTTACTATTTCTTTCGTTTCCTGAATTTTGGATTTAAATATAGATTGGTGGAGATGGGGTTTGCACCATATCAACAAATTATTAGTCCAGTTCTCTGGATTATCCATAATATCATTGCATCTAGAGCAAAACTCACAGAAGGTTGGAGGAACTCAGCAGGTCAGGCAGCATCCATGGAAGTGAATGAACAGTCGATGTTTCAGGCTGAGACCCTTCTTCATTGCATCCTGCCCAATCATTTAGGACTTTCTCAAAAATCACACTGGATATCAAACTGGACTTTAGTGCACTAATCTCTAGTGTAGGATTTTAACCAAGCACCAATAGATCTACAAATGAAATTGTTATCCTTTGAGTCAAAGTACTGCTCCATCTCCTTCAAGGAACAGGAATTTTTCATGGATCAATAAATCTGATGGAATTAATCATCCCCACTCTCTAAATAAAGAACTGCTCACCATGAAACACCCTTGGAGCATTTTAGAAACATTTTCCTCTCTCTTTCATTGCATTTGTTCATCCTCTCCAAGCTATTTGGAATGTGAAATGGCAGTGAAATAAAACTCCAAAATCAAGAGTGGCAGAACTTTTGATGTAACTTTGTACAGGCTGATAGTTAGTCAGCTCTGAGTTGAAGCTCAAAATCCAGTTCCCTGGACTTAGTGTTGACAACATTAGAACCTTAAATTGTTTGAACAACATGCCTTCCTCAGAGATCTCAGCTATGCCTCAAATCTAAGTTAGGAAGATTGTGAATTCAATTTGCTCTGCAGATGAGCTGGGCCCACATACCAGGTGGATGCTTCACTGCAGAACCAAAGGAAGCTTTCTTTTCCTGAGGTGGAAAACTGAGAACATCTCAGATGGCTGTTACATGTCCCACTTAAGATGAAGAGGAGGCATGTTTTCACTGATATTCTTGTCAATATTCGTCCCTCAATAACAAAACAAAAAAGTTTTCCCTCAAAAATTATGGGTATCATTGACATGAACAACATTTACTGCCACCATTAATCAGCCTTAGGGTGGTGCTAGATACCAACCAAACCACCACAGTCATGTGGTGAAGGTATTTCACCAATTCTAATATGTGGCAAGGTCCAGGATCTGTAACATCTCCAGGTTTACCAATGTCTACCAATGATTCTTCATGATTTCATTGAACCTTTCTAATTTATTTTGAAAGCTATCCTCATACAAATGTTTTTTTTTCTCTCTTTACTGGCCTCCCCTGTCATTCGTTCCCTACACCAATCACATGCTTCATTTTTACTCTTAGCCCATTTTTCAAAATCCCTAGATGCTCTTAGTTCCTTAATAAAAGTTATCCTTGGGTTTACCCTTACTGAAACATGGTGGCCTTGAACTCTTGTTATTTCTCCTTTGAATACTTCCTACTATGCAGATACAAGTTTGTGGACTTAGCTGCATGTTGTTGCTCCCAATCTACCTTTGCTAGGTTTTCCCTTGAGTTAATGAAATTGCCCTTCCACCACCTCACCAGAGTTGTCTGCATTCTATAAAGGAAATGAATTTGAATAAAAAGGTTTTGGAATAATGAGGTTTCCAGTGTATGACAGAGGGAACCTCTGTGATCCCACACAAGCTTCAGGAAACAGCTGGGAGGTGCCACTAAAGAAGTTGTAGTAAGTTTATTGTGAAGATACTATGAAATACAAGTGTGAGTGGAATAAATACTTCAGGAAGTGGATATGATACCATTCTATTGGGACACTCTATCGTGGATGGCGTTAAGATTCTTGTGTGCAGTTGGAGATGAACTTCTCCAGACGACTGGAGAATATTCAATCACATTTATCATTCACCTCATGAATGGTATAAGATCTCCGTAGAATCAGAAGATGTATCCAAGAGGACCACAACCTTATTGTTGTTTGGAGGCTCACATACCTCAATGACCCAGAGAGTGGATGGAGTCAGGGCTTTATGCTTTGGATCTTGGCATGGTCATCCATGCTAAACAGGTCAAAGGGTTGAGGCCAGACTAGGTTGATCTGCCAGTCCTCCAGGTTGGGGGGTGGGGGGAGAGGTGTTCAACTTAGGGATAAGAACCTTGACTGGTCAAAACATACTGTTATGGAAACAGCAATAAAGAATCCTTCCACATGACCAATAAAAATGACCAAGACAGACAGAGATGGAGGGCCTTCATTGCTGCCCTAAATGCCAGTGGCATAACGGACAGTAAGTAAGTATAAATCAGAAGATAAGTCACTCATTACAGAATATCCAGGCTCTTATTGCCTCAGTATTCCAGCTGATCAACTGGCCAATTATGACAATTAAATTATTGATGCTGGGGACTCCGAGAAGATGAATCTCAAATTGATTAGATTCCTCTTGGAGAAGACCATTGCCTTACATACATTTGACACGAACATTACCTGCTGGTTCTTAGACTAAGCCTTATGATTACCCACATCCCTCAGTGAGCATGCAGGACCACCTTATTATCTGAACAAAGTAAAGCCCAATAATCCAACACCCTTGGGACTTTGATTGTGCTGGATGAGCTGATTATTGTGGTTACTGGATCTTCTTCCTATGAATACCCAAACATACTTCTATTTCAACAAACATGTTGCTGAAGAAACTCAATCAGATAGGATAGACAACATTTCAGGTTGAGTCCTGACAAACCAATAATAATATTAAATAAATAAGTAATAAATATTGAGAACATGAGATGTAGAGTTCTTGAAAGTGAATCCATAGCTTGTGGATTCAGTTCATCTGGACATCAGTCACATGAAGGGTCTCAGCCCAAAACATCAATTGTCCATTTCCCTCCACAGATGCTGACTGAACCATTAAGTTCTGGATTCCAGTATCTATAGACTTTTGCATGTCTACTTCTATTTCACATTTTAAAAAAGTTATGCATCAATATCATATATTTTCAGTGAACAGAGTAATTTTTAAAGGGAGTGGCAAATAAGTTTTTACTCTGGACTCCCCGCTCCATCCACAAACCTGTTCATGGTCTTAACCAATAGTTCTTTGGACCCTGGCTCTAGCCACACACCCAGCCCACCTTACAAGCCCACTTCACTCCAGACCTCAAGCTCACATTCTGGACTACTGAGTGAGCCAGAAGCTGAATTCCTGAAACATTAGATTCTGGATTATTGGAGCATTATTGGAACACTTCTCAGTAATCATCTCTGCATCTAACATTATTCTGGCTCAGGCAAGGAAGGGTGTAGGGATTGGATTGAAGAGCATAGTTGAAATAGCAAGTTGTCTCTGTGACACTGCCGTGAGTAATTCTACTGCATCGTCCTGAGATGGAGGTGATTGGTCTCCAAAACAATCATCTTCCTTTGTGGGCACATTATTGTTTGTAAGGTCTCCCTGTACTGCCTTCCAAATTAAAACAGTGATAATGCTTTAATGACTCATAGTACTTCTATGAGTGGAAGGTGCTTTGGGTCACCTATATAAAATTTTTCTTTTAACTATGTTCAATTTAATTCAAGTTATTTTATCTACCTTAATCTGCACTTTGTTCATTGTGGTGTTGACAGGTTAAAAACTCCAACACATAAATGAAAATTCCTTAAACCAGGAGAGCATGGAGTAGCAGCTGCAATTTTGAAACTTGGTTATTGATCTTGCAGCTAATCCACTTTATTCATTGAATACTGCAATAAAGTAAGGCCGATACAGAATTCAGTGATTCTGGCAATTCCCTGCTGCTGCTGATTAGATCCCATTATCTAAGCCTAACCAAAGCCTGAGATAAAAGAGCAAGCTGGAGCAGGTTGGCCAATTACCTTCCCTCTAAACCAACTTAAAAACTCTTTTGCTAAAAGGATGCCATGCCAATAATCAAAGGAGACAGTCAAATGGGGAATACAGCTAAAAATAAAATTGATGCTTCAAATAAAATTTGATATCAATCATGTACAGTTGGTAATAATTGTGCAAGTTATTTGGGCAGGCAACATCTGTTCTCTTTACTTATTATATATATTTAGAGTGAAAGGGGTAATCTATAGTTCAAACTTCAGTTCTTTACTTATTATAATCATTTACAATATTTGCAGTTGCTGTAGGCTGGTTTTGTTACAGTTCTTGCAGGAAAAGATGTTATGTTGAGGCTGAACTGCAAGGAACAAAGTTCTTCTGTATTGTCAACTATCCTGAGGATACTCAATCACTCATTGTGATTGGGGCACTGTCAGGACTGACGTGATTGACACTGCTAGTCTCTTCAGTGGGTGGTGGGGTGGAGATGTGCCTCTTTCAAAGGAGGTGTAAGGTGCTCGTTTCTTCTGCTAGCCTGCAGGCCATCCTTGGGCAAGGTGTAAAATGTTTAAAGTACTTGTTTACTGACTTGCTTACATTTATGTCTGGACCCAGTTTTGAAGGCTTCCATTGGTCTCTGCCTTTTGCATGTGCTCAACTTACTTCTGGACTTTGAGCTTCAAGATAGTTATTGTTCAAAACAAAATAACCAAACGCACAGGATGGAGAAAAAAGGCGGCTCCTTCTATTCATTTGACACTTTTATTTTCTTTCTAAATAAGGTAAATATCTATTTTTTCACACTTGACAATGCCCTTAAATCATGGAGAGTTTCATACTGCACCATCTGGCTCATTTCAGCTCCTAATTGGAAAACTCTCAGATTAGCTGTTTTGATGTTAATTTTTCTTTGATTGAAGCTGTACACCTTCAGTTAAATTCCGTGCGAGTTTCATAACATGAGTAATAAAAGAACGATTCTGCAGGGAATCTGGGTGCCTCAGCCCACTAAATGTGGGCTTTTAACTTCTAGCAGCTCGAGCTTTAATTTAGTTGAATCTGATGGGCTGAATTTCTATATTTATTTGATCTGAGATTTTCATTTACTCAATGTACTCAATAAGCTGATTGGTCAAAGTATATTTTAGTTTGTTGATGTCATCTAAGTGTCAAGTAAAATTGATTTGATCTTGACCATACAATGGAGTAAATTGGACGATTGCAACATAGATGCCTATTTTACATCTCATCTGATTTTTGTTTTGGAATTTTACTGGCTAATGCCAGAGGTTCTAACTGAATATCCCGGCATATAGTCATGTAATCTGTAATAAACACAGGAGTCCCATACAAGCCATTTCAAATGCTGGACACATGAAGATGCTGATATGTTTGATCTGTCAGTTTCCTCTACCCTCACTCTCATGTGGCAGTATCTAAACTTGCTGAAATCCCCCCACCCCCAGTGTTATGCCAGGGAGTTTCCTCTTGGATACTTCACCAGTTTAGACTTGGAGTGTGTTATGTTCTGTCATTTCAAAGCATTAAACTAATTCAAGGGAGGACAGGGGAGTCCTGGAATGCAGGTCTAACTTCATGTTTACTTTAAGTGAGGCATGCACACATCACGCGGTAGCGTGATGAAGTATGCAATTCACATATTTATACATATAATTTGTAATTAATTATTTAAACAGAAAAGAATGCTTAATCAAACTATATACAAGATTACTCAAATACTACTTAAGAATTATATGCGCAACAATCCTCCCTACTTAGCTATAAACTTCAATTCAATTGAGAATGCATCTCAACTATATACACAGTATACTATATAATACAACTACTTTCTACAGACAACCACAGTGTCATAAATTTTAAATTGGCCCATTCACGTCTAAAGATTTAATTGCTCTGGATAATTTCTTATTCCTGTGGGGTAGCGTCTTCCCTTACAACTGGGATGACTTGCTGGGCAGGTGAGACTTGTGGCTGAGAAACAACTTCAGGTTTTAGGGCCTCCTCTCTGGCAGTTATAGGAGTTGACTCTGAGACTGCAGGAAGTGGTTCTGACAGCTCTGGACATCTTTTTTCTCCTTCCTTTTTCTTCTTCTGGTTTGTGCATCTTTATCTTGGGAAGGTACATTTAGTTCACTGCAGTATTCTCTCATTAATCCTTCTGTTGTTCCCTTTATGATCTAATCTCTCCTCTCAGATTCCTCATCCATCTGATGAATCCTTTGTTTTCGCAACTCCATTGACACTTTCTTTCTCGCATTCCATTCCTCCAGCTGGGCTTTGGTTTTTGCATCTACTTTCACAAGCGACATTTTGTCTTCCACTTGAACTTCATGCAATAACCTTAATGCACGCAGAACAGATTCTGGTTCTTTACACTCACAAAAGCCGTATGCTTACAACTTTCCTGAAGCTCCTTGAACTCTCTTCCAGCTTAAGACCAAGCCATATTTCGCAAGTAACTGCCTGATTAACATGTCAGATGCTTTCTCATATATGTTGCGGATAAAAACTGTTGTAGTCGGACCAGTGCTATCATCATTTTCACGATTCCTCTGAGCAGCATGGTCCAATCTGCTCTCCAACTAGAGGCACTAAGGTAGCTACTTGCACTCTGTTGGCCATTGGTTCATGGTATACAACATGGGGACAGTTGTGGCGCCTTCCAGTATCTTTCTTAAATCGTTTTCACATGACTTCATTACAGGAGATGTGGATGGATCTCCAATCAAGTTGTAGTTGTCTCAGCCAATCACATCTCTGCAATGCTGGTCCTCCTGTATTTACCACATTATAGCTCATTGTGGAATGTCGGTTGTTGTATTTCACTGTTATGGATCTCATTCCCACAGGAGTTATCTTCGCTCCAGCATACACAAGTTCTCAGTTTGATATCCGCAAGCTTCAGTTTAGAATCTTTAAAATGTCATTCAAACTTCATTTTCTGGAATGGCTGAAACATTGTCTAATTCCATTTCAATTAATTTGTGATTCATTTCTGGTGTAAGCAATATTGCTTGTCAATTGTTAGTTTTTACATTTAAAATCTCAAGGCTACATAGTCCTGTATCACTTTCATCATTATCAGTTTTTTCATCAGCAGCCTGCAGATTAGTGCTCTTTTTGAAAATGCAAGTTGAATTTTTATCTTTTTTTCTTCCCAGTGCAGTCCACTTATGCCCAACATGCTCTGTGTATGTGCCCTACTTGCTTGCATTTTTGAAAGTTTTGCCTTTAAACCTGCATTGGCCTGTTGTATGTGAGCCCCTGCCACAATAGTAATACAATTTGTTCAGCTAGGCCGGTTTCTGTTTAGACGCTGCAATTTTGTTCATGCTCACTTTCATTCCTGACTGCAACTCAATCGCATCTCTGTCTGTAGTTTCCATTAAAAAAGCGATTTCAACTCTTCTTTTAAATGTAAGTTGTGCTTCAGTTAGGAGCCATTTTTGAATGCTTTCTTGTAAAATTTCACAGACCAAGCAATCTATAGTGTATCATGAAGACCATTGAACTGACAATGTTCAGACAATCTCTTCAATTCAGCCACGTACACTGAAATGGACTCCCCTTCCTTTTGATTCCGCTTATGAAACCTAAAGTATTCTACAATCAACAATGGCTTTGGTTCTAAATGTTCCTGCATTACTTTGGCAATATGAGCATAGTTAATTTCTAATAGTTTATTTGGAGCTGTCAAACTTCAAAGCAAACTATATGGCTTTAAAACCAAAGAACTCAGCAAAATTGACACTTGTTTCTCATTGGCTATTTAATTTGTTTCATAATATTGTTGAATTAGCTCAGTATACATATTTCCAATGTAGCCAGCCATTTCTGGGGTTTTTTAGTGATTGTCATCACCAGCTACTCTGAATTCCATGAACCCTGAATTCTCCCGTTTTCTGCTTTATCTTTTAAAAAAAAGGCTCTATCATATCTTCCCTTCTGCACAATACTCAACCATCTCTCACTGCACTTCAACAGCTCAATAGCTGTCTTGGGTTTAAAAAAATACATCATCGCCATTGTTATGCTTTGTAACTTTAAAAAATTAAACTAATTCAAAGGAAGACACAGGTGTCCAGGAATGCTAGTCAAACTTCATGTTTACTTTAAGTAAGGTGCTCAAATATCTTGTGGAAGCATGATGAAATATGAAATTCATGCATTTATATATATAACTCATAATGCATTATTCAAATGAACAAGAATGCTTAATCAAACTATATATATATATATACACACACAAGATTGCCCAAATATTGCTTAAATAATTAGTACACAACAGAGTAGGATACTGGACTCTGGAGTTAAAAGGGATGTGTAGGATTACATTTGGAGAAGGTAAGATAATTTAAAGAAAATTCTTTAAAAAGTTTTAATTTCAAGTTTTAATTATCTGTAAGTTTTGTTTTTAATAACATATTTTAATTATTTACTTCAACTTTAATAGTGTTGAGACATCTAATGTTTTGCAGATTCACAGCTGGCACATTTAGATGTGCTTTGTTGGTGGTCTGGACACTGCCAGAGGCAGGACCTCTGCATAGAGCTGCCAGGGGCTCTACAACAGTGAGACCATGTGCTTGTTTGTCTTAGGCCAGCAATGCTGGATCTTTATGTCCCCATGAGGTAAGTGCAAGAATAGGGAAGTTGAGGGACCATAGGTAATAATTTGGGAAAAGTTTACCAAATCAGTCAGATTCAGCATTAAAAAAAATTTGTTGATGTTAAGGTTCAGTCAGATCCTGTGATGCCTTACATACATAAGAGGTGAAAGAAATCATAAAGCTACACTTCCAATATACTGTACTTTCAACAACAGCAACACCAGAGCTCCTGCAGATGCTGGAAATCCAGATGAACTCAAATAAAATGCTGGAGGAACTCAGCAAGTCAGGCAGCATCTATGGGTACTGATGAAGGATCTTGACCCAAAACTTTGTTGTTTTTTTCCTCTCCATAGATGCTACCTGACTTGCTGCGTTCCTCCATCATTTGGTGTGTGTTACCTGTGAGGACATTTTACAGGATTGCTTTGCTTACTTATTGCCTGCTTACATTTGATTTATTCTTCACTTGAATTGGTGTGTGGATCAGAAAGCTCATTGCTCACTTATTTTTCAAGTTCAAATGAAGAGGCAACTATATTCAAGTGTCTGCTGCCACCACTTGATGTGTGATTTGGTAATCAGACTATGAACATTCATGAAGCCAGCAATGTGCAGCTACATAGAAACAAGTGTGTTAATGGGGTTGGCAGCAAGGTAGAGGAAGCATGAGATGGTGGTCTGCAGAAGTTGTGAAATTCTTACAGATTAATTTCTTTCTCAACTTAATATATTTGTTAAGTCCTCTAATCTTGGCAAGTTAACAAATCCATTAGAATCAGAATCAGAATTAGGTTTATTATCAACATGTGACATGAAAAGAGACCTAGGAGTCCTAGTTCACCAGTCAATGAAGTTGAATGAGCAAGTGCAACAGGCAGTGAAGAGGGCAAATGGAATGTTGGCCTTTGTTACAAGGGGAATTGAATACAAGAGCAAGGATGTTCTTTTGCATTTGTACAGGGCCCTGGTGAGACCACACCTGGAATATTGTGTACAGTTTTGGTCTCCAGGTTTAAGGAAGGACATTCTGGCAATTCAGGAAGTGCAGCGTAGATTCACTAGGTTGATTCCTGGGATGGCAGGGCTGTCTTATGCAGAGAGATTGGAGAGATTGGGCTTGTACACGCTGGAATTGAGGAGATTGAGAGGGGATCTGATTGAAACGTTTAAGATAATTAAAGGATTTGATAGGATTGAGGCAGGAAATATGTTCCAGATGTTGGGAGAGTCCAGTACCAGAGGGCATGGATTGAGAATAAGAGGTCAGTTATTTAAAACAGAGTTGAGGAAGAGCTTCTTCTCCCAGAGAGTTGTGGAGGTGTGGAATGCACTGCCTCGGAAGATGGTGGAGGCCAATTCTCTGGATGCTTTCAAGAAGGAGCTGGATAGATATCTGATGGATAGGGGAATCAAGGGATATGGGGACAAGGCAGGGACTGGGTATTGATAGTGAATGATCAGCCATGATCTCAGAATGGTGGTGCAGACTCGAGGGGCCAAATGGTCTACTTCTGCACCTATTGTCTATTGTCTATTGAAATTTGTTAACCTAGCAGCAGCAGTTCAATGCAATACATAATATAGAAGAAAAAAAATAAATAAAAGTAAATAAATAAGTAAATCAATATTGAATAGATTAAAAATTGTGCAAAAAACAGATATAATATATATTTAAAAAGTGAGGTAGTGTCCTAGGATTCAATGTCCATTTAGGAATTGGATGGTAGAGGGGAAGAAGCTGTTCCTGAATCGCTGAGTGTGTGCCTTCAGGTTTCTGTACCTCCTACCTGATTGTTACAGTGAGAAAAAGGCATGCCCTGGGTGCTGGAAGTTCTTAATAATTGACACTGCCTTTCTGAAACACCACTCCTTGAAGATGTCCTGGGTATTTTGACGAACCTCTGCAGCTTCTTTCGGTCCTGTGCAATAGCACCCCCCCCCCCCACCCAACTCCCCATACCAGACAGAGATGCAGCCTGTCAGAATGCTCTCCACACTGCATCTATAGAAATTTTTGAGTGATTTGTTGACATACCAAATCTCTTCAAACTCCTAATAAAGTATAGTCACTGTCTTGCCTTTTTTTATTGCTGCATCGATATGTTAGATCCTCAGAGATCGTGACACCTAATAACTTGATGCTTCTCACTCTCATTCTCTCTACTTCTGATCCCTCTATGAGGATTGGTATGTGTTCCTTCATCTTACCCTTCCTGAAGTCCACAATCACCTCTTTCGTCTTACAGGCCTCGAGTGCCAGGTTGTTGCTGCAACACAACTCCACTAGCTGGTATATCTTGCTCCTGTATGCACATTCATCTCCATCTGAGATTCCACCAAGAATGGTTGTATCATCTGCAAATTTATAAATGGTATTTGAGCTCTGCCTAGCCACACAGTCATGGGTATAGAGAGAAGAGCAGTGGGCTAAGCACACACCCCTGAGGTGCAAACACTGCTTGAATTAGGCAACATTTACAAATCCATTTGACCCAGGCACCAAATATATATGATGCAAGAATAAAGTGCCTGGCTGATAAGCAAGGAGGCTGCCATTAAACAGAAGCATTTGTACAAAAATGAATACTGTTAATATTGTATGATTTTTCAAACTATTTTGGGTTAATTCTTATTCTTTGAGTAAACTTGTAGCGTAGCAAACATGGAGATTAGTGAAGCAAGTGAGAAGAAATAAGACCATAAGATATAGGAGCAGAATCAGGCTATTTGGCCCATCAAGTCTTTTCTGCCCCAATCTCCGGTCTTCTCCCAGTGTCTGTAATAAGACTAAAATTATTGAGTTTGACCCTCCTATAGCCAGCAGAAAGGTGTCATCACCACAATATCTCCTTAACAGACTTGAAGCAAAAGAAAATGTAAATCAAATCAATGTCATCTTGATTCTCTGAACAGCAATCAGGCCAACAATTAACATCATGAGCAGAAACTATTACCTGGCCAATTCATACATAACATGCATCTTGTCAACTTATAATTGATGAATATTTGCGAAGTAATTATGGCCAATTCAGAATCAGATCAGGTGTAATAGAGCTCACTACACTTTCCAGGACCTGAGAGACTTATTGCTAAACTTAGCTTTCTAGCACAGTAGCATGACCTTTCCAAAGGGTCAGAGTTGCTTGTGACAAAGTTAAACTTCTAATAAATATTCCTTGCTCAGCTTCTTGTTATAAAAAAGAACCAGTCTCCATTCTTAATGTAAATTACAAGCACTAATCAGTTTGAAGTTAAAATAACACCTGACATGGCTGCTCAAGAGAAAACTGGTTTGCATACTGATGTGACCATGAGAGTTCTTGTCTGTATTAGCTAAACATAAAAAATGGGGTTATAGCACTTAGCACTACAAACATGGTCACATGTATGATTAATCAATAGCTGGGATATTTGTGTATAACACATTATATTTTGTTCAGAAGAGAGGCAATATAAAATTCTCAAATCACTGAATTTGGTAGAACAGTTCGAGAGAGTGGCAAAAAAGTGCATTAGATCTTAGGCTTTGTAAATAGAAAGAGGGAAGTCCATGGAAAGGGAGCAGAGGGGACTTACAGGAACGGTGCCAGGAATGACAGACTTAATGAGAATAAGAGCGGAGAAATTGGGTTCATTCTTCTTAGAATAGAGAAGGTTGAGAGAGAATCTGATAGAGGCATTTAAGTACAGAAAAGGTCTAGACAGAGTGGTTGAAGTGAAGTTGTTCCCTTTGGCATAAAAAGTCAAGAAACTGTGTATGTAAAGTGAGGACAGTGTCAAACAATACATTGGCTTGATACAGTATTCAGGCTTTCAATTCCTATTGAGGGAACACTTCGAGAATACTGACCACACAAACAAACTCCATAGTGAGGCATAACATTACTACAATAATGATATTCATGTTTGACCCAATAACATCAACCTACACAAATTCATAATTTCAGATCTCATTCTCCGTTAAAGTCAAATAAAATATGAATGATCTTTATTGTCATTATACATAGATACAATGAAACTCTCTTTGGCTTCCTCTCAGGCAATCAAACAAAGTGGTAGATAAAAACAAGACAGTAATAGAAAAACAGTATTAGCTAAATAAGTAGCAGAAAATATGTTGCAGCAACACCAGAATATCACAGTAATGCACAAAGTGCCGTTAATGCAAGTATTTGAGAACTTGTGTGTGCTCACAGTTTCAGTCGTTGTTCTGTGGGAGTGGTGTGATGGAGGCCACAGCTCTGGGGTAGAAACTGTTCCTCAGTCGATTTGTTTTGGCTTTTAGTGTCCTGAACCTTTTGCTGGATGGCAGCAGGTCAACAGGGAGTGGCCAAGGTGTGTGGTGTATAAAATAATGTTTATAAAATAACCATGCAACCCAAATCTGTTTGGCTCCTGTCTGATCAGTTTGGGTAAATTTCTTGCTGCCGTTTGGCAGGGTATGTGAATTTTCTACTCACTTCTTTCAAAGACCCACTTGGTAACATTCACAGCCTGAGTCAGAGCTTTCTCTCAGAGACCTATTTTGTGCCGTGGCACTCTGTGACTGCAGAGCCATTCTTTATTTGTGAGGAAGGAAGGACACATCAGGATCTATGGGTTATAAAATGGACTTCAATCCCAGAAAGCCAATAGGAGCAAAACCCAATCTCATGAAGAAGTGTGAGGTTCAAACCAGGTGGACTTAATTGCAGGGCTGATTTACATCATGGAACACTAATTTCCTACCTGCTGCCGAACACAGCATTATTTCTATTCCAGGTCAGCATGAAATGGAGCCTCTTCCTCACTCCACTCCCCTTGATCAGGTTGGCCATGCAAATCTGCAGTAACTTGTCATAATCCCACCCTCTCCTTTAATTGGTTTACCATTGTGCAATTCTAGTGCAGGTGTTCATTATCATCTGTTTAATCAATAACTGTTTCATTTAGCTCTGTACTTCTTTTTCAGTGTTTTATCTGGCATGAGTGCTTTTAATAATCTTACACTGTATGATGATCATACTCATTATTTAGTTGAATGTACCATTTTAATTGGTTCATAAAAGCAAATAAAAAGGAATATTGAATAATCACACTTTTAATATTTTGGCAGCATGAATAAAATGCGTAACATTTTACAATAATTTGTCACTTAAGTTGTATTCTCTGCTCCACTGAAAAGCATGTTATTTTATAGAATTCAATTTGCAAATGCAATTAATGGCATTAGAGGGTTTGTATTTACTTTTATTTTCAGTCATCTCCTGTCAGCTCACCTTTGAAGGCTGAAAAAGTTGCCACTAATTAGTTTAATAAAATAATGCAGCATGTGAAGGTTAATAAGTGATATCTTGTATTCTTCTGGAGCCTAAGGTACTGCAGGGGAAAAAAAACCATGAGGGCTCTCGTCAGCCTTTGATGTAACTAGAAGCAAGATTTCCTGTACAAAGCTGTGCTCATCGTTTAGAAAAGATGCTAAATTTCATTGTATTTTTGGAGCCAAAAGGACACCCATTACCAAGTAAAAGGAATATTAAATGACTACCTGTTACATTATTTTCTTGGAGTTTTTACACTTTTTTCACAGTATTTCAATACTAGATTAAATTTAACATTTATTGATAATATCTGGTCTTGAGTAAGGTTCTGAAATGGGCATCACACACGGGTAAACAGCACAACTGAAAGTGGAACATTTGGAAATTGTTATTTTTGAACATCCTAACGTTTGCCCAATAGTTGTATTTATAAGCTGACATCATTTTTCTCTACAACTGCTGTAATATGGAACATAAAATATGGAGCAATTCAGCAAACCAGACACTTCTCTTTATATTTAATATCACAGTAAACAGAGTATTGTTGCTTAAGATCAGGTGTTGTCTTCTATGCAGCTAAAGGTTTTAAACTTGCTTTGGATGAATGACAATGGCGTTACATGCATCCTAACAAGACTACTTATTTTCAAATGGTCAGTGTCACATACTGTATTATTTGTACAGAAATTGCAATATTAATGCCAGAATCTTTCCAGATAAGCTTGTTGGTTCTTAAACAGTATTTACAGGACACATTTAATATTTTCCTACAACAGTGAGACTCAGTGGAATGAAGGATGCTCAACAGTAGTTGTTCTGTCCTTTGGGCAATTGGATTGTTTTTACTATGTGATTAAACACATTCACCTATTATTTTGTAATGAGCTGTTTCAGGTCTTTATTAGGTCATTTCTAGTGTTGTTTCTCCAGCAAAAGCATTGTTTGTAGGGTGATGTTTTATTGTTTAGACATTAATTTAAAGTTATCAGTAAGGTTTTACTGAAATAGAATGTTACTTGGAGTTTATTAGACACTAACCTAGATGCTAAATAGTTTACACATACTATTTATTTGTAAAATTTACTTGTTGGAATGTTATAATATTCGCATGCAGGAAACTGAGCTAAGTTCGTACTTACCTGTGTATATTTACTTGTGGGAATGGAACAGCGAGGTGATGGCACTGTATTTTGTTGTTTTTCAGTTTCACTCCTTACTCACTCTATCATGCCATTGAGCCTGAAATAAAACCAAGGAGTTGGGAGGCTTTTCCCTGACTCTCATGTCATTTTTGAATGGAGTTTGGCTGACTGTGTAATTGGATGTTACAACACCTCAGTGACAACAGTACATTTGTGGCAGGGCTTGAATACTGTCTCCTCTTTATGAAGTTAAATCAAGCGACATAGGCGACCACAGTGTTCTGGTTCTAGATGAGCTCAATGCTCACTTTGACCATCAAACTTGGACAAACCATTACAAACTTCCACAGCCCCCGATGATCATGTGAATTCAGTCTCTGAGGACGACGAGCAAGCAGCCTTCAGGAGGGTGAACCCATAAAAAGCTTCCAGCCCAGAAGGGTACAAGGCCAATTACTAAAGACCTGTGCTGATCAACTGGCTGGAGTGCTGCTCACTGAGATCTTTAGCCTCTCGCTTCGGCAGACTGACCTACCCACCTGCTTCGAGCAGGCTTCAATTATACTGGTGCCTAAGAAGAATGTCGTAACCTGCCTCAGTGACTACCATCCAGTAGTAGTTACATCCACATTGATAAAGTGTTTTAAGTGGTTGGTGATGGAACGTATCAACTCCTGCCTGAGAAGCAACTTGGATTCACTCCAAATTGTCTACTGGAGCAACAGGTCCACAGTAGCTACTATCTCATTGGCTCTTCATTCAACCCTGGAACATCTGGACAGCAAAGATACATACATCAGGATGTTCTTTATTGACTACAGCTCAGCAGTTACTATCATCATCCCCTCAAAACTAATCAATAAGCTTCAAGACTTTGACCTCAATACCTCCGTGTGCAATTGCATCCTCAATTTCCTTACTTGCAGACCCCAGTCAGTTCAAATTGGCAACAACATCTCCTCCATGATCTCCATCACACAGGTGCACCACAAGGCTGTGTGCTTAGCTCCCTGCTCTACTCATTTTACATTTATGACTGTGTGGCTAAGCACAGCTCCAATGCCATATTCAAGTTTGCTGATGATACCATTGTTGTTGGCTGAAATAGAGGTGGTGATGAATCAGCATATAGGAGGCAGATTGAAAATCTGGCTGAGTGGTGCCACAACAACAACTCAATGTCAACAAGACCAAGGAGATTATTATTGACTTCAGGAGGAGGAAACCAGAGGTCCATGAGTCAGTCTACATCAGAGGATTAGAGGTGGAGAGGGTCAGCAACTTTAAATACTCAGTGTTATCATTTTGGAAGACCTATCCGGGGCCCAGTATGTAAGTGCAATTACAAAAAAAGCCCAGCAGCACCCTTACTTCCTTAAGAGTTTCGTGAAGATTTGGCATGGCATCTAATACTTTGACAACTTCTATAAATGTGTGGTGGAGAGTATATTGACAGTCTGCATCACAGAAACACCAATGCCCTTGAATGGAAAATCCTATAAAAAGTAGTGGATACAGCCCAGTCCATCACTGGTAAAGCCCTCCCCACTATTGAGCACATTTACATGAAGCGTTGTCTCAGGAAAGCAGCGCCCATCTTCAAGGAACCCCACCACCCAGGTCATGTTCTCTTCAGGGAGAGGATACAGGAACCTCAGGACTCACCACCAGATTCAGGAACAGTTATTATCCCTCAACCATCAGGCTCTTGATCCAGTGGGAATAACTTCACTCAACTTCACTTGCCCCATTACTGGACTTTTCATCTCCTATTCTCAACATTTATTGCTTACTTATTTATTATTATCATTTTATTTCTGTTTGTATTTGCAATTTGTTTTTTTTTTTTTTTTTTTTTGAATGCCCAAGATGGTGCCATCTTTCAATGATTCTATTAAGGTTATTATTCTATTATGGATTGATTGAGTATGCCCCCAAGAAAATTAATGTCAGTGTTGTAGCTGGTGACATATATGTATTTGATAATAGATTTACTTTGAACTTTGACTCTGGGAGGACTGCAATTCCCAGAAGGTGGCATTTACAAATCCTTCCAAAATGGCTTTGATCAAATGACTGTGCAGGTGAAAAGAAGAAACAAACTATCCAATTTGGATCTCAAATGAGAATAGTGTGGATTGTGTGAGTGTAAACTACTTGTATTAAATAAAAGGATGAAACAGATGTATACATCAGACAATAAAACTTTTCTTCAGGTATGTATGTGTGTCGGTTATGCATACAATTCAGTAAGGATGATGCCAGGATATTCAAAATGTAAAATTTTAATTTGTTTTAAGTCCAGAATAGGTATAATATACATCATTAATTGCAAATGGTGGGGAACTGAAAGACCCACTTTCAAACAATGATTCTTACCTAGAGCACTGATGTCTGAAAAATAGGTGTGACTTAATTCAACTTCTAAACCTTAAAGTCCATGGTTTTCCTGTTCATAGGGAATTTTACAACTCAAACTTGTTCTCATCTGATGTCCACAGAAGGACAGTTCCACAGGAGTCACTGCATTAAAAATCAGGTGATAGAATCTGTTAGCTTCTCTCTCCAATAGCCCTGGAGTTACATTGACCAAGAATATTATGTAACTATATACACAATGTGGCTACAAGAGCAGGTCAGAAACTTGGAATCCTCCAGTGAGTAACTTACTTCCTCACTCTCCAAAGCCTGTTCACCATTGACAAGGCTCAAATCTGATGCAGTACTCTCTATCTGCAGCTTTAGCAACACTCAATAAGCTTAACAACAAACAGAGCACTAGGGGGGCATTCCAACCTCGACCATTCACTCACTTCACTACCAAACCACATTAGCAGCAGTTTGTACCATCTGTAGGATGCACTGCAGAAACCATGATTGACATGAATTCAGTGAAGGCCCAAGTGCAGAGGAACAGATTGAACAGTTCACTCAGCTTTCATAAAAACTGAACAAAGTGAAATAATGAACATTTGGCCAACATGGCCACTGACTATAAGCTAATACCAACCTGCAGCTCAAAAGCAGTATCTGAGAACTAAATTCTGTACTTTTTTTCCATAGATGCTGCCTGGTCTGCTGAGTTCCTCCAGTATTTTGTGTGTATTGCTCGGATTTCCAGCATCTGCAGATTTTCTCTTGTTTGTGACTAAATTAATACTGCTCCTTTAACAGTGTCTAACTAAATCACTAATTTTCTTTCACAGACTAAGGTAAACAAGGAGCATTGCCATCGCTATGCTTCAGTCAAGACTTAACAAGACTGAAACAAAAGGAAGGGAGTTAAATATAATTACAAAGAAACACAAATTGGCTAGAACATATGCATTCTCACATGCATGATTGTCAATTTCTTTCAACTGCCTGCCTACAAGGGTGACCAGCCTCCATGGCAGTGTCCGCAATTGTGACAATGCACCTTCCAAACCAACAGGATGCCCCACATCCACAACCTCTATCAGCTAGAAGGACAAGAGCAACCAAAGCATGAGGAACAGCACCTCCAGGAAGTTGCCCTCCATGCCACTCACCATTTTGTCAATAGATCACTGTTCCTTTACCATGGTGGGTCAAAATCCAGGAATTCCTTCACTGAGAGCATTGTAGGTTTTCTCTCACATCAAAAACTGCAGCGGTTTAAAGGTAGCTCACCACCTCCTTATCAAGGGCAAATCTGGTTTGCGCAGCCTACATCTCTTACATTTAAAATGATCTGTGACTATGCAATGTAGTTTTTACCATTTAACTTTATACCTTAGTGTTTGATTCATACAACAGAAGAATAATGCACTAAATGTTGTATAGTATCACATTGATAAACTCTGAAATATTCTGCAAAAAAAAATCACAGATGCATGGAAACATGTCATTATGACTGACCATTTGTTAAACTAAAATCCTTACAGAAGTGTAATATGATGCTTAGGTAGGGATAGAAATGGAAAGAGATAAATGTACTATTTGGCGTCAGGAAAGTTGGATGAATAAGTTCTTTCCATAGTCATGTTTCTCTAACTATAATAATGCTCAATATGCTGCTAAGATTCAAAGACAATAAATATGAGGATGAGAAATAATGGAAAATACAGTAAAGCAATCAGCAGAGCGGTGAAATAACAAGGTCAAATAGTCATTTTATCACAAGAAACCTACCAAAACATTTTGGAATATATTAAAACAAAATGGAACACACAGCTTCTTAAACATTATAGTCAAATGAAAATGAGATAATTTGATATAACTTTCAAATCACAAATAGATTCTCTCTTCAAATCTGTAGTGAGATTGATGGCTTATGACCTAACACCATGCCAGAAATGTTCAATGTAATATGTTCTCACTCCAACAGCTGAAAGCATTTCCATAGCATCTATCCTTCTCATGTTTCTGTTGATACAACCCTATTCATTCTATGCCACATAAGCAGCAAGGTCTATACTAAATCACTTCAGACATTATCATTGTTTTAAAATGACTATAGCATGGTCATTTTTGTTCTTGTCACTTTAATGAGTGAGCCACATTTTGAACACAGAATTGCTCTTGATTTCTCGATGTTTACTGGCCTTACAAATACATATCAGAGGAGTGAACATAGTACAGCACCATCCAGTGTTATGTTTCACTTCATTAAGTTATGAACATTGCTAATGTTGAGCTTAGGGGAAATGAACATATTAACAATGGTTTAAGAATTATGTAGAACAAGCAAATAATCAAAGAAATGCTTGCTCCACTCCTCTCCACAGTTGCTACCTCTAAGTTTATGCAAAAATGAGAATTAATCCAACGTAGTTTGAAATTTCATATAATATTAACAGAATTAATTTTGTATTATTTTGTGGTTACAGTATTGAATATCTACATTCTATTTTTGCTGTACAACATATATAAAGCTTTTTACGTATCATATGCATATGACTACATTCTTCATTTTTATACAAGGAATTGAGAATTTTTCAATGTTATGATATATGTTATGATACCCAATTTCATCATTTATAATTCCCCACATAACTACATCATTCTCAGTTTGTTGTACAATTTGTCATGCACTATTTTTAAAGTGTTGATAAATTGAGTCTTAAAGAGAATCAGGCTCATACCTTCAACCATATACATAACTACGCTTCTAGATCAAATTTAAAACCTACTTAATGAGTGTAAGCTCTGAAGTTGGGCAGTTTCTCATAAAGAGTGCAATGCCAATGAGAGTTAGTTTGTCGTATACTCAGCACCTGAATCACAAGTTGATGTTTAAAATAGGTCTCTCACAATTAAAGAAATATTCCTGTTCTCTAATTCCATGTATGTGATTCATTTGCAGAATGCAAGTTTATCTGCTTTGCATAATGCTGCACAGATTATCTGTTTCTGTTTTATATGGTGTTTGCAAAACCTTTTTTGTCTTTGTGTAACCGTAATTGATATTTTCTAGTTAGTAATACTGGCTCATTTCAATGGAACTGCAGCCTCAGTAGGAATCAACTGCATTTAGCAAGTAGTTTTATTGTTCAAATTCTAATATATGCAGGCACTCTTGTCCCTGCCTCATCTCCATGTCTATTCAGCTGACAATTAGTGCCCATTTGTGTCTTTACTGAAATAAGGAACAAGGACATCTGTACCCAATTACTGATGGTGCTATCAAAACATGCCAAGCTGCACGTGATTTGTCCAATTTGCTGCTTATTTACAGAATTAATATATATTCTTTATGGCTTTTTCATTTACCCTTCAAGTAATTTTTCCCCTTGAATAAACACAGATTGATTGCCCTTCCAAAACATTTACAAACTAGTTTCATACAAATATGCAATTTTTGAATTAAATTTAATCCCTAAATTAAATTTAGTATCTATTTTCCTACTTGCTTACTTATGTTATCAAATGAATAAATTAAATACAAATTGCATGTTTAAATGTAACTGCTAATTGATTAGGGTATGCCTAGGGTGCTAATGCAACAAAATGACATGTTACAAGATAATTACAACTAAAATTGTGGATAATGAAATGCCAAAGCATTGGCCTCCAATGAACAGGCTTCCAATAGCCAAAGTATGCTATTTTACTCTTATCAAGCCAATCAGCTGGCAGTTAAAATGATGTTCGCCAATCACTTTGATTCTATAAATAACATTATAACAATAGGTCCTATTTACTTAGTTAGGTGATTAATTGTTAATCACGTTCCTATATTTTCTACTGTATCATCTATGGCTGTGTGTGAGCACATTTACATAAGACCCTAAGAACGTAGGAGCAGGATTAAGACGTTTGGCAAATTGAGTCTACTCCACCATGGCTGATTTATTTTCCATCTCACCCCCATTCTCCTCAATATTGTCATTTCTTCCCATATTGATCTTGAAACAGATTAAAGATATAATATACTGGTGTTGGATCAGGTTCTAAATGACACTTCTGAAAGGTGGCACAGTTAATATTTTAAAATTCTATTTTTAATAATAAAACATAATATTTCCATATTTGCCTTCAGTGCCAGAACTATAGAAGAAGCCCAGGTGCAACCTATGGAAGGTTATTTTAAGAGAGTAAATATAATTTGGATTGAAGTTAGAGATAGAATCGGATGCACGTCAGCTCTGTCAGCATTTGCAGGCCATTACTTCCTACAAGGTGAAACCTAACATCATGTTTGGCTGTGATGCTTCAATCCCAGATGAGCTCAACAGCTCTTATGCACGCATTGAAAGGGAGAATAAAACTACACCAGTGCAAATCCCTGCAGTATCTAGTGATCCTATGATCTCTGTTTTGGAGGCCAACGTTAGAATATCTTTCAAGAGTGTGAACCCTTACTAGGTGTCAGGCCCTGATAGTGTACCTAGTAGGCCACTGAAAACCTGTGCCAACCAACTGGCAGGAGTATTCAAGGACATCTTCAATTTCTCACTGCTGTAGTCAGAGGTTTCCATCTGCTTCAAAAGGACGCCAATCCAAGAAGAGCAGGGTTAGCTGCCTCAATAATTTTCATCTAATGGCACTCACATCTACTGTGATGAAGTGCTTTGAGAGGTTGGTCATGGCCAGAATCAACTATTGCCCAAGCAGTAATAGGTCTACAGTGGATGCAATCTGACTGGCTCTCCACCTGGCCTTGGACCACCTGGACAGTAGTAATACCTATGTCAGGCTTCTGTTTATTGATTACAGCTCAGCATTCAATGTTATCATATCCTTAGTACTAATCAAAAAGCTCCAAAACCTGGGCCTCTGTACCTCCCTCTCCAAATGGATCCTTGACTTCCTCTTTGGGAAACCACAGTCAGTGCAGATCGGAAATGACATCTCCTCCATGCTGACTATCAACACCAGTGCACCTCAAAGATGTGTGCTTAGTCCTCTGCTCTACTCTCTCTACACCCATGACTGTGTGGCTAGGCATAGCTCAAATGCCATCTGTAAATTTGCCGAAGACACAACTATTGCTGGTAGAAATTCATATGGTGTCGAGGAGGTGTGCAGGAGTGAGGTAGATCAGCTGGTTGAGTGGTGTCGCAACAACAACCTTGCACTCAACATCAGTAAGACCAAGGAATAGATTGTGGACTTCAGGAAGGGGAAGTTGAGGGAACACACACCAGTCCTCATTGAGGCGTCAGCAGTGGAAAGGGTGAGCAGTCTCAGGTTCCTGAGTACCAAAATCTCTGAGGATCTATCTTGGGTACAACATATGAATACATTTACAAAGAAGGCCTGACAGTGGCTATATTTCATTAGGAATTTGAGGAGAGTTTGTATGTCACCAAAGACACTCACAACTTTCTGCAGATGCACTGTGGAATGCAATCTAACTGGTTGTGTCACCAACTGGTGTGGGTGGGCCCCTGCACTGGATCAGAAAAAGCTGCAGAAAGTTACAAACTCAGCCAGCTCCATCATCGGCACTAGCCTCCCCAGTGTCGAGGACATCTTCAAAAGGCGCTGCCTCAAAAAGTCAGTATCCATCATCAAGGACCGCCATCACCGAAGACCCCTCTTCTCATTGCTACCATCGGGTGGGGGGGGGGGGGGGTACAGGAGCGTGAAGACACACACTCAGCTTTTTAGTAACAGCTTCCTGCCCTCTACCATCAGATTGCTGAACAGACAATGAACCCCTGAACACTACCTAACTACTTTTCCCTCTCTTTTCGCATTACTTATTTAATTTAATTATACAGTATATATAGCTTATTGTAATACACAGTTTTTATTATGTATTGCACTGAACTCTGCTGCAAAACAACAAATTTCATGACATATGCAAGTGATATTAAACCAGATTTTCATTCTGATTGCGATTATAATATTATAAAAGGGGATCACAAGCATTATTTCCAAAGTATATATTAATTTTATCTGCATTGGACAATGATCAAGTTTGAATGGAAAAACTGCACCCATCATCTTCTTCCATACTGCATGTGACTCAGTCAATGTCAGTGTATACTCAGCAAATTCCTGCCTTTACAAACTTGACTCTAGCTAATCGTCTGTTTGATGCCGCTTATTGTAGTGAGCACAATTGTTTCACGTGATGCACTTCTCTATGATTATTTTTCGAACTCTACTGACATAGTTCTGCTGAGGATTAACTCTGCCTCCTCTGGGCTTGTGATATCTGGCTACGGGACTGCAGAACTGTACCAGAGGCTGGATCAACACTAGTGCAGAACTACAGGTAGGAGAGTTTCCATTGAAATCAACACATTGTTTCTAAATATAAATTTGGAATTTCACTTTATAATGTTTCCTGTACTCAGAAATTCATTCAAATGGAAATGTTTTATACTTAGATGTATCATTTAACTTTAAAGAGAGCCATGTTTAAGTTAATCATATCGAGAACCAACATGCATCAAATATCAGTGATAATAAATATAATTCTGATTCTGCAAACTCAAATCTGCACAGGGGTAGGACATATTCACTGCAAGTTTCTTTCATTTACATCAGATTCTCTCCGGAATCTGTCCCGATCAACATGCATTGTAAAAAGGTGTTATATACTATATATTCATGCAGGGAGCTCTTGGCACCCTTGACCCATATGTTTTGGTCATGTCCCACTTTACATAATTATTGGAAGGACATATTTACTACTATTTCCTCAATTTGGAATATAGATTTACAACCTCATTTTATTACTGCAATTTTTGGCATACCAAATGAAGATGGTAATCAGTTTTCCCCTTCAATCAGACGAATGATTGCTTTTGTAACATTAATGGCCAGAAGATCTATATTACAAAATTGGAAAGAAGTAAATCCTCCTACCACATTTCAATGGCTTTCTCAAACTATTTCTTATCTGAGTTTGGAAAAAATTAGAAGCACTATTTTTGACTCATCAATTAAATTTGAAGAAACTTGGAGACCGTTTATTCGACATTTTCATATGAATTAATTTGGCCTTTTCCAGACTTTCTTTCTGCTTATTCATGTTCAGGTATGGAGTTCCGGAGTTCTTTGACACTATCATATACTTGTAAACTGTTATTATTGCCCATGTTAGTTTAGTTTAGTGTTTTATTTTTTTTTAATATATATTTTTTTTCACATATTTTTAATATTTTTTTTTCTTTTTTAATGGTTATTTTTGGTTTTTTTTCATATAATCATGTGGACTTGATTGATTAAGGTATTTTCTTCTGTTGATGTTTAGTAGGATATTGTTATCTTATCAATGTGATTTCAAGTCTATTGTATTCATAATTTACTTATTACTATGTTATTTTTTTTTGTGTATATATGAAAATCAATAAAAAGATTGAAAAAGAAAGAAAGAAAAGGGAGCTCTTGGCACCCTGGTTGCAAACTAATCCTCAGTTTGCAAAATCTGCTTAATGATGATTTATTTGTTCCAATGTCTGGCCTTTAAAACTTAACTAAAAAACTTAGGTCATTAATTGTCCTGTAGTTGAAACAATTACATTCAAAAACATAGCTGCTCTAGTATTTTAGCAAAAGAACACAGTACATTGAGCAATGAGGAATGTAAGGGAGTGAGTTTATGTTACTTCATTTTCAGAAAGAGTTCAATCAACTTGATCCATGGTTAACTTATTATTTTATACTGTTAGAATAACATGACTTTTATAGCAGTATTTATGTCTGACAGAAGTTTTGTTCTATCTTTCTCAAATTAATATGTTTACTTTAAATTTTCCTGTGGAGTATGTCTTCCCCATTATCCTAAATACACTGGTTTATTGATGGTAACCTGTCTTTGAGGAGCAAAATATTATTTGAACTATGCCTGTTAAATTCACTATTTTATGACAATGAAACAATTTAGAAGAAAAAATGGATCTTGAGTGCACTTGGTGGCAAACTTTTAAACCGTATAGAGAATCGCATTCACACATAACATTCAGGGGAAATTGTTCTGCAATATTTCACATGAAATGATAATGAAAAAGTTACTTAAAATGCACTAAAGGGACACTTACTTGCTTTGCAACTCAGTTAACGTATTAAGACAAAGACAAAATGTTGTTACGTATGGCATCCGTTAGTCTCGCGAGACCATGGATCTGCGCCTGGAAAGTCTTCTCCAGGGTGCAGGCCTGGGCAGGGTTGTATGGAAGACTGGATGTTGCCCAGGCAGCAAGTCTCCCTCTCCATGCCACCGATGTTGTCCAAGGGAAGGGCAAGGGCTGATACAGCTTTTATTTTATTGATGGGATCTTTACTACATCAGGTGAATCAGAAATTGAGATTTGAATTTGTTATGTCTTTAACATTTAAATCATAAAAATAGTATGTTTTCTTAAGTGCATCCCATAAGATATACTCAAGAATACATGTTATTTTTATATTTAAAATATTATTGATGTACTCGTGTCATTCTATTGTCTACTGGACAAAACAAAATTTCATTATAATGGGAAAATATATGTATTGTCCATATTAACTCAGGTTGGACATGGCAGAGCATCTGAGGATATCTAGGACAGTCAAAGAAAGGATTTGATGTAATCATTTGTGAGAGAAGCTGGAAGAAGATGTAAGGAGATGTAGCCAGATGGATGGAAATGAAAATGGCTAGACAACATAGTAATTGAACAGTACAGGACTATAGTGTAGATATTTGGAGAGGAAATGGAAATTCTTTCTATGAGATGGTAAGAAAAAGAATTCAAAACTAGAGCTCGTGGATAAGTAAAGCATTAAAATAGAGCAGGAAAGGAAGTCTAGACCAATTTTAAGATTCATGATATGGTAGGAAACCAAGATGAGGATAGAAGGCAAATCATAAAGGGTTTCAGCCTGAAAAGTTGACTGTTTCTTCACTCCATAGATGCTGCCTGACCTGCTGAGTTCCTCGAGCAATTTGTATATTGTGAGGGTTATTGTTGTTGTTGAGTGCTGTCAAGTCATGGCGACCCTATGGATAGTGTAGTTGATCTATAGGGTTTTTGTGGCAAGATACTGCGCGGGACCAGTTTGGGACCTGGCCGGAGTCCAGTGCTAATGCCATGACACCACCAGTTGGTAATTATGAGGATAAGGAGTATAAATAGACAAATACTTTATAGCATTTGTGTACACAAAGGCCAAAGGGAGTGTGTGCAAGGAAGTTACTGGAAATGAGCAGTGATGAGGGACCAAAACGATGGAGACGATATGTTGTTTTCTCGAAAGAACAGCTCAGAGGAAGCTCATTAGAGAGTTCAAACACTGGAACAATTTTGATGAACGACAGATAAGTGTTTCTGCTGGTTAAGGTTAGTAACAATGTAAATCAACTGTGTTGATTTTCAAATGAGCCAGAAGGGGCACGATGGTGCTTTATTTTACAGACAAAACTGTTATGATCTGGAATGCCCTACCCGAATGGATGGTGAAAATAGAGACAAAAAATGGGATAAATGTCGCAGGGGAAAAGAAATGAGAGAGCTCTGGGTAAATATAAGACCATAAGATAAAGAACATAGGAGCAGAATTAGATCATCTGGCCCATTGAGTCTGCTCCGCCATTCCATCATGCATGATTAATTATCCCTATCAGCCCCATTCTCCTGATAAGATCAATGAAAGCAAAATTAATTGAATCAATTTACCAAAGAACAAGTATATATGATCATAACAATTTGAACTCTCTAGAATTCTATTCAATTTCTATTGAGAAGGTCCTTTGAAATTTTGTGTATGCCCTTAATTATATTAAGATATTACTCTCATAACAATAACTTTTATTCCCTTTATTCCCCAAAGATGCTTCAATTGAAATTTCAGAAGATTTAACAAAGAATTTTAAGGTAAAGCATTTGAGTAGAAGAAATGATATGGTGAATTTCTTCAAACTATTTGGGCTACCACTCTGCCAAAGGAACATGGGGATACTCCTATGTTCAGTAAGAGATTATCCAAGTACAGCTATGGATATGATGGGTCCATGATTGCAAAGCAATTTCCTAGCTTTCTCAGTGCAAGGTTTCTGCCATGTTTGTGATAGGGAATGGCCACAGGAATTTTAAGACCAATTTGGAATATTTTGTTCAGATTTGGTCACCCTACTACAGGAAAGTTAACATTAAGCTGGGAAAAGTCCAGAGGCGATTTATGGAGGTGTTGGTGGGACTCGAGGGAGAGAGTTTGAGCAGGTTGGAACATTTTTCACTGGAGCACAGGCAAATAAGGATTGATCTTATAGAGGTGTGTAAAATCATGTGGATGTAGGCTGGGTGAGAGCACCCTTTCTATCCTCAGATTTGGGGAATTAAGAACTAGAGGGTTTAAGGTGAGAAGGGGAAAACTGAATAGGAACTTGAAGTACAACTTTTACAACTGAAGGGTGGTCAGATTGTGGAATAAGCTTCCAGAGAAAGCAAGTATATTAACAACATATAAAAGGTAATTTGACAGGTATATGAATAGAAAATCATTAAAGGGATAGGGACCAAGTGCAGGCAAATGGGACTAACATAGATGGGAATCTTAAGTGGCATGGACCATTTGGCGAAAAGGTCCCGTTTCTGTGCTGTATTACTCTACAACTGTATGTACTTTGAAAGTCACAGAAAACATACCTCCTGGTACAGTT
The DNA here is from genome assembly GCF_030144855.1 of Hypanus sabinus. NCBI lineage: Eukaryota > Metazoa > Chordata > Chondrichthyes > Myliobatiformes > Dasyatidae > Hypanus > Hypanus sabinus. The sequence continues at coordinate 18,902,990 of NC_082739.1, read as the reverse complement.
GATCTTTGACACTCCAACAATCAATAAAAGAGAAAATGAAAATTGTTTTCCCTATGATCTGGAATTTTTAATACATCATTGCACTGAGACCTAATTAACAAATGGATATTTGATTTATTGATTGGTTTAGGAGCTTAAAATATTGAAAGTGAATAATAATTTGAACATTTTGATGTGTTTCCTTCTACAGATCGTATTGCCAACAAGATGTATAGTTTTATGGGAGGAGGTTTATTCTGTGCTGGTGTAGGCAACATCCTACTTGTTGTTTCCACGGCAACAGATTACTGGATGCAGTATCGCCATTCTGGCAGTTTTATGCACCAAGGCCTGTGGAGATATTGTGTGCCAGGGAAATGCTACCTGCACACGGACAGTGTTGGTAAGGAGAATGAAGCCAATGATACAGTTCATAACAACCAGGGAAATACTGTATGTACTAAAAGTGATTTGCTAAAGGTCAGATGTTAAGACGGAAGACAAAATCATTGCTTGATTCAGTTCCTGAGGTCTCCAAAGTGAACTAATCACAGCTGATATTCAAATTATATTTTCAAAAATTGTTTGAAAAATAGCCTTCAAATAAGAGGTACCATTAAGAAGATGGAGAAAGCACAAACATATAGAGAGATGGATGCATGAGCAACAAAAAAGTCTAGAATGCACAACTGTATTAGACATGGCACTACCTCACAGAGACTGCCCTCTATACAGAGGGCTAAAAGTCACATCAAAAACTTCATAGTTGAAGGCAAGCATGAAGAGATGGAAGGAAAGGAAAGAGCGGGAGGGGAATCTGAAGAGCACAGAAGCAAAATGTGGAACAGGAGAAACCAGAATTTCAAAGCAGATCCATCTCATGAGCTAATACATTAGGACACTGATTGGCAAAACAAATACTTTAATTCAATCTGCAAATGATTGTTTTTGCATGAAAATAATTAAAAAATATATTGAAATAAAGTGAAATTATGTCCAGAGTATTTCAGGTAATATTTTGAGTGTGTTTGCTCTTTATGTTTGGATAATATTGACTTACTCAACACTTGCTACATTTCTTGCATTTTTATTAATCATTCTAAGGGCATTTTATTTGCAATCTCTGAGCAGTGTTTGCTAATTAACAGTCTGCACTTTGAATTCAAACATTCAACAATTATCTTAATAAAAAAGCATATTTCTGGAGAAATTACTTCAGCGTTCAAGCATGTATTATTGCCATGGAATGAAATAACTTCCCTTGGATGCCATCTGTATGGAATTTGAACATTCTCTCTGTGACTTTCCCCAGGTGCACAGGTTTCTCCCACATCCCAAAGGCATGCTGACTTGTGGACTAATTTGCTAATCCAAATTATTCCTGGAGTAAATGGGTGGCAAAAAGAATCAAGGGTTAATGGGCAAGTGTCAGAGGATGGGTTATAGTAGGAGCTTGGGATACAAGAAAGTACTGGTGTAGATTCAATGGGCTAAGTGGCCTCCTTCTATGTCAGAAAGGAAATATGATAAAATGAAAAAAAACTCCAATGTTCATTGTACTAGTTTTAATAACCGAAGAACACCAAAGGACATGTTATATTAATTGGTTATCCAGCAAACATCTGTTCAGCAAATAAGCAATTTAGCTTTGTTACTATATTTTGCTTATTATTAATGAATTACTAACTTTGTATAGCTCACATTAATAGCATTCTTGATAAATAAATCACTTGTAAATTTTCACTGTGCTATGCTTACAGCCTAGATTAGGCAGTTGCTTTCTCTGCAATGGTGCTTGCTGCAGTCAAGGACTCTTAAATTTCCATCAACATAAATGCAACAAATTGAACCATTGGCATTAGCGGGAATGCCTTGTTTTTGCTGTCTATCCTGCGAGAGCCACACAAAGGTATCCACGTGATAACTTTTCCACTCAGTACGACAAAGGTCATGATCTCACATAACATTTTCATGAGGGAAGAGAAGACAACTGAATTTATTTGATGCTTTATTTCTTGTTTGCTCTTTATTGTCTTCCCTCATTAGTTAAAGTAGAAATTACATTGCCTTTTTGCTGACATATAATGATAATTTGTTTTATCTTAATATTCTAGCCTACTGGGACGCCACCAGAGTATTCATGATCCTCTCCTTACTGGCATGCTTCATTGGAATCATTATTGGCTTCATGGCATTCCTACAATATTCTTCCTTCACCAAATTTGATAGAACTTTTGCTGCAGGCATCTTGTACTTTATTTCATGTAAGTATTGAAATGGTTTTGACCCATTACACTGCTGACAATTTTGTTCTGAAAAGTCTCAACTTTTATTACCACAGTTATGCCCTTTTTATTTTGCAGCTTTATTTGTGTTGCTAGCCATGGCTATTTATACAGGAGTCACAGTAAACTATTATGGTAAGCGTTACGGCAATTGGCGCTTTTCCTGGTCGTATATCATTGGATGGGTGGCTGTGGTGCTCACGTTCTTTGCAGGTAAAATATCGTGTTATATGAGAAGTGACTCCCTTTGTACTAATTCTCACTAAAAATGGACATTTTGATTAATTAACAAATGCAAATTTCACACGAATATAGAGAGGTATAGTTGTTTGTTGACACTGAAGTAGCATGGCTTTTTTTGCATAGATTGCAATGGTGACTGCTGGCAAATCATTTCACCAGGGAGGCCTGTCACAATCACATCTAATCATCTTCACATCAATGCAGACAAACACATACACACACATCAGTGGAGAGTAATTAGGATTTGGAACGGGATGATCTTCCCTTCCAAAGTACATAGGGGCTGAGATCAATTATGCTGAACTAACAGAGATAAATTAGCTCAATCAAGATTGATGTGCGCCCTTCCTAAGGTGGATGGCTCATTTTGGTACGAGTCAATGATGAGACAATTATACACAGGCAAATGGTTCCATTTCAAAATAAGCCTAAAGAAATATTATGACTACTTTAGCTTTTCTATTCTGCTATTTTTGGGATATCTCTTTTCCCATGTCAGTGAAGGATTGTGAGTATAAGGCAGTGTCAATAGTGTGGAAATAGATGAGAAGAGGGATGGGACAATCCTTGTCTTCCAACTCTGAAAATCACCAACAGAAAGTGTTGCAAAAATATATATACTCAATCCAAGCATAAACACAAGAGACTCTACAGATTCTAGAAATCCAGAGCAGCACACACAAAATGCTGGAGGAACTCAGCATGTCAGGCTGGAAATGAATAAATAGTCGACATTTCAGCCCAAGACCTTTCTTCAGGAATCCTGAAAATGAGTCTCGGCGTGAACATCAACTATTTATTCATTTCCATAGATGCTGCCTGACCTGCTAACTTGCTCCATCACTTTGTATGTGTGTTAATCCAAGCTTGTTCAGCTCTTCAGAAAGCTAATATTGCTAACACCTAAACTGGCTTGGAATGGTAAAATAATCCCATAAGTAGATGCACTGCATAATAAGCAACTTTTCCCCATGGCACAACTGTCTAAAATAGGGGCTCCTAACCTTTTTTATGCCATGGACCAATACCATTAAGCAAGTGGCCCATAAGACCTTGGGTTGGGAAGGCATGGATTTAAGGTGAGGAGAAAAGTGCTTTAGAAGGGATCTATTCAACCTCTCTTTGTGCTCGCCATTGCCTTTTACAGTTTAAGATTGTTCATAATTATCTCGATTTTACCCTAATATTAGTCCTCTTTGTGATAAATGCAAAAGGGGCGAGGCCTCTCTTATTCATATGTACTGGTTCTGTCCTTGCTTGGAGAAATTTTGGAAAGATGTCTTCATAACTTTATCTTATATTCTGAATCACCACTCAGAACCTAACTCTTTAATCGCTCTGTTTGGTTTTTTGGGTGAGACAGATTTACGTTTGAGTTGAACTAAGTGTCGAATATTATCTTTTGCTTCTCTCCTGGCTAGACATTTAATCCTCCTTAGATGGAGAGATGTTGCCCCGCCCACGCATGCTCAATGGCTTAATGATATTATGTCCTGCTTAGACCTTGAAAAAATTCATTATTCAGTTATTAATTCGGATATAAAGTTCCATAAGGTCTGGGGACCTTTTTTTTCGGTCCCTTGCTTTCAGCTCTTTTTTTTGGTAGTAGGCATTATTATCTTCTGTTTTTAAGTGTATTTACAGTTTTGGGGGTTTGAATGTCCTGATTTATATTCTCTATATTGTGTTGTGGTTGGTCTGGAGTTTTTTTTTGTTGCGGGGCTTGGGGAGGATACTAATTTTACATGTCTTCAATTTGGGTGCTTTCTCAATTATCTTTTTTGTATTATATTATTATTGTATGTTTATTTTTGCACTGTATTAATGTTCTTCATTTTGATTTGGGGTTTTTTTTCTATCTGTAGCGATATAGAAAATGCACTAAAAAACTATTATAAAAAATTTTTTAAAAAGAAGGGATCTAAGAAATAATTTGAGCATCAACCGACTGGTGGTGTGGTGGCACCAGCACTGGACTTTGGAGCAAAGGCTCCTGAGTTTGAATCCAGGTGGCTCCCTGCATACTTTCCATCTGTACTGGGTTGAGCGTCAAGCTAGCAACTCGGCCTTGCAAAAACAAGAAAGCCTGCTAAAAAAACGCTGTCACAATGGTGTCCTGAAGACTCCACTGGAGCTTTCTTCTTCTTCTTCCACCCAGACCATGTGTGCAATCTGAGTGCACTGCCTGAAGAGGTGGAAGAGGAAGATACTGTCAGAACATTTAAGAAACATCTGGATGAATATTGGCAAATATTGCCAAAGCTAAAGACCAAGTGCTGGTAAATGGGATTAGTATAGATAGGTACTTGCTGGTCAGAATGGGCACGTGGGGGGCTGTCCATGCCATGACTTTATAACTAAACTAGTCAGATTCATGACACATTACTAATTCAATGACTTTTCTTTAAGTGCCTCCTGGGGATGTCATTAAACAAACTACTTCAGAGAGCCACAAGAGATGATATTAATGCAGAAGATCAAGAGCTTGAATTTGTAGATCATCTCAAAACTTAGGATCTATCCAGCTCAAAAGCATAGACATCTACTGACAAATTATAAAAACTGAGGAGGTCAGGGTTGATGAAATAAAAATATATAAATGAGGAGGTTGTGTGGATGGAGAAGGATTTAGATAACTAATCACAGCAGTGGATATTTTGTGGAGGATCTCGGCTGGTCATCCATTACTTTGAAATCACATCAAATGCAGCTTGATAACATTTGCTGAAATTAATGGTGGCTTCAGTTTAGAAATGTTGCTGATAATGTATCAGTTATGTGTAATAAATCTCTACGAGGAACAACAGGCTTTACTGAATGCGTGCTTATGTGATACTGAGAACACAAACAATGACCCAATTTCACTTCAACTGCAGAAGAGATAAAGGGAAGTAGTAAGTAAAAGGCACAAATCTAACAATGATAGAAATATGAAGAGCTGGGAAAATCAATGAAGAGCGAATTGTATCAGTGTATCCATCACTTTACTCTTCTTTGTAACAAGATGTTAGACGGAACCCAAATCATTGATTCATCTATCTTTTTCTCAATAATTGATTGATATGTTAAAGAGCTGGTTCGGCTGCGTTAAGCAGATGAAAGCTGTAAAAGATAATGTAATTTCCTCCAGGCTTTTTTTTTCCGGCGGTAGCTGCACACCTTGCAAACAGCAAACCTGGCAGCAATCGTTGGCCGCATCAACCTTTCACCATCAACAGTTCCAGCCAGAAACCTCCTTTTGCTACCATTTATTGCCGCACTGCGCAAAAGATCTGAATACCTGCCATATATTGAAATCTCATAAAGGACAATCATTTATGGGAAATGCAAATCATGCCATATATTTCCCATTGTTGCAGCAAATGCGCAAGTAATTAATATACAATGTATTATCTGATTCTGAATCAGGAAATCTGCATTTGCAGTGCAAGAGTGACCATATGTAAAAACTGAGAAAAATATTGCTATGTGGAAGCTACAGCTCATACTATGATTATCACATCTAGTAAGAACATATAATGCAGGGGGTCCAGGTCTACCATTTTTTTTTCAGTCATCTGATCTCCTTTGTAGGGATACCTTGTTTTCTTAAATGCTGCCGCAATCCAGTGCCTATATATCAGCCACATTCTGCACACAATGGAAGTTGGATCTGTTAATTGTCTTATTATCATCACATGTACTGAGGCATAATATAAAGTTTTTGTTTGATCCAGATAGATCAGAGGTTCCCTTGCTTAATGGCATTGGCCCGTGACATAAAAAACTGGGAACCTCTGAGATAGATCACTCCATATGTAGCTTCATCAGTGTTGTACAGAAGGAAAAACATCAATGTAGATTATCACACACGAAATGCTGGAGGAACTCAGCGGGCCAGGCAGCATTATTGGAGCGGAATGAATGGTCAACATTTTGGGCCATTCACCTGCTGAGTTCCTCTTGCATTTCGTGTGTGTTACTCAGAATTTCCAGCATCTGCAGAATCGCTTGTGTTTATAGACTGCAGAATATACTGTAGTGTTACAGTCACAGAAAATGCATGAGAAGATTGACAAATAAAGTGCAAGGGCCATGATGAGATAGGTTGAGAAATCAGGAGATCACCTTCATTTAATAAGAAGTCCATTTAAGAGTCTTATAGCAGCATAAACTTCCTTAATAGTGCTAACAGTCTCATTGTATTTTACAATGACTACAGTAGTTTTCATATTTTTTGATTTCTCTTATTAATTGATTTCAGTTGGTCACAGAGAACTTGAGATTTCTGTGTTGGCGGTTTACATTATAATTACTTGGCCTCTGATATCAAATTTTACTTGAATTTTATTCAGTGTTGTATCTTTCCTCACTAGATCCTTCAGTTATGCTGAGTTGAATAGAAAACACAAATATATTACATCATTTCTTTCTTAGGTATCTTCTACATGTGTGCCTATCGCTTGCATGAGAGCCCGCAAAACTCAAATCCTCGCTAACACCCAAGACTGCACCTTAAGGGATGGAATAATATACTGGACCATCATTTTGCATCAACTCACATGTTATGAAGTGGCATTTTTTATCTCTTAACTAAATAAGTTAGTGAAATGTGGGTAGAAATTTAAGCAAAATTAAAGTTGTACTTTTAGGACTTGGCTATAGATTTCTAATCACTTCATTTGAGTAGTTACAAAAGGACAAAAAAGTTCAACAACTTTCAAGAATGTTGCATGAGTTTTTCTTCAAAATAGTAAAATAATGGAAAATATTAGTATTTTGTACATGCTTATTATATTAGAAATAGAAAAACCTGAAACTAATTTGAATTTAGTGCATCCACTTATTTTACTTAATAAAGTTTCCTTGAAAATCCATTAGCATTAAGCAGAACTAAAATTTTACTGGATTGTTACTTATTAATATTTATTAATGGTTTGTTTTGTTTAATTTAAGTTTGGTGACAGTCTGTCAAAGCTAACATATATTGTTCACTTATTGCTCTGAAGGGGTGACTAAATGCTATGATGCAGTAGGTGGCTGGCAAGATCACTTCTGAAGAAGTAAGCAGTCTCTGTAGAACTGGAGTCACATATAAATTATATCAGGTGAGGAAAGTGGTTTTAAAAACTGAAAAAATATCAGTAAACTAGTAAGAGTTCAATGAGTTTTAGCAGTTTTCATCTCAAAGATTCACGAGTATACACTTGGATAAGTTTAATCTCACACGAAATAGAATATTATTTCAATGTTATTTAAAAATACAGGGCTTAATTTCAATTTTTTATCACAATTTAACCCGTCACACTAATTAAGCTCAGAATTATTTTTCATTAGTTGGCATTATTTAAATTTTCAAAGACCTATTGTCCTTTCATTCCAATTGTACAGTCCTAATTCTGCAGATCAGACTACTTTCCATCACATTGAATTCCAGCTATCCACATTTAATTGAATTTTGATGATCCCAACTGCTTACAATCCATTCCCATTATATTGATACCCATGGAGACTAAAGCTCTCGCTATTCTCTCCTCACATTGCATTGGACTAAACCATTCACAGTGAATAGAAATCCCAACTCATTTAAATACAGTGTACACGTCTAAGCATATTTTTCTATGATTATCACGAAGTTGGTGCTCAGCATATTATGTTTAACACCACACTCTTTTCTAAAGCCTAAGTGTTTGTGTGAACTAGTTTCTGACAAAGGCTGAACAAATGACTGAACTGTGATTAAAATAAAATCTCCAAAGAAACTCTTAAAAATCTTGAGTTTTATATGCTGCCTGCTGATAATACTTTCAGAAATCCTCCAAATATTGAACATGCGGATCAACACCCTGACAGACATATTCATTAGGGAAACAAAAATAACTCATCAAGGGGCAGAGGCTAACCTAATCTAGACTGCTCCCCAAGGAGAACTTTTAGATAGCTTTCTGCAGTTCTAACACTGAAATGTTATCAGACCCTCACTATAGATTGTGAAATCATTTTTCACTATTGGATATTCTTCTGTAAATTCTTTTGTTATTGGCTGAAACCCACAAGTGATAACATACTATAATCATAATTACATTTATCATTGTCCCAGTATTAATATAGAATGTGTAAATTCTACAAAGCTTCATTTACCTTCATTGTCATCATTAACATTGAACTTGACAATGGAGTCAGCTTTCTTATGTTAGGTAACTCAGATCAAGTTCAAGTATTGATATTGTTGGCAGAAATGAGGTTTCACAAATTTACCCAGCATTATTTGACAGTACTGATTTCATTGTACTCATGTTATTTAATAAGTCGGTTTACATTAGTTAAGTTAAGAAATAGATATTTGTAGCCATTATTTATAGAGTTCCATGCACAGATATAAATTCCAATCCACTTTTTCTATAAATTAGTGAAATGTGAATTGAAATGTCACAGAAGAAAATTGCAGACTTTGTTCTTTTGCATTACAGTGGTTACCATTTTGGATATGGTTTGAACTCACACTTGCTAAGCATCTGACTTTCTCTTAATGAAGAGAAACAGGCACAGTAGTGTAGCAGTTAGTGCAATGATATTACAGCTCGGAGTCTCAGAGTTCGGAGTTCAGTCCTGGTGTCCTCTGTAAGGTGTCTGTTCGTCCTCCCCATGGAATGCATGAGTATCCACTGGGTGCTCCGGTTTCCTCCCACAGCCCAAGACATACTGGTTAGTAGGTTAATTGGTCATTGTAAATTGCCCCATGTTTAGGTTAGGGTTAAATCGGGAGGCTGTTGGGCATCGCTCAAACAGCTGAAAGAGTCTGTTCTGCGCTGCACCTCTAAATAAATAGATTAAGTAAAGAGATAAAAGATTAAAAGCAAAAAGATGTACATTCTCTGAGTCTTTCCAATAGATAACTAAAAGATAATATCAGTATATAAATGTTTGTGTAAAAATACATAAGTATATTTGTCCCTTTACAGCAGAGGGCCACTTCTTACTTGTTGAGTACCAAATATTGTTCCCCGTTATGAAATGATCTTAAAAAATGGGGAGGGCACCCCCACGCACAATCGACAATGATTGATTTCATCATTTCTTCATCTCATTGATTCAAATACTTGGTATTGTGAGTGAGGTGAGGGCCTCTGATGGTCAGAGTTGACCATGGATATTGGGTCCTAGCTGTCTAGATACACGATCCTGGGCAGTATGATAAGGAGAGCAAGTGGTTGTCCATGTAGCAAGCCTCCTCTCTCCATGCATCTGATAAACCCAAAGGAATGGCAGAGACTCGATACAGTTTGGTCCCAGCAGCATCACAGGAGCTGCTGATCACCATTCAACTCAATGTAGGACTGCCTTAGGGACTCCAGCTCCAGATTTTTCCCTCCGGGTTTATGCCTGAAGCTTTCCCCAAGAGTGGGTATAGAAGCAAGGCTGCTGATGACTGAGATCAGAGTTTTCCTTTAATAGATGAGCTGCCAGCTGTGGCTGACGAGCTCCATCTGCCCAAATTGAATGGGTTTAAGGCGCCTGTAGGTAGAAACGGTTCTGTCGGGCTTAGTAGCTGAGCCACACATGAAGGCCAGGAGCTGGTCTTAGTTGTCAGAGGCTATTTGAGGCACACGCCATTGGGAGCTTGTCCCCAAACCACCACCAATTATAACAACCTTAAGGCAATGATAATAAAACGAAGTGTTTTAATAATTTAGCCCTAATTTTTCTCAAATATGTCCGTTATTATCTTATATGCTAATAACATTAGTTAACAGTTCAATGAATATATTGATGGTAAACTATGCTCCTGTGTATTTTGTTTAATTAATTTGGAAGATTTCCTGATAACTTAATGGAATATGACATATCCTTGACAATATTTCCTCCTAACTTATTACAAAAAAAACTGCTCATAATGGACTCAGAGGGTAAGCAGGTTTCATTGCTGGCAGCTTGGCTAAGGATGGCACCCCCCCCCCCTCCGAAGCCTCAATGAATATAAACTAGCAAGAAGATGAGATAAATAAAATGAAAGGAAAAGAGAAAGGAAGAAAAGCCTGGATTCAAATTGGACCTAACATGCCTTTCTCAGGATGTCTCATAGTATTTCACAGTCAATGACATACATTCTGACCTAAGAGTATTATTGCAAGGGATGTGGCCACTAGATTTTCATAACCAGCTGTAGCAGTGTGATCTCATGAGAAAGTCTACTTTAGATACTATGTACTATTTTATGTTCACCTTAAGAAGTAAATGAGACCTAGGTTTAAAGCCTTGTTTGAAGAGCTGTTCTCCTGACCATTTATCACTACTTCAGTAGTGCATGAGCAAATTAATCTAAGTTTGTGTACACAAGTCACTGGAATAGAATTTTAATCCACAATGATTGACTCAAAGACATAAAATTCAATTTGTAAATAAGTTTATTATTGTCATCTGTATTGAGGTACGAAGGAAATCTTGTCTTGCATAATGTCCATACAGATCAATTTACTACAGCAGTGCATTATAGTACAAGGCTAAAGCAATAACAGAATGCAGAATAAAGTGTTGTGGTACAGAGAAACTGCAGTGCAGGCAGACAGTGAGGTGCAAGGTCAAGATTGTGAGATCAAGAATCCATCTTGTTGTACTAGGGAATGATTGAATAATCTAGTTGAAAATTTGGCTCCCATACCTACAAAAGATGGGATTAAATACATAGGTCCTTTGAAGATAAAATTATAAAGTAATTGGGGAAAGTAAAAATAAATATTAAAATTATTTTGAACTCCATGGAGCATGTGGGGACCCTCCGATATCCAGGCAATCTTTTTTCTTCCTTCTTTCTTTCTTTCTTTCTTTCTTTCTTTCTTTCTTTCTTTCTTTCTTTCTTTCTTTCTTTCTTTCTTTCTTTCTTTCTTTAAGGGTTAAGGGGGGAGGGTTAAGGGGAGGGGAAGGATCAATATTATTTTTCTTTTTTTATTACATTTATTCTTTGTAATTTTCTAAAAAAATAATAAATAAATAATAATTTAATAAAAGGATAATCTAGTAACAGCTGGATAGAAGAAGTCCTTGAAACTTTTGGATTTTCTGCTCAGTGAACGGAAGGAGAAAAAAAAGCAGGATAGATGCTTCAGACTAAGCTACAACCAGAGAAAAATATGTTCGAGTTGGTGAGCTGGAGTGGGGATAGGGAGGGAGTTGGAGAGAGAAAAGTGGTGGAGACTACCTATAGAAACAACTGCCAAAAAGAAGGTGACTGATGGGTCATATAACTTCCAATGATACATTTCCATAATCAAGGGTAATACTTCATTTGCCAAACAGACCAAATTGCAGGAGATGCCACAATTGTCCTTTCACCTCTTCTCTTCCCACCACCCCACCCAGGGATGCAAAGAGTTTCCATATGAAGTAGTGATTCACTTGTGCTTCTTCCAATCTATTGTATTGAATTTGGTGTTCACAACATGATCTATTTTACAGAAACCAAATGCAGTGTGATGATTGATTTGGTGAATATCTGGCTTCAGTCTGTAGAGATTACCTTAAATTTCTTGTTGCCTATTAATTTATTTCTCCTTCCCATTCTCAATCTGACCTACCTGTCTGTGGTCTCCTGCATTCTTACAATGCCCTCATGCAAAGTTAATGAAGAACATTTCACCATCTGTCCAGTGCACAATTCCAGTGAGCCTTCCAGGCTCATTGTCAAATCTCTCAGCTTTGCCTATCTTGCCCTCTTTGTGCCAAAAGTGGCCATTTCTGCTCTTAATCAAAACCGCCCTCCGCAAATCCAAATTATTTTTTACATATATCCAAACATTCCAAAGGTCCTAACCAGAAAGCAAGAATCAGGCATTGTGAATATGGCTGGAACTTACCTGTTGCTTTGAAGCTGATGGCTGTGTTTAAATGCACCCTGCACCAATATGTGGTCGACTGAGGATTGGTTAAACCTCACACACAAAATGCTGGAGGAACTCAGCAGGCCAGGCAACATCTATGGAAAAGGGTTAACAGACAACATTTCAGACTACGACCCTTTATCAGGACTCGAATGAAGGATGAGAAGTCAGAGTAAGAAGGTGGGGGATGGGAGGAAGAAGTACAAGGTGGCAGGTAATAGTTGAAATGAGGAGCGAGGGAGCGCTGAGGTAAAGAGCTGAGAAGTTAATAGAGATAAAGGGTTTGAGAAGGGGGAATCTGATAGGAGAGGGTAGAAGACCATGGAAGGAAGGGAAGGAGGAGGAACACCAGAGGGAGGGGATGGGCAGGTAAGGAGATAAAGTAAGAGAGGGAACCAGGAATGGGGAATGGTGAAGGTGGAGGCAATTATTGAAAGTTCAAGAAATCAATGTTCATGCCATCAGGTTGGAGGCTACCCAAATAGAATATATGGTGTTGCTTCTCCAACCTGTGGACGGCCTCACCGTGACTGAAGGGGAGGCCATACACTGAGTTGAATTGCTTAAATCTGTTTGTTTGCATATCAGTTAAGCCAAAACCTTCCTGCATCTGAAATTCAGGGCACCACTGCAGTCTCCTACAGTCACCCTGCAATACTAACCATAGTTTAAGAAATTAATTTGCTTAATGCACATTATTTATTAGATGAAGCATGGCAGTTAAATTCAATCCTTCCCTTCTTCAGTCCCTCAGTTTAGATGATTCTGAATAGAGTCCTCAGATGGGTCATCATCCAATAATTCTCTGTTACATTTATAGCCAAATAAATATCTTCTATTGCGCAGTTTTGATAAGCTTAAGTCCAAAAGGGGGAGAAGAGAGACATTGGCTGTCAAATGTTCTGAGAAGAGACTGTACAATGCAGCAGCCTGAACTCAAGTAAGTAACTCTTCGATGACAATATTTCTGAAGTTCAAGCCTTTCCTGAGCAGAGAGATAATGAAAAGCAAGTGTAACTGAGTCTTACCAGAATGAATACAATAAAATCATGCAGAAATCACACATGAAATTTATCATGTCTAACCTTCCTCACATACACTCTCCCTGCTTGTCAATCACTCCCTTGTTTTATCATTTATCTGCGCTCTCCATGTCTAGGTGAGCTCACCTCTTTTGTGATAGTATTTGTATGTCTCCTTATGTGCTGCAGGGATACAGAGTTACAATTATTTTCAATTATTTTATTTTTACCGGTTCTCCCCTTTTACGTGATAACAGTTTAAAATAAATCAATAAAACATACACAATTTTGTAAACACAAGAGATTCTGCAGATGTTGGAAATTTTGAGCAACACACACAAAATGGTGGGGGAGCTCAACAAATCAGGCAGCATCAGGCAGAGAGGAATTAACAGTTGAAGTTTTGGTGTCTGATTTTTGAAGAATAGACATTTAGAGCAACCTTCATGAAAGGACAAAATCATTGGTTGTTTCATCTGAATATTGAACCATCCTCATTCAAAACTATACTTTAGAGTCATCCTGAGCGAACATCGAAACACAAACGTGGGCAGACTCTGCCAAATAACCTTTGATTACTGCAATGTCAGTGATGCCAAATTCTGACAATAGTTTTCAACATCAAGAATGAGTTTCAAGAATCAAGTTATTTAATTGGTTTCTGATTGGAAAAACTGTTCAGAGATGTGTTTAGTTAATGTATAACCACACAGCTGATCACTAAATAACAATTCACCCCAGCAAATGAGGAATCATTTACTGTTGATCTGCTGTATTGTTTCCACCCTTTCTCCCCTGTTCTTGTAGACGGCCAATTGTCTGTCTGCAATCCCTCGAGAGCTTCATTTGCTTATCTGCCAGTTTGTCTGATCTGAAAAAAAACCTTCCAACTTGTAGTCAAGTATAATGGCACCAAATCCCTCTGAACACATCTGGAATGTGGATTGGGGTGTATTGGCCAACCCTGCTCCAAGCTGAGTGTGGCCTTGGACTGCTTTGCACTGCTGTCTGGTTTGTAGTAGTCACCAAAAGGAACAGAGTTGTTTCCTCTTTAATCCAAGACCTGCCTTTCTATTCATTTATGGCGAACACACACACACACACACACACACACACACAAAATCTTGCAAACTACTTTTCCCTGTAAATGTTGGTGTTGGCAGCAGCTCTTTCATAGCCTGCACATGTAGATAACACATATATGAGCAAAGCTAGAAATCTGTTTTAATCTTGACTATACTGTATACGTTAATTTACATCCTTCTCGCAATCCCACCTCCTGCCAAAGCTTTATTCAGTCAATGAAGTACTTTTGTACCATAGCCATTCTCACAATATCGAGATAGATTAATGTTGATGCTTTCTAATTGCATTCAACATGATACAATATAATTTACATAAAATTAAACCTAATGGAAGCACACGTACACGTGCCCATATGTATGTGAAATGGGGTATATATAGTAAATTTAGCAGGTAGTTAGCGAAACTACGTGATTACGTCTTGACAAATAATCTTGCAGATTTAATCCATTTTCATTTCACTAGATGGTAGGAAAATTACTCGTTCTTTTTAGGTTCTAGTTAAAATATGCCTGTGCTGGAAATAATAAATGATTTTGTTCAGTTTTGTGACCGAGTAAATTACAGAGCAAGATGTTGAAATATTTCCTCTCGAGATACACACATACAGGAAAGGGATATGTGCAAAGGCCAGGGAAAGATCTTCGCCTTTATGGAACGCATTTGTATTTCTAATAAGACATCGCACTGTGTAAAGCACTCAGCAAGTCTGACAAAAACAAGGTTCCGACAAAGCTAACATCTTGCCCTGTTTCCCCGCTTCAAATGTCTGGAGGCCACGGAAGTGTATACAAGTAGCAGAAGTATTATTGAGAAACATTATTGGCTTTCGACGGCGTTTACATTCTGACAAGTGATTTTGTTTTCTGGTCTTTCAATAATGACGGAGCTTTTCTTAACCCAAGTGACGAATTTCGCTTTCACAGTGAAATAAAGCAATTAGAGCTTAAGGGGATCTCTTCAAGTTCAATGTATAATGTCATTCGGTTAGTGCCTTTTACCCAAAACATAATCATGTTTTCAGACCTTCCAGATGGAGTCGCGACCTCTCGCATTGTTGCCTTTAAGCGCGTTTGCTCCGATTGTGTGGAGATATTTTTTCCACCAAATCTGTTGCAATTAGTATCAATGTACAATATGCGGATTGTGAACAGCTGTGGTTCTTGAAGTGCCTTCTATCGTGTGTCAAATGGCGGGCTAGACTTCAGAAAAGAAGAGTGAACCTCGGTTCACTGTTCCAGCCACCCTGCCCATTCCCCAGTTCCATTAGCACACATAGCAGAGATTTTAAATGAATACGAAATCGGCAGTTAATGCTGCTAACAACTCGCACAATTGCTTCAATTGAACAACTAAATATTTTGAAAGGAAGAGAGAGAGAGAGAGAGAGAGAGAGAGAGAGAGAGAGAGAGAGAGAGAGAGAGAGAGAGAGAGGCGTGCCTCTTTATTTCATTTGAGATGTGGAACAACTTCATCGGTCAGCAGGGCTCGCCAACTTTGGGAGTAATTGAACTACGCTTCACAGTGTAACGTTAGGATTTATTTGAATCTGTATGGAAAAGATGGAAGGTTGGAGAAAGCAGATCTGACCAAGGCTGCCTGTTGCATCGTTTCAGTGAACTGGAAGGATGGGCATCTAGAGTTGCCACTAATCCCAGAAGCTTCTTAGAAGCTTGTGACACAGAATAGGAGCTGTGAACTGAAAGCCTTACAGCAGACGTCTCACTTGATGAGATGGACAATAAAGCAGCTTACCTCTTATTTTCAGTTTTGACGGCATCGCCGAGCTCTACATTAGGACCATTTCATCGCCATTAATTCGTTTAAGTTCCCATTTGCAACCACCCCTTCCCCCCCCCCCCCCCCCCCACACACACACACAACTACTTGCCGCGGTGTGTGCTTCAATGATCCTGGTCAAGCCGCATTCAACATCGCTACTGCCTGTGTAAAGAATAACCGACAGGATAGACAAGATACTAGATTAGATAAATAATCTGTGACAAGACATGAATTTATTTTGATTCATTTTATATTCAGACTCAGACTCTGAAAACCTTTCTTACATTTAACATCCACAAGTTGCCTGCACTGTGCTTGTAGACAACTTGGTATGTGTGAAATATACTTGTTTACGCGCACCGTGCTCTCTTAGATTTTCATTCTTCGCCTCATACATATGGAAGACGCGACTCGCACTTGGCGAGTCTTTTAACGCTAATTGATTCCAGAAATTAATTTCTCCTACCTGCCTGATCGGATGGAAAGGCTGTCCTCGTGCCCAAGGATTAGCACTTCCCTCTCTAACATCCTCCCTAATTATCTAATAGCATGGGCTGCGAGAATTCTGCCACTGTTCAACCACTTTCCGCATTAATATAAAAAGATTGAAACTGTGATGGCAACTCGATTTCAGCAAATTAGCGCGGGCACTGGGAGAGGGACCAGAAGTACCTTCTCGTAAATTTCCCGAGCTTAATGTCAATAATTACCGCAATTTGATGGGAAATGAGCTGAAATTATCCGCCGCTCTATTTAGCGCTGCCGCGCAAGGAAGAAGAAACATGAGCAAAAGAGAGAAGAATAAATAAAAGAAGGGCCCGGCACAGGAACATGCAATTAATCACTGTGGTTCGGGGTTAAGCTTTTGATGAAAAAATAATTTGTAACTTTTCTCATCGCTTCGATCATGTTCAAGTCCAGGGATCTAATGTAGGAGTAAGGACGTAGACATATAGATTCGGTAAAATTAAACACCGCAAATTTACTGAATAGGATAGACAAACAAAACACATACTGAAACAACCTTATGCATTTGAGATTTAAGAGTATCTAGCGCAGATAAATCGATCGATTTGTAGGTCAGCTTCACCTGAGAAGATTCGAGAACGGGACAAATTGCAAGCAGCCAAAATGTTCAGAATGTTTTGTTGTGTGTAGAAAGAGAGCGAATTAAATCAGTCGCGATCTTAGAAAGTGTAAATTAAAGATGTTTTTTTTCCCTTAAAAAAAACTAACTACGGTATATATTTACTTCAAAAATATTTTATTTAAACAAAATAATGCACTTGCATGACAACATATCTGCGACCAACAGTGTTAAGATCTTGGAAGTGGTCCTAGAACCTTTCAAAGTTAAATTAAGATTTCCTGTAAGAAGAAGTTCGCAGGGACTTCGGCGGTTTGTACCGACCGGTGTGGTGACACTCACCTCGAACAAAGAAACGAAGAGGGCAAGCTGACGCTGTAACGGGCAACCCCGCCCCAACCCCCGTCCCAAACGAGCACATAATGTAATGTAACCCGTTTGGATATTACCCCGATGGCTACATTTTGCAAGCTGAGTGACTAAGGGATTTTCGTTAATGTTTATTTTCTGTTGTTGGTAGAGTTGTCATCATCGTCTTAATCGGAGTGTAAATTTGAAGTGTGCAGTTGACTCAGTTCACCATCACTGTACCACCATGGACTCGGCATTGGAGTGGAATAGGCGGTAGATTTCGCGCGACGGGAATGCGATGTGAAGCTCTTTGCTCAACCAGAAGTAGTATCACATCCTTTCATTGGGCTCAGGATGTGATTACTCAGTTGGTTCCTAACAAATTGTAATTTCATGCTGTCGATTACAAACAAGGATTGACATTACTGGGACCCTTAGAGGAAACCCGTGTAGATTAAAGTCCGGTTCTTACTCAGAAACGTGAACACCCTGACACCCCTGGCGGATGCAAAATAAATTTTAAAAAAACAAACCCTCCACCACTACATCCCAAACTCCAATCAATTAAAAGTGCTTGGGAAGTTTTTGTTTCAGACCTATTATCACAAATCTGCTTTTTTTTTATCTCTGCAACATTGAGGATATTCGGCCAAGCTTCCACTACATATGGAGTTAGCCGGCGGATCGCTATTACATAAAATAGTTTGGGTGGTTGTTAGCGATGGTGATAGAGTACGAGGACTAAACTTCACGTAAAAGAAAAGAATTTTAAAAGTAACACAAGAAAAAAAAATTGTCTCTGCAACCTAAGGTTTGGGGTCTGAATTGCACTGCCTATACACGATGGTGGGTGGCGAAGTAGCCTTCACGTTTGCAAAGAGTGGGGTAGAGTGAGGGGCTATTAACTTGCTCTGGGATGTTTATAATGGGATGAATGGTGTCTAATTTTATAACCATTTCATGATACTATATCCCCGCTGCACGCGCGCGCGCGACGCCAAGTAACACTTTATGTCCTAAAACATTTTTTCTTATCCGAAAGTTGAGGGAAAAAAAACCGCTGGAAGAACCCGAGACACTTAGACTCGAAACAGCAGTTCTGCTTTTCTTTTGCTTCGAATTCCAGCATCTTTTATGTCCTCATTTATCTGAAAGCTGCCCGTTAGATTTTTCATGCCTTGATATTTAGTCAGTGGATAATTTTTCAAAATACAAAACACCGAACAGGATTTCATTCTCGTTTATCAACAAGTGATGCAGAATTGGTAAATCCATTATAGAGGTATGTGGATGTCTTTGGCAATTTATTATCTATCCCCATTCATTCTGCCGTAATCTACATTAGTCCTTTCAATGACGGTGTTTCCTCAATGCTGTTGGTAAGAATTTCAGGGAATTAGATCCAGAAAGAATGGTGATATGTTTCCATCAGCTTTTTGTGCTGATGTTTCCCTGTCCTTGCGGGGCTCTCAGTTGTAGAGTCGGTGAGAATGGGAGATGTTTTCGGAGTTCCCTGTATGAGCTACTACTTCAAGTCGATGACCTTTGGTCAGAGCCAGAAATTCAAACCTGCAAATAAGAGCGGAGCGCTAGAGGATAAAAGAACCTGACTGAGATCGAGTAGAGAACAGCAAAAGTTAACTGGTTATAAAGACGGTGCGTTGCTGAGAAAGGGCTCTTTAATCGTTGCTCTCTACAAGGTGTAGATAAAAGGAAATGAAGGAAGACACGGAGATAAGGACAGACCAAATTCTGGAACTGGGGGATTCAAAACACAACAGTCACTGAAAGTCAAAAGTAAAAGAGAATTCCAAAATATCCAGCAGGCTGCACAGTATACGTGGTCTGAGAAAAGCAGACCAGTTCCACCACAAACTGGGATGCCAGTTATATGAAATTTTTGATTTTAATATTGTTGTTCGATCACAGACACACTGGAAAACTGACTCAGAATCATTTTATTGCCTGTATGTAAAACGTAATGTACCATTATTTTATTGTGGTTCGGTGCCAAGCATAAATCACAGCAATACTACAACGGAGAACACAATAGCACCCAACAATTTACATACAATAGCGCAAACAGCCCTGAGCAATCAACAATTAGCGGAGACGCCAATGGCCAAATTAAAATAAATATGAACATATGAATGGACGAAATAATTATCAATAGAATAGGGAGAGCAAAAATGTCCATTTAACGGATGTTGTACAGGAACAGTTAAGGTATTGCACCGGAGTGAGTTTTATTGAGCTACAGGAAAGAAGCTTCGGAGATGGCGAACAAGCTACTATATCTGGTCATATCTGTCCAGAGAACAGAAAAGTTGACATAGAACCACTACTCGTCATATTTATCTTCTAAATGAAATTTGCCAGCCTGTTGGGCATATCCACAAAATCGTGTTCTTATAGTTACATTGATTTTTGTTACAATTACAATGTGCCTGGTTGGTGGATGGGGTATATTTTAGAAATTGATAATGTACTTCTTTTTGCGTATAAGATAACTTTTTTGGTTAAAAGAAACGCAAAGCGCCGGCAGTAATTATTATAATTGATGTGTATCATCACGCGCTTCTTTCAGTACCCGGGCCAGCTCCTGATAAAAAAACGCTATCTGCGCCAACATGCCCAGCAAGCAGAGTCATTGATTCCTATCCTCCGCCCAGAGCTTCCCCATTGGCTAATCGCGGTCATATTCCCTTGAGAAGTGCAAATCTTTTACTTCAGTAAATAGTCTCTCAGCCACCTACAAACCTGTTGCATCTAAAATAAGAGTCTCGCCAATAAAAGACCAGTCGGACCAGTTAGTGGTGTTTCCACGCACAAACAGAAAACGAAAGAAACCCTCTTTGGACTGCCAGTCAGAGAAGTTGGAATGATGAATCTGAATTTTACGTCCCCGATACACCAGGTTTCTGCCCAGCGGCCAACGTCTTTCTTCATCGAAGATATTTTACTCCACAAACCCAAGCCCGTGAGAGAAGCCCCTCCCGTTTCCTATGCCAGTTCCTTGGCATCCCGTGTCCCTTTGCTAGAATATGGATACCCTATAATGCCTACTCCGACGATACTGGCACCTCATCCTCATCACCCACTCCACAAACCGGAGCATCATCACCCTTACTTTCTCACATCGCCTGGTAAGTCCATCTGCTAGTTTATAAGCTAGAGTAAATCAGTAAAAGGATGTGTTTTCCAGTGGAAGGAAGGCGAGGGAGGAATTTTAACTCTAAAATGTATTTCTCGGTAGGTGCAGCGCTGTCATCACTGAACATGCGAGCAGCGTCCAAACATTCACACTTTACGTTTATTTAGTTACCTCACTCCTATTATTTAATCGAACGCATTAAATATACATTTTCGCAGCCTACAAACATTCAACATTTGCATTCTGGCAACTGGTTGCAATTGCTCAGGTTCGGAGAAACCGCGTGGCAGTGTAATGGAACGAAAGTCTTAGACAGCACTGTGATATAAATGAAGGAAATTTAATCAAGTATTCAGGTCATAAGTAAGTCGTAGGCGTTAGGAGCAATGTTAAAATGATTTTGCGAATGCAATGGATTTTAATGCTAACCTCTCTGTCATACTGCAAATTAGAACTTGGCGGGTTAAGTTTCAAACATTTATTTCAAACCTCACGATACAGCTGTTTCTTCTTTAGAAGACTTTGTTTAAAGGGGACCCCTTGCTAAAGCTGATTTACAGTACTTTGTTGCAATGGAATGTCGACTGACTGCAGGCAAATAAACAGTTCTATCAACTTATTTAATGAATGTAAGTTAGCAAACTCATACTTGTTTTATCCAGTCCCGGGGAATAAAAGCCTCGTTTTAAAGAGGTGTTAATCACCGCTTCAAAGTCCCCCGTTTATTAAGAAATCTGAATGTATTGTGGTCTTTAATTCTTAAGGCCTTGTTTTTAAAAGCATATTTTAAATTAATAAGCTTCAGCTACAGTTTCTGCTAAGGAGTTGTATTAAGCGCTTAGTTACGTCTTTTCAAACTTCAACTCCCGGTGGGATATTAGCAGGGCACATTTTCTTCTCGACTACTTTGCGATTTCTTTTGAGGGTTTAAGCTAATTTAAGCACTTATTAAACTCATCTCCTGCTCCCGCATTCGGACTTACATCCATTCTATATTCTTGATATTCTTGATAATCCTATAAAACACATAAACTGTACCTTTTCGCCACAATAAAATACAAAACAGGTTTCCAAAACTGAGCTCTAACAACTCTTCATCTTACTCTAAGTGACATTAATATTGAAATATTGCTAAAAATCCATTGCAATTATCTAGAGTAAAATGAAACCAATACATTCCTTCTATTAAATATATGAAATGGTTATTAACATTGTAAACGGCAGACTCGTGCCAATATTACCTACTTTGTTAGCTTACTAGGCATTTCAAGAGACACTTTTATGGGCAGGGCACAGAAGGATGTGAATGACATTAGGGTAAATGGACAAAAAAGTCGGCACTCACGAGATGGGGCGAGAGGCCTATTTGCTCTTCTACAACTCTTTCACTCTACCGCTTATTGATCTGGACTTCCACAATAACTCAGCAGCTTTAGTTAGCACCTTTAAAGCACAGTTCAACGTTTCAAAAGGAGCACTATCAAACAAAACAAATGTCCCCGGCCCATGAAGGCTTGCGGTTAAATGGCCAGAGCATGCTCAAAGTGGGAGGTTTGAAGATACATTTAACATACCTTGAAATCGATATTTAGGAAACTGCCGAGTGAGAGTTGTAACTTGCTCTGGAACATATAATCATGGATATAATATATAACGACCATCTTTAAATCGAAGTACAATGAATCCCGATTTACATTCGGGATGTTGGCAAATATAAATATCTATATGCCAATTTATGTCTTAAGGATTATGACCTACTAAATAGGACAAAAGTGTGACTCGAATATGTTCCCCTCCGTCACTACACATTGGCTTTCACGTTTTGAAAGACTTCATCTCCTTCTGGAATTTTAAAGGAATTCGTGATATATTTTGTGTCTTAACCATAATCTTTGTAAAACATAAAGATTATTTTCAAATGGTTCAAAGCTGTTAAAGGTATATCCGATATTTACTTGTTATCTCATGACCCAAAGCAAAACCAGAGTTTGAAAAAAAAGTAAGCGTTTTAAAACTTCATAGTGGATCTTCGCTGACGAGTAAAGATGTGCCAATATGCTGTTAACAACGTTTTAATTGTTATCCATATAAACAAATCTCAGAGATCTACATCATATTTCGTTGTTTTAAAAGGGCGCGGAAAAATCAGGTATATTCAGCTAAGGCCGTCATGGTCGTTATTTATTACCGTGCCTTACGGTGCCGGTCTGATACAAGCCTCCTTTATTGCCCTGCACCAAACGATTCAAAACAAACGCCAGTTCTACCATGAATCAGTACAGAATCGAAAATGATCAGAACGGGCAAAGATTTACCCGTTCTTTAAATAGATAACCCAATCTCACAAAGACTGTCCTGTTAATATATAGAAAATCACATCAAAGAACATTTTGAGTCGCATTCAAAATTTACAATGAAAAGACGTTTTACAGAAGTAATCGTTTAACGAGTAAATAGCCAAATGTTTACGCTTTGCGCTCTTAAATGCTTCTGTTATTTTCGTACCATCTTGGCGCCTAATGAGATAGTCATTGATTTTCAATCTACCTCTAATGAAATGTATAAATAGGGAAACGTTCCAATGGGTTGCTGCTATAGTAGATAGGCTGCTATTTAGTGGGGTAATTCGAAACATCTGCCCTTAGTAAACGCCCACTAGAATTCTTTGACAAATGGTGATGATGGAGGAGAATATTCGGCATCCCGCTGATACCATCACTATGGGATATTTTATCGCGCTAAGGAATCTGCGATAACGGTGAGTGCTGATTTGAGAAAACATTCAAGTTAAACATTGTGCCCTTGTTATCAGTAGGGATGCACGTGCCAGCTCTCTTCCAGCATCCCCCCGAACTCCCAGGTAAACACTGCAGGCGACGGAAAGCCCGGACCGTCTTCTCGGATTCTCAGCTCTCGGGACTGGAGAAACGCTTCGAGATTCAGCGCTATCTGTCAACCCCGGAGAGGGTGGAACTGGCGTCAGCGCTGAGTCTCTCGGAGACCCAGGTACAGCTGGGAGGGTGATTACATTAAAACCATGTTGACTCAAATGTTTTTTTGGTTTATACAGAGTCCTTTAGCATTTTTCAGAATAATCTCATTACACAAGATCGACCTAATCGATGTAAGACATACAATGAGCGATAAAAACATCGAGGTTTTCAAATAAACTCACGGAACGAAGTTTAATTCGGGCATTTCAAATTTTGTGAGTCCACTGATTACGTTGTTTATGTCCCTACGGGGCCTAGTTGTATTTAACTCCAAAATCTTAATGCTACCGATGAAATCACCCCTCTCCCAAGGCTTCAATGCGCTCGTCTCCCCAAAGCGCACGCAAACACGCTTGCCATCACTGAAAACTTTATATTGTAAATTCCACGCCGAAATTCACAAGACCTATTCACAGAGCTATTTCTCAAATCAAAATACTTTCGAATAGAATCAGCTGTGAGCAGATATTGTAGTAGTAAAGGTATATTGTCTGTCAAGTGAAAGTGATGCAGTGGAGTGACGGACTATCCTTAATTAAAACATGTTCACTGACACTCATTCAGCTCATTCACTACACCTAGTTCAATAGCCAGTCAATAACAAGTCACCTGTAGCAACAAAAGTGCTCCCTATGAAATTTCTAATCTTCCCTCTTTTTCTTCATGCTGTGATTTGTGATGCTGACACTTTGTCAAATCCAACTGACAGCGAAACACTGTTAGCAGTTTGTTTTTAAAATAAATATTATTTGAATAAAGCTTCCGGTCGTAAAGCGTCCAATTTGTTTTTAACCCTTTGAGATTAAGTATAAATTCCAATTAAAAAACATATTGTTATGTTTCTACAGAAATAAGTCACTACGAATATTTTTATAAGTCTCACGGAAACACATTTGATTTGACATTGCGAAATTTATATTTGGGAATGCGTCCGTCGATTTGAGGAATTATTTTAAAATGCTATCTTATGGTCAACGGTTGTTAGTGTCATCCTTGCCCGACAGTAATATCGTCGTGCGCCAGGGCTCATCTTTAAACTCATTTGGGTCAGTGGTGTTCTCATTTCGGTCAAATTCTTTGTGCTTCTGGCTGGTGTGTTTTCCAGGTTAAAACGTGGTTTCAGAATCGAAGAATGAAGCATAAAAAACAATTAAGAAAGTCTCGGGATGATCACGGCCAGAAAAACTCACCCACCGGCGACCAGCGCCTCGACTCCAGTGTCAGTGAGACGGAAATAAATCCGAAAAGTTCCATAGAGATAAAGTCTTTAAGCAGCCAGAACACCTTTCTGTTAGAGAACCACGAAGATGATGTGGATATTATTGAAGACGATGATATTTGCTCTGCTGAACATATAGCGTAAAATTAGATTAAAACTTAAAATCCCGAAATACATCAGAAAGAGCTATTGTTCACACGGGAAATACTTTGAGACTGTTGGATTTGTGAGGGGGCTGGGCGAAGACTACAACAACCCTACCGATCTTACGCGCCAATCGCCCGACAGTAGCTTCTGATTGTTTCCAAATCGGAAGCTCTTTCCTGTATATAGTTAACTAACGAAATATCTTGATGCTACCTATATTGTTAATGTTGACACTTCAGTAGCACTTGTAGAATGCATCTCGTCAATAATTTTAAGTTATATTGATATTAATAAAATAATTTACAAGCAAATAGTTTTTAAACCATTGCCTACTGCAGTTAAGCATTTAAAAGATACGGAATTAACTTTGTGAAGTCCGTCTGAATTCAATCTGTTGTCAACCGATTTCCCTAGAGTTTGATGTAAGCGTAACTTTAAAACAGTGATAAATAAGGTTTGAAGCTAAACCCTGTACAAAGAAACACGGTGTTGGATTTGTGTATATAATGCGTACTTATTTATTACGCATTGATTATTGATTATTAATTATTGATAGAAACTAATTGATACTATGCTCCAGATTATTACAGTGTTCACTACATTAATTGTATTCTTAGAAAGTTTGAACAATTCAGTAACTAGACTTTCAAACATGGAGATAAATTAGATTGTGTTATTCTCTTCATAGTATATATTGTATATGGTATTTTCTATATAATATATGGTAAATGTAATCTTAATTATATGGTATATGCTTTTTAACTATACTGTGTGTGTTATCCTATGTATAATATACAGTATATTATGAAACATTCTCTACATAACATATATAATGTGTTGTACTGTACCATACATATTGTTATGTGTGTTATTTGCCAGAAAGCTAAATAACATGGGCAGGGGTTTTAACATTTGAGTTGCTCACAATCTGTTTCAACACAGTCAATCTTTTTTATTTCCTTTGTCTGCATAATGTCTCCCTGCAGTCAGTCCATTAATAGTATTAGAGAATTTATTCTAATCACAAAATTCAAATTACGACTCAGAAAAAGACAATCAGTTAAAGGCTATAATATTGTATAAGCTTCAGAACATGCTTTTAAATTCATTAAATTCACTTGCTTGATGTCAATATGAAATCAAATAGGATTAAAATTGCTGTCTTTTAATGTCATTTTGAAAGCTATCATATTGTATTCAGTTGCATATCATTGAACGTGAAACAGTTTGGAACACTTAGGGTCAGGAAAGGTGCATTTTATTCTGTTAACAGTGGTTATAATGATCAGAATAAGACATCAATATGTACAAACCATGTTGTGCTGGTTTCCAAAATATTTTAACTTTAGTGTTATCTCCTTAAAAGTTCCAGTTTTCAGTTTTAAGATAAATTTTCCACCACTTCAGCAGGTTTATGATAAAACATGCATGAAAACATGAATGAATTTGCAAATATCATTCAAATAATGACCATTCCTTTAAGTTCCAAAATAGTACTCACTACCTGTTATCACTACCTGTTAATCACACTTTAATCAGAACTCATTTAAGCATGTTGAAACTCCAGTATGGAATGAGATATACTTGAATTAGTCTTGGAACATATTTAAAACAATTGTGATATATTTTTCAGTGAAAATATAAAGAAAGAATTCAGCCACATTAAGGTATTACCTAAATAATGGAGCACATTTTAAAAACAGTTCACAACAAATAATCCAATTAGTTTAACTTTCTTGCTGCTATTTTAATTCCTTTGGTATGGAAATTTTGCCATTCTACTTAGTTTTATAAAGACCTCATCAACAATTGCGAGTCTGTACCCATGAAGCACAATCAAAATCTGGTTTAAAATCATGGGCATATGTCATGAAATTCGTTGTTTTGCAGCAGCAGCACATTGCGATACATAATAATAAAAACTATGAATTACAATAAATACGTAGAAAAATTAAATTAAGCAGTGGAAAAAGAGAGAGGTAGTGTTCATGGGTTCATTGTCCATTCAGATATCTGATTGTGAAAGGGAAGAAGCTGTTCCTGAAATGTTGAGTGTGTGTCTTCAGGCTCCTGCACCTCCTCCTTGATGGCAACAATGAGAAGAGGGCATGTCCTGGGTGATGGGGGTCCTTAATGATGGATGCCACTTTTCTGAGGCATTGCCTTCTGAAGGTGTGCTGGATGCTGGGGAGGCTACTGCCCATGATGGAACTGGCTGAGTTCACAACTTTCTGCAGCTATTTCTGATCCTGTGCAGTGGCCCCTCCATGATGCAACCAGTTAGAATGCTCTCCATGGTATGACCATAAAACATAAGACATAGGAGAAAAATTAGGCAATTCAGCCCATCAAGGCTGATCCCAGATTCCACTCAATCCATACAGCTGCTTTCTTGCCATATCCTTTGATGTTCTGACCAATCAGGAAACAATCAACTTCCACCTTAAATATACGCATGGACTTGACCTCCACCACAGTCAGTGGCAGAGTATTCCACAGATTTACTACTCTTTGCCTAAAAAACTTCTTCCTTGCCTCTGTTCTAAAGGGTCACTCTTCAATTTTGAGGCTGTGCCCTCTAGTTCTGGATAGCCCCACGATAGAAAACATCCTCTCCGCATCCACCTTATCTAGTCCTTTCAACATTCAGTAGGTTTCAATGAGATCTCTCTGCATTCTTCTAAATTCCAGTCAGTCTACAGGCCCAAAACTGCCACAAGTTTCTCATATGTTAACCCCTTCATTCTCGTGAACCTGCTCTGGAATCACTCCAGTGACAGCACATCCTTTCTGAGATATGGGGCCCAAATCTGTTGACAATACTCCAAATGCAGCTTGACTAGTGTCTTATAAAGGCTCAGCATTATCTCCTTGCTTTTGTATTCTATTCCCCTTGAAATAACTGCCAACATTGCATTTGCCTTTTTTACCACAGACTCAACCTGTTTATTAACCTTCCAGTAGTCTTGCACGAGGACTCCTAAGTCCCTGTGCACTTCTGATGTTTGCACCTTCTCCCCATTTAGATAATAGTCCACTCTATTGCTCCTTTTACCAAAATGCATTATCATCCATTTCCTAACACTGTATTCCACCTGTCACCTTTTTTGACCATTCTTCCATTTTGCCTAAGTCCTGCTGCAATTGCATTGCTTCCTCAGCACTACCCACCTGCACTTATCTTTGTATCATCCGCAAACTTTGCCACAAAGCCCTCAATTCCATTATCCAAATCATTGACAAACAATGTGAAATACAGTGGTCCCAATACTGAGGAACACTACTAGTCACTGGCAGCCAACAAGAAAAGGCCCATCTTATTCCCACCTGTTGCCTCCTGCCTATCAGCCATTCAGCTATCCATGCCAGTATCTTTTCTGTAACGCCATAAGATTTTATCTTGTTAAGTAGACTCATGTGTGACACCTTATCAAATGCCTTCTGAAAATCTAAGTAAATGACATCCACTGCCTCTCCTTTGTCCATTCTGCTTGTAACTTCCTCGAAAAACTCAAAGATTTCGCTTTACAGACACCATGCTGACTTTGGCTTATTTTATCATTTGTCTCCAGTACCTCAAAACCTCACCATTAATAATAGACTCCCACACTTCCCCAACAACTAAGGTTAGGCTAACTGGCCTATAACTTCCTTTCTTTTGCCTTTCTCCTCTCTTAAATAGTGGAGTGACACTTGTAATCTTCCAGTCCTCCAGGACCTTACCAGAATCAAGTGATTCTTGAAAGATCATGACTAATGCATCCGTTATCTCTTCAGCAACCTCTCTCAGGACTCTGGGATGTAGTCCATCTAGCCCAGGTAACTTATCCACCTTAAGACCTTTGACTTTGCCTAGCACTTTTTCCTTTTTAGTAGCAATACCATTCACTCCTGCTCACTGACACTCATAGACCTCTGGCACACTGCTAGTGTCTTTAACAGTGAAGACAGATGCCAGGTACCCATCAAGTACATCTGCCATTTCTTTGGCCTCCAGTACTACCTCACCAGCATCATTTTCCTGTGGTCCAATATCAACTCTCACCTTCCTTTTACTCTTCAAGTAACTGAAAAAGCTTTTGGTATCCTGCTTTGTAGTATTGGCTAGTTTTCCCTCATATTTCATGGTTTCCATTCTTACAGCTTTTTTTGTTGCCTTTTGTTGGATTTTAAAAGTTTCCCAATCATCCAACTTCCCACTCACTTTTGCAACCTTATATGCCCTTTCTTTGGCTTTTCTGCAGTCCTTAACTACCCTTGTCAGCCATGGTTGCCTACCCCTGCCATTTGAGAACTTCTTCCTCTGTGGGGCATATCTATCCTGCACCTAGTGAACTATTCCCAGGAACTTCAGCCAGCTGTACTCTGCCACCATCCCCGCCAGTATCCTCCTCAAATCTATCTGAGCAAGCTCCTCTCTCATGCCCCTGTAATTCCCTTTATTCCATTGCGAAACTGATACATGTGAATTATGCTTCTCCCTTTCAAATTGCAGTATGAATTCAAATGTATTATGATCACTCCAGCTTGCTAACATGGTCTCTAAGGAGCTGCATCTTGATGCACCTGGAGCAGATATGGCAATTGGGGAGGTTGGGAATCTCCTGGAAATCACACATCAGAAACCCAGAACTGGTTCTGTAGACATACCCCCTATTCTCTCAACAGTTAAATAAGAAATAAGGAATGAACTTCCCTTGCCTCTGCCTGTTCTTGCTGAAGCCCTGTTGTGCCAAAGCCTAACTACTCTGCCTCAGATTACTCTGATGGCAGAGTAGTCTTTTTGTGAGTGTCTTTAGTGACGTACCAAGTCTCCTCAAACTCCTAATGAAGTATAGCCACTGTCACGCCTTCTTTGTAATTGTATCAATATGTTGGACCCTGGGCAGATACTCAGAGATGTTGACACTGAGGAAATTGAAACTGCTCACCCTTTCCACTGCTGCTCCCTTTATGAGGACTGGTGTGTTTTCCCTCAACTTCCCCTTCCTGAAGTCTACAATCACTTCTTTAGTCTTACAGATGTAAAGTGCAAAGTGCAAAAAAACATGTTATTGGCAGAGTTATAGGTGGCATTTGAGCTGTGCCCAGCCACACAGCCGTGGGTGCAGAAAGAGTAGAGTAGTGGGGTGCTCCAATGTTGATGTGTGTAAATGTTGATTGTCAACTAGGAGGTGTTATTTTTGATCTGCACAGCCTGTAGTCTGCTAATGAGGAAGTTAAGGATCCATTTGCAGGGGCCCAGGTTTTGGAGTTTGTTGATTCGAACTGAGGGTACAATTGTGTTGAACGCTGAGCTGTAATCAATAAACAGCAGCCTGACGTAGGTATTACTATTATCCAGGTGACTCAAGTCTGAGTGGAGAGCCAGTGAGATTCCAACCACTGTAGACCTGTTGTAGCAATAGGCAAATTACAGCAGGTCCAGGTCCTTGCTTGGGCAGGAGTTGATTCTAACCAGGACCAACCTCTCAAAGCACTTCATCAAAGTAGATGTGAGTGGCCACTGAGCGATAGTCATTGAGGCAGCTCAACCTGCTCCTCTTGGGCACTGGTAAGATTATCACCCTTTTGAAGCAGGTGGGGACCTCTGACTGCAGTAGTGAGTGATTGAAGTTATCCTCGAACACTCCCACCAGTTCGTTGGCACAAGTTTTCAGTGCCCTACAAAGTATACTATCAGGGCCTGATACCTTGTGAGGGTTCATCTTATTGAAAGACGTTATGGCATTGGCCTCCAAGGTGTCAGCAGGGTCACCAGATGCTGGAGGGATTTGCACAGGCATAGTTTTATTCTCCCTTTCAATGCGTGTATAAAAAGGCATTGCACTCACCTGGAAGTGAAGCATCACTGCCATTCATGATGTTAGGTTTCACTTTGTAGGAAGTAATAGCAAGCAGACCCTGCCAGAGCTGATGTGCATCTAATTCCGTCTCTAACCTCAATCAGAATTGTTTTTATCG
This sequence comes from Hypanus sabinus, assembly GCF_030144855.1. Classification (NCBI taxonomy): domain Eukaryota; kingdom Metazoa; phylum Chordata; class Chondrichthyes; order Myliobatiformes; family Dasyatidae; genus Hypanus; species Hypanus sabinus. The sequence goes on along the minus strand of NC_082739.1, from coordinate 18,871,827 downwards.
CTCTTAATGTAGCCTTCCGTAGGTCATAACTGGACGTCTTGTATAGTTCTGGATCACTGGTCTTGAACTCCACAGATCTAGTTCTCAGCAGACCACGAATCTGCTGGTTCATCCACGGCTTTTGATTTGGGTATGCCTGGTATGTTCTGGAAGGCACACACTCATCTCCATAGGGTTTTTATTAAATCAGTGACAACTGTGGCATATTCATTCAGACGCAAAGATGAATTCTGAATATTGTCTAGTCCACAGATTCAAAGCAGTCCTATATCCACTCCTCTGCCTCCTTTGCCCATACTATTATAGTCCTCAACACTGGTCCTTCAGTCTCTGTTTAGATACTGGGAGTAGAAATACAGCCAGGTGATCAGGCTTTCCAAAGTGTGGGTGTGGGATGGCACAGTAAGCATTCTTGATGGTGGTATAACAGTGATCAAGTGTGTTGGCTCCTCTGGTTCCACAGGTGATATGTTGGTGGTAGGTGTTCAGAGACTTCTTCAAGTTAGCCTGCTTGAAATCTCCTGCAATGAAAGAGAAGACGTCATGGTGCACAATTTCGTGCCTGCTGATTACATTGCTCAGCTCCTCCAGAGCCTGCCTGACATTGGCCTGAGATGAAAGATACACAGCTACCAGGATGATGGCGGAAAACTCCCTTGGCAGATAAAATGGATGACACCTGACCGCTGGAAGTCCTAGGTCAGCTGAGCAGGACTGAGACAGAAACACAACGTTTTTGCACCACAATGAGTTTATCATAAAGCAAACTTCACCTCCACTGCCTTTAAAAGACTCAGCTGTCCTGTCTTTGTGGAGAATGATGAAGCTGTCAAGCTGCAGAGGGTCTGAAATAGTGGGTGTGAGCCATGTTTCCATGAAGCAAAGTACACAGCAGAACTGAACTGAATTCAAGGTTATTTATTGATGTCAGGGAGCCATGCTGAGTGCATCACAGTCACATGATCACATGAAACAAGCACAGCACACATTCTCTCTACTATTCTCATACATAAAGGCACACACATTTTCTTTTCTCTCATAATTTAAAACATAAAAAGACTTGACAATGTAGCATAACTAAGTACTCTAATGGTGTTAACATGATATTTTAGTCAACACCAGAAGCAAAATCAGGAAACACTTTCAGACAAAATAAAACAGAGCCAAAATCTAAAACTATCTCACCAAAAATATTCTGCTTGCTGGAACATTTGGCCTTTCCAGTGTAAGGTCAAAGCATTTTCATTTGTTTAGCATATGAAGACATATGGAGCTATGGTGGATAATTGGAGTTAAGGTACTGATCAGCAATGATTTAATTGTATGTTGAACAAGCTTAAGCAACTAAATTTGCCCTCTCTTTTGTTCCTATGTTCCCCTACTTGGCCAGTAGCCTGAAGTAATAACACAATTAATAATACTTTTCAGTGAATCAGAGAATGGGCTATGTAATGTTCTGCAATGATAAAAATACATTAGAAGCTGGTTCAGACTTTGTAGTATTTTACCCTGATAAATATCAATTCTATTATTACTGTTTAGACAGTAGCTTGAAAAGATATGAAGAAGCTCCCTTACAGACTTTATATAATATTCTAGGTGAGACAAAAATAAAGGTGTTAAAATACTAAGGCAGTTTTAACACATACAAATAAGCTGGATGAACTCAGCAGGTCGGGCAGCATCCGTTGAAATGAGCAGTCAATGTTTTGGGCTGAGACCCTTCATCAGGACAGTTTTAGTAGCTGAGCTTTTTTTTAAGATTTAATAAGCAAAGTTATTATCAAAAGTAATTTTCCAAAACATTGACCTTGTGAAATTAAGCACATTGGAATTTAATTTAGAGATTCAAACTATATGGAGAAATATTAGAAATAGCTGTATACTTCTCATGAGCGCACAAGAAGTCTGCATTGCTGGAAATCCAATGCAACACACACAAAATGCTGGCAGAACTCAGCAGGTCAGGCTGCATCTATGGCAATGAATAGACAACAATCAATGTTTCGGGCCGTGATGCCTTTTCAGTCCAGAAGAAGGGTCTTGGCTCGAAATGTCATTTGTTTATTCATTTCCATAGATGCTACCTGGCTCGCTGAGCTCCTCCAGCATTTTGTGTGCATTGCATACTTCTCATTTTGTTATTGAAATAAATCAAAAAATCTAAACATTTATCATTTAAGGTTTTAAATCAATAATTAGAGTCATAGAGTCAAAGAGCAAAGCAGCATGGATTCAAGCACTTTAGCTCAACAAATCCATGCTGACCACGGTACCCACCCAGCTGGTACCAAGTCTATTTTTAAGATATGTGATCTTCTAGGATCCTAATGTTTAGATGAAGTATGGGTTCAAATCCATTCTCTAGTGGCTTTAGTCAACAATGGCTCTTTTTTGATCATTTCATTCATGGTGTAGCTCCAAAGGACAACATTGCCTTTGATTTAAAATTGATGGCCATTTTCTCTTAAAAAGATCTCTGCATAGCTGGTTGACTGGTATAGAAAATCTCATTAAGCAACCTTGTTAAGGCATGGAAATGAGAAATAAACTTCATTCTGTTGCGGGATGTAAAAGGCAAGATTGTCAAAGTGTGTTCGTAAGACAGAGTTTTGCTTTATTCAAATTAATGTCAAAAGACACTTAGGAATGGATAATGAAGTAAAATAATTAAGGCATTTCTAGAATGACATCTACTGGGGCTCAACAAACACGGGGGTGATGGGTGAAATGAAAAAAAATGAGTTCTGCCACAGAAGCAATTTTACATAAGTCCAAAGTATGGAGTTAGGCTGACATCTGGTCTCATTATCTACTAGTTCTGTCAACTGCATCTAGAAGTTTAAATTACAGACCATAGGGCACTGCAGCACAGTACAAGTCCTTTGGCCCACAATACTGTGCTGACACTTTAACAAACTCTAATATTAATCTAACACTTTCCTCGCACATTGCCCTGCATTTTTCATTCTATAAGTTTTATTTTACTTTAAGTACAGCTGCAGATATTACCTGACAACATCAGCTCCTCCTTATAGCTCAAATCTGCTTCAGCTTTTCAGAGGAACTGATGATGAATTAAAATCATGTACTGTTCCATGATTCCCCCCGGTCCCATATTGTATACCTTCTAGAATGGGCTTTCACAGTCAATGCCAGATGATCTTTCATTCTGACTGAATCCTAAGCAACAACTTATATCATAATTTAAATGATTTAATTTAAATCACTTTAATTTACTTTATTTAATTTAAATCATAATCATAAATTTTAACTTGAATTTTTTGAAGAAGTTATGAGGAATGTTGATGAGGGTAAGGCAGTGGATGTAGTCTATGTGGACTTCAGCAAGGCCTTTGACAAAGTTCCACATGGAAGGTTAGTTAAGAAGGTTCAGTCGTTAGTTATTAATGCTGAGGTAATAAAATGGATTCAACAGTGGCTAGATGGGAGATGCCAGAGGGTAGTGGTGGATAATTGTTTATCGCGATGGAGGCCGGTGACGGGATCTGTTTTGGGCCCAATGTTGTTTGTAATATACATAAATGATCTGGATGATGGGGTGGTAAATTGGATTAGTAAGTATGCTGATGATACTAAGGTAGGAGGTGTTGTGGATAATGAGGTGGGTTTTCATAGCTTGCAGGGAGATTTATGCCAGTTAGAAGAATGGGCTGAACGTTGGCAGATGGTGTTTAATGCTGAGAAGTGTGAGGTTCTACATTTTGGCAGGAATAATCCAAATAGAACATACAGGGTAAATGGTAGGGCATTGAGGAATGCAGTAGAACAGAGAGATCTAGGAATAACAGAGCATAGTTCCCTGAAGGTGGAGTCTCATGTAGATAGGGTGGTGAAGAAGGCTTTTGGAACGCTGGCCTTTATAAATCAGATCATTGAGTACAGAAGTTGGAATGTAATGTTAAAATTGTACAAGGCATTGGTAAGGCCAAATTTGGAATATTGTGTACAGTTCTGGTCACCGAATTATAGGAAAGATATCAATAAATTAGAGAGAGTGCAGAGACGATTTACTAGGATGTTACCTGGGTTTCAGCACTTAAGTTACAGAGAAAGGTTGAACAAGTTAGGTCTCTATTCATTGGAACGTAGAAGGTTGAGGGGGGATTTGATTGAGGTATTTAAAATTTTGAGAGGGATAGATAGAGTTGACGTGAATAGGCTGTTTCCATTGAGAGTAGGGGAGATTCAAACGAGAGGACATGATTTGAGAGTTAGGGGGCAGAAGTATAAGGGAAACACAAGGGGGTATTTCTTTACTCAGAGAGTGATAGCTGTGTGGAATGAGCTTCCTGTAAAAGTAGTAGAGGCCAATTCAGTTGTGTCATTTAAGGTGAAATTGGATAGGTATACGGACAGGAAAGGAGTGGAGGGTTATGGGCTGAGTGTAGGTAGGTGGGACTAGGTGAGATTAAGAGTTCGGCACAGACTAGGAGGGCCGAGATGGCCTGTTTCCGTGCTGTGATTGTTATATGGTTATATAAACCAAAATGCTATTATGCCATTTTATTTGTTAGAACTTTCTACTCTTTCTATATTACCATCATTGAAGGGGTGGCAGGGTGGAGATAGGTCTCTATCAAAGGGTGTGTAAGGTGTCACCCGTCTTGCAAAGGCATTGCTCAGAAGAGGGCAATGGCAAACCACTTCTGTAGAAAAATTTGCCAAGAACAATCATGGACACGGGAAGTCCATGATTGCCCACGTCATACAATATGGCACATAACGAACAACATCATTGATAGCTTGCTATCCAGATACAGTAAACCACAGAATTGCAGCAAATTGTGGAAACACCTTAGTCCATCATGAACACAAACCTCTCCTCCATTGACTCTGTCTACACTTCTTGCTGCCTTAAAAAAAACAGTCAGCATAATCAAAGCCCCACCCACCTTGGATGCTCTCCCTTCCCTTCCCTGCCTGACCTGCTGAGCTCCCCCAGCATTTTGCGTGTTGCTTTGGATTTCCAGCATCTGCAGAATCTCTTGCCTTTTCCTTGGCCGGAGGACTTAGAACCAGGGTTTATAAACTCAGGATAAGGCGTCAAACATTTAGGACTGAAGTCGAACAACTTTCTTCACTCTGATGATTATGAACCTTTTGAATGCCCAGTGCTACATAGTTCTGGATGTTCTGTGGATGAGTACAATTCAAGCAGAAATTGAGTTTTGGAATCCAGAGAAACCAAAAAATATGCTATCAAGCATAAAACTGGACAGGGTAGAAGATCTTATACATCTTGTGGGATATCACAGCAAGTTCAAGAGGCTGAGTGGCTTACTGTTCCCATTACTTATATCTGGTCTCCTTATAATATCAGAGCCATCATGTTGTTCCATTACTTTTGTCTAACACTGATTAAACAGTCAGTATTAAAGTATTTTAATAGTCGTAAAATAAAAATCCAAATAAATTGGTTAAGATTTTTTTGGAGCTCACTTGCAATAAACTTTTTTTTATTAATGCCTTTATTCAGAGCATGAACCACTCACTAGGGGTAGACTTCAGCAATGAGTATCTGATGGTAGATTGGTGGCTTTTTATAATCCTGTAATAAAGACAGGACTGGGAGCTGGCAGTGCTGTTTACTGGAGAAACATAAAGATGACCATTACATCTAAAAAGCTTTTCACAATTAAAGATCAGTTCTTGCCTATTTGTATCACAGCCATCTGCAAAGGAAGAAAATAACTAAATTATCTGGATGAATTCAAAGGATAAAAAGGATAGTAACTGAACCTTCAATAAATTGTTGTTACTATAATTATCAGACAGCAAAAAGAGTTGAGAATATGGTCATTTATGTGATTTATGACTTTTATTGATATGTTTTCAAATACAGCAAAGGCAGTTTCACCATGGGTGGCTGTTTTACACTTAAACCTCTAGCCAGGTGATGCATTATCTAATTTTGTATTAGAGTCCAGGATCTTCAAAACCTTTATTTTGTATTGAATTAACAAAATGATAATGGAAAAAATATTACAGGCTGAAATTTGCTCCTATTGAGAGATCAAAATAATCACTTCATACACCCCACACCTCCATTCTCCAGAGCATATTCATTCATCAATACCACGCTGTTCATTGAAGTTACTGTTGCTGGTAGTTGGATTTACATTTACATTCTAGTTTAGTCTGAAAGTTAGCACCTTTGTCTTTCTAGAACTACTGCACATTTGAGCATTTCATCAGAAAAATAGGAAGAAGGCATGATTGGATTGAAAGAAAGGAACGAGAGAGGAAAATGTCAAAACTTTGATAAATTTGAAGTAAAGACACATAGTTTTCTGAGATGTTTAATTTGTGGCTATCATTCAAATATAGCAACATCACATCATTCAGTACTGTTTAATGATGAAAGAGACATTGAAAATTTGCCTTTTCAAACAGGAAGTTTTGTAAATGACTTTTAAGTATCCTGCATTTGACAGTGTGCCCTTGCCACATAAAGTAACATAAAATGGTAAAATTATCTAATGCATTTCCAAACATTTCTTTATTAGAATTAATATTTTACTCAGCAGGGAATGCCTAAGAAGGAGACTCCATTTTCTATTTTCATTGCTTCAGGTTGTTATTTTTTGTTCTTTAGTTATCGCACTAAGTTTCAATATTTCAGTTGGATTCACTTTTTATCCAGAACTCCTTTATTTTTCTGCTGATTGTCAAATTTTGGTATCTTGTGCTGAAACAAGACTGCAACTAGTTATTGGCTGCAATTTTGTTAGAACAAGTACCTGTCATTTAATGATCTTTGTAATTTATCTGTTTGTTAACTAGTCATACTTAATTATAATTCCAGTTTTGTGTGTCTACCTTTTCCCTACATTTTGAATTTGTAGATAAATTACATGTGCATAACAAGAGAAAATCTGCAGATATTGGAATTCCAAGCAACACACACACAAAATGCTGGAAGAGCTCAGCAGGCCAGGCTGCAGCTATGGAAAAGAGTTGATGTTTCGGGCTGAGACCCTTCATCAGTCCTGTTGTGTATTACTTGTACATAATGTCATTTCAATTATGAAATAATAGTAATATCTTACACCACAATAATTAATTTAAGATAACTATTAATTTGTTATCCACTAATAATCTACAGATGAAATTGTAACTGATGAGTCACATTGGATATTCTGGGTTTGACAATTAAAACTATTTTATAAGAATTAAAGGGGAAAATCTGATGCACTCAGAAATAGATTAATCAGATGTAAATCCAGTTAATAGCTGTCAGAGAAATGTTAATGATTGACATGGCTATAACACTTCCATTGTTCTTTTAATTCTTCCATAATGTGTGAGAATGAATTTGATATTAATTGAAGTTTAGAACAAACTTACAAACATAAATACTCTCAACTTCATTTTCTTTCCGATGCAATAGCATACTTGCTGCAGATGTGTTACACATTGGTAAAGACTTCAATAAAACCAATATGATTATTCCAGAACTATAAAACTCTGGTAATCAACACACTTGGGATTTGTTGGTGGCCCACTGGTGGATTTTCCTGACTAAATGATGGTATTATTAATACCCCAGCACACTTGCACTTTTTTTCAGAATCTACAAAGTTTTTTTTAGACACATTTTCCAGTGAACCAAGGAAGTTTAAAGGATGTTGGGGAACTGGAGCTTTGGTCAGTTTCACAATGTTAGGTAAATAGGATGCAGGTCAGTTTAGAGGAAGCTTAAAAGTAGTGACTGATGAGCAGGGCCTGCTGATCTAACAGGGCTTAAAAATAATCAGACTGCAGATTGTTGGAGCTTTACTCTAACACAGATTTGAAGTATTTCTCTTTTTCTTCTCCTTTCTTGAATATGCAATTTCAGATAACGCTTGCAGATACTTCATCACAGTATTTTTTTCTTGTCTGTCTAATTAATAAGCATCAGATAACTCACATTGAATTTGGATGCCACAAAGGAATTAGATGAGATAACAGTGCATTTCATCTATTAACAGTTCATGGAGGGCTGAAGGGCCTGTAGTGCATTGACATTACTTCCTTGGTTGTTGCCAGATGGAAACTGTAACAACTTACCTGTGTGCTCCTTAGAAAATAATTAAATCAGAGGACATGAGCATGGCAAAATGGTGGTGGAATATGCAAAAATGATTGTGTCAGGAAGATTTTTTAAAATTTCAGTGGCTTAATTGCCCTTTAGCAAGTAGGACATCATTCAAAGCATGCAGATGTCTCAAAGCTGAGAAAGGAAATGAATGGCAAGTGGTTACTCCAAGAGGACAGAGAAAAAATTCATGAAAGTTGTCAAGTAGAAATATGAAGTGATTTAATTTGGTAGGGGGATTGAGGAGAGACAATATATGTCAAACTATGCAATTTTAAAGAATGTGTACAATTAAAACATAAGCACAGGACATTGAAGATGGCCAACCATGTTGAGCACTATTGATATGTGATCCTTAGATTAATAAATAAAGGTTATAGGAACACAATTGACATCTACCTACCTCAAACCATCATTTCTTAACCAGCCCCCTCAATCTCCCCTCTCAGCCCCATCACCATGAGGTTGGAAAAGCATGTTTGCAATCTAAGTTTTCAACTTTTGTGTCATTCCCTTATACATCTATGCTAATAATGCTACTAAATTAAAATAAATGAACTAATCACCTTTAGTAAATTGGCTATATTATTTTAGACAGTTGTTACTATTGTCAGTTCCATTTCTTTTCTTTTTAAATTTTTTTATTGAATTTTCAGATAATTACAGAAAGACAAAAAACCCTTCCCCTTCCCCTTAGCCCCTCCTCCCTAACAACCCTATAGAAAAAGAAAGAAAGACAGAAAGAGTGCCTGGATATTGGAAGATCCCCACATGCTCCACGGAGTTCGTAATAACTTTAGTATATATATATATATTTATTTATTTCCCCAAATAACCAATTATCTTATCTTCAGAGCACCTGTCTTTTGTAAATAATGGCGCCAAATTTTCAAAAACTTTTCATATTTATCTCTTAAATTATAAGTAATTTTTTCAAGTGGATTACAGCTGGAAATTTCATTCTTCCAACGATCTATACTTAAGTATGCATCCGATTTCCAAGTAACTGCAATAGCCTTTTTGGCTACTGCCAATGCAATTTTTATAAATTCTTTGATATTAATTCAAAATAGACTTATTCCTTTTACAATCGATAATCAACTTTTATATAATTGGTTTCAAAAAGGGATTAGATATATAGGAGATTGTTTTGAAGGAGGTATATTAATGTCATTTGATCAATTAAAGAATAAATATAAAGTATCAAACAACACTCTTTTTTGTTACTTCCAATTAAGGGCTTACTTAAGAGAAAAATTAGGTCAAACAATGTTATTGCCAAAATCTAATGAAATAGAAACTTTAATTCAAAAAGGAAAAACTAAAAAACTTATTTCTTGTATGTATAGCTTGATTCAAAAACAGGCAATTAAACAAGGAGTCCATAAGTCAAGACAAAAATGGGGAAGTGACTTGAATATTAAAATTGAAGAAACAAATTGGTCAAGACTATGTCTTGATAGTATGACAAATACAATAAATGTCCCGTTAAGATTAGTGCAATATAATTTTTTACATCAATTATATATTACGCCACAAAAAATAAATAAATTAAATCCAAATTTATCTGATCAGTGTTTCCGATGTAACCAAGAAATTGGTACTTTTTTACATTCTACTTGGTCTTGTTCTAAAATTCAACCTTTTTGGACAAATTTAAGAGTTTTATTGGAACAAATTATTGGAACACAACTTCCACATAATCCAATATTATTTTTATTAGGCGATATTGAAGGGATAAAATCAAAACCCAAATTGAATAAATATCAGAAAGAATTTATAAAAAACAGTTTCATTTCTTGACCTTATTTGACATTAATTGTACATTGCTTTCTCCAACTTGAGTAATGGCATGGACTCAGTTCCATATTCTATATCCCCTAAGGTGTAATGCTTCTATTGTAACTTCTAATGCTTTCCCGTGTTTATCTGAGGGCTGCTTTGTGAATATTATCAGTACATTAACAAGGAACCATGACACCATGTTTTAAATTTAGTTCCAGTGGAATTATATCTAATGGGTCTCAAATCAGCAGGTTGGCTGGGAAGGCACTGGGAATTTCAGTCTCACCAAAGAAAAGAACGCACAAAGTTCACGGTTTTATACCCTGCCTGGAAAGTATCTACTTGTTTCCATGATTTATAAAATTCATTAGCCTTTGCTTTTCACAGGTGCATATTAGTCATTTCCTTCTACAGATTTTTTTCTGCATATTGCACATATTCAGTCAGGAAAAGCATTTGCATTATTATTTATCTGCAAAACATCAAAAGATCCCCTTTCCCTGTAAGGCACTTAACAGTATACACAGTAACACTTTTTAAACGTATCACAGATCATGAAAATTGACAAATAATTCTGGTGAAAATTTTTAAATGGTTATGTAAGGAAGCCAATCATTTAGAGTGAACATTATATGTGAAAGAAGAAAATGGAGTGCATTGGAGATCTTATAAGGTAAACCAGTTCATTTTCCAAAATGTCACTTTGATATGCTGCCAATTTAAAAGGAAAGCATTGGTGTACGGATAGTGCGGAAGGTGATCAATTAAGAGATTAAGCATTTTGCAGCACATGGGGCACATCTGCATTTTCTCCTAATAACAAGGCCATCAGCTCATTTTCAGAACACTGTTGTCTACTTCAGTGCAGGCTTCACTTCAAAGACCCAATGTCTGCCTGTGCTATTTAATCAGAGAAGGGATGCTAATTTGGCCTTCTTAATGTGTGGTGGTAAGAGACTCCTTCAATTAACTGAATTCTATAGTAAGAGAATAAAGGGATGCAAACAGAGTCGAACTGGAAAGGCAGAGTTCTCATTAAATCAAAAGGTCCGGCATTCATTAACTCTCGCATCTGAGGCTAAACACTAAATACACACAGAGCATCAAAGGGTCCGTGATGGGTTAAATAGGGAATGCAATCTAATTAAAATATTACATATGAGTAAATAGCTCTTTGATATTCATCTAAAGGTTCCATTAAAGAAATAGGTGCTTCAGATTTGCATTATGGTGGGGATTATCACTTTTAAGTACGGACAACAAGTTTCTGCCTAATCAGAACTGCTTCAAAGTGTCATCATTTTGTGACCCATTTGCAGAAGCAGCCAAGAATGAGAAAATATACTGATATCTGGGCTAAGAAAGACCACTTAATAGTGGCGCAATGTAGCAGCAGGTGCACCAATCACAGAGGCTGTGCAGAAAGAGAAGATAGATAAAGGAAGACAGCATAATTCAACAGTTGAAAAGAACAGGATAAAACCAATGACTATACAGTATATATATTTATCCATCTGTGTATATGTACACATCAAGATTCAATCATTCATATAGTGATTGCATGGGTTGACCTTGCAAATTGGCAATAAAAATGCTCTTTTCAGCTGTTAATATTTTTGGACCTCCTACCACTTCTGATGAATTTTGGACTTGTTGCACTTGTATGTCATTTCCTGCAATAGGGCTCTGCTTATACTGGATTCTGGATGGGTCAATCTGATGAGGTCCCTAATTTTTTGTGAAATTTTCAAATTATGATTTTGTCCAGGTTGTCTGTCAATTAACCCCAGTGGCCATGCATAGAGCAAACACAATTCTGTTCAGGAGCATTGAATCCTTTGCTTAAGGCATCTGGACTAGGTTGTGATGAAAATTCAAAGAAGGCAGTTTTCAAAACTCAGTGTAATATTAAAATGTTAATGATAACCACCATGCACAAACCACCATTCTCTTTACTTATTATACACTAATATAGAGTCAAAAAATGGGAGGCCAACAGGTTGCATTCTATTTGTGATGTGCCAGCTGCCGTTCAGTAACTGATTGCACATTGGAACAAAAGGAAGAAATTAGCTTGGGCCCTGGTACAAAGGTATATTCCAAATTCATGAAGCATTATCTATTTTAAATCATCACAATGCTCTGTTAAAATTGGCCTCACACCACCTTTCGCATACAGAATGCTTTAAGAACAAACCCTATGTTTTGCATGTCAGAAAACTGGATCATTCCATATGCCACTATGTTACCTAGTTGTCCTGGTAGAATACTTGCATGCACACTATTTTAGATACAGAGTATATTTTGTACAAAGCTAGTATGCAAAATTAAGTACAGCCAGATGACAGATATACACAAATAATGTAATCCATTATTTTTTACTATCCTTTGAAGTAACAAAATAATTGAGTCACTTCAAGGCATTCTACATACTAATAACTTTTATAATGATTGGTGCCACTTCGGGATTACATTTGAGCTCTTTTATTGAAGAATACACAACATTTTCCCTTTTCTGCTTTAGACAAGCAGAGAAAAAAATCTAAACTGCAGTTTTATTTGAGATTAGAATCTAAAGTTCTATGTTCACAAATCCACTGAAATAGTTTTTACGCTCATGCATCTGTGATTTTCATTATTTAAAAAAAATTACATTCTTTCTTCATATTACTTATCTGACTTCTCTGACTTATCAGTCTACTTTAAAATGTGACTTAAGCAATGCATGTCTCTTGATGTGGTGAAATACATGTGATTGCTCACCAAAACATTGAGGCACCATGGTAGTAAGTGGCTAGTGTGATGTTATTACAGCTCAGGGTGTTCCGGAGTTCAGAGTTCAACTCTTGCACCATCTGTAAGGAGTTTGTACATTCTCCCTGTGACTGTGTAGTTAGTAGGTCAACTGGTCATTGTAAATTGTCCTGTGATTAGGCTGGTGTTAAGTAGGTGGGTTGCAGGGCAGTGTGGCTTGTTGGGCCAGAATGGCCTGTTCTACACTGTATCTCTAAATAAAATAAAATTTAGAAGTGCAAAATATGGAAAACTCTGAAAATACTCACCAGGTCAAGACAAATCAGTGAAGGGTTTAACAGTCAGCATCTGATGCTGATGATAATTCACTGGAAATAGAAAATAGGCGAGAAAGATGTACCAGATTTAATGCTAGAGAGGCACACAGAAAGTGGGAAAGAAGAGAACATCTATAACAGAAGAACAGGGGAGAAAAGTTAAGACTATTAACTTGTCTCAGTGAATTTCCTTAAATGTCACGGGCAATGAAAAGCACAGAATATTAGAGAGGTTAAAAGGCCAGATACGTTGCTTAAAGTCTACAAAAGCAAGTGAATGCTCAATGTTGCATTGAGGGTCAGTGGATTTTACACAGTCAGAAAGCTGGACACGATCACATAATGTTATCCAAAGTAAAAGTCATAACACCATACATTATAAAAGCAAAATCCAAATTCTCGCAGCCCCTGATATTTCTGACACCAGTCCAGTCATACATCATCATAGAAGTACTCTTTACAACATTTTGGCTCCGGCCAAAATCAATGATGTCTGTAACAACTTAAATTATTCAACAAATTAATAATAATATAATTTGAGACCATTTTGAAAACAGAGTACAATTAATTTAATTGAAATACAGAGAAGGGTTCACAATCTGATCATATTTTCTTTAATTACATAGCAAAAAACTAAAAGTATTTTAAACATTAAAATAATGAACAAATACAATAATTCATAAAAATATATTTTGAAACATTAACACTTCTCATCAAGAAATAGTATATGAAATTAGAGTTGAATCAATCCGGTCCATGTAAAGTTTAATGGATCATACTTTAAGTAGTCTTATCAGAAAAAAAGTCCAGGCACATTGAGATTATGGGCTGATTTTAATAACTTAAAATACAGAATAGATTTTTTTAGGTATTTAATGAATGTTAGAGATTGTAATACACATGTGCTTAAACATTTTTTTGTCTCAGTTTCTCTTACTTTCTCTCACTGTTCCATTTGGCATACCAACAGTAAGCAATAACCTTGCGCTAGTTCATGAAATGGTGATCTTGTTCAATTGTATGGGTCATTAGTCTGTATCAATGAGGTTGATGTGTTTTCTATTCACACAAGGTTGCAAAAGATCCTTTATATCAAGTAAGTTGATTTATATAATTAAGTAAAATGTTTTTTAAAAGAATGCTTTCATATACAGTAGTGTCTTTCAAACCCAATGCAACTTAGAACTAATGATGTATTTTTGAAGTCTAGTCACTATAATAACGCAGAAATAGGAAAACAAATCATTACACAGTATGCTCCCAAAACAGCACTGTGATAATAATATAAAATACTTTAGTAATGTTGATGGAGAGGTAGGTATTGGCCAGAGGACTGGATGCATCTCCTGCTCATCTTCAATAGTGCATTGATCTTTTATGCTTAAATGGAAGTGTAGATGCGGCTTTGCCTTAATATCTCAACCAAAATACAGGATGGCACTATCTCAATATTACACTGAAGAGTCAATCTCAATTTCTATCCTAAGGTCATAGAATGTGACCTGTTTTAAGACTTTGTGATTCAGAGGCTACTAAATCCAAAAAGGATCATTGGAATGATCAATGTTTGTGAAGATGAAAAGATTAAGATCTATTTATCATATATTTAACTGATAAATATATGTCCATGCACCTTTTGCAGTTGAACATTATGAAATTAGTTGGGATTTAAAAAGAAATGTAAAACTGTAAGTTAAAATTACATTTAGCACCTATGGAAGTAGAACAAAATGTGTATAAAAGTGCTCATGCTTCAAACCAATAAATAATGGGGCAGTGATATGTCTAGTGTGTTTTCATATTATTTGGTCTACAGATGAGAGTTGCTTTTAGATTATCTGATGTCATATGTATTGCACTCACTTTGTGATTATATTAAATCTAATTATATTTCTTCACTTCGGGGTGGTTGAGAGGACACCAGTTGTAAGTATTAGTTCTTAGGCCTGTGCACATTTGATATTTGGGTTACTAACTGGTCAGTGCTGCCTCGAGGACTGGCAGGATTGAAAGCAACAACATTAAATGTACCTTGCTTTTACCCTTATTAACTGAAATAATAAGATAACAGAAATAATAATATTTTACAATTACAATAAAATAATCATTAGAGATTAACACTGGTATAGAATACATTTTATATTCTAATTTACTTTTTCACTAAAATTAACAAAGGAAAACACACATGTATATAAGCTGGAAAAAATGTAAAACTACCTACAATAGTAGGGTTATATCATCAGTGTAATATCTCATTTAATTTTGTTGAACTCAGTTACAAGTTCAGAGTAACCCTGTGCCTCTATCATTATTTCTATGCACGTTATCTCTACTAACCGTGAGATCAATCACAAAGATGATTAATCTTTCAAACAATTTGCCCACTTTAATTTGACAAATAATTTTTAAATTACTATTGGAAGTAATTTACTCAGTGAAGGTTTTTGGTTTAGTTGTATATTATAAAATCAGAGGATCGGGGGAATAGAAGGTAGTCATTAAGCCCTTTGTGCCTGGTCATGTTTTAAAAAAGATCCTTCTATTTATATCCTCTCTCTGCACTTTGCCCATAGCCTAAAAATGATTAATGGCTATGCTGTAGGTGGGGTTGAAAACTGTTGGAAACAACAGCAAATATTGGTTCCCAAATGGCCTTTAATCTGATTTAAATAAGTGTTTAGATATTCTGATATTTCAAATAAGTTTGATATTTCAAAGAAATGCATTGGAAGATATTTTTAGAAAAGTTAAACATAGTTTTCCCTTCACCATCTTTGTGTAGACTGCACAGAGCATTATTTGCTTCTCAACAACAGAATGATTGTTCTTTGACATAACTCATGCAATTGTGATAATTTAAAAAGGCAATATAAACTTAGAGTGCTGTTAATGTGACATTATAAGACCTTTCAGTATGATTCATTATATATACGAAACATTCAAATATTTCTTATCTTTAGGTCATGTGCATTGCCTTAAAGGCTGCCACAATTTGCTTCTCCTTTTTATGTCGATCCTGCATCATCTCAAGCATTGTATTTTCAGATGGGTCCAGCTGTACACATTGACCAAGTTTTGTTAACTTTTCCTTACCCAGCGTCTCGTTGGCCACCTTGGAATTAGCTGGAAGTGGTTTTGGCTTATGAATGTTTTTGGCATATTCTTTTGCCTAGGATTTTGTAAAATAAAACAGGAAAAAGTCTATTTTAATGTACAGTATGACTCATTGTGTTCTGGAACAAGGTTTGTAAATTCAATTGCATTGTGAAACTGAGAATAGTCTTTTCTGAAACACAATAATGACCATTTTCAGGTTAATTTGCATCATTAAGAAAGAATAATGTAGTTCCTCATCATTAGTCACTCCTGCATCCTGAATGGGATTTTCGTATCAGCATATGATAATATCATTACCCATGCTATACTTCTTCTGGGAGCACAAGAACCAAGACCTCAATGGTGGAGATAGTGGAAGATGATGACACTTCACAATGGGTTCCCATTTGACTTACATTACACCCCACTGGACCCTGACCATGATCTGTCAAGGATCATGTGGCAGCTTCCCATGCAACAGCCCCTCCACATTAAACAAAATCACACAGAGGCATTCCCCATTAAGGGAATCCACACTACCATCCCAGAGACAAGCCTTTAAGAGAACATCATACTTGACTCAAGTGATCACACTATTTCTTTTGGAACAACACATGTAAGTTTATCCAATTTACCCTCTAGACACCCATCATGGACACTACTGAAGGAAAGTGTTTTTAAAACTGCAACACTGAACTAGAATCGTCCTTTATACTCTCCCTATAATGCCTATAATCCCATAATCCCATCCCTACTGAGACTTTAACTTCCCCAATAGTCTTGATTTCTAGGTAGCTCCCCAACCCTACAATATACCCAGAGGCTGACCACTGCTATCTTCCAAACAATCTAATGGCTTCTGTCTCCAATCTGCATCTCCCATTTTTACCCTACCCTACTAAGTCAGCCTTGGGCCATCTGCTGCCTCTGATCTCCTCCTATCAGAAAAATCCCTCAGCTTCTGATTTCCTTGCCTCAATAAAAAAGTGCTGGTCTCATTCCTAATCTCAGTCTCCCATTCCCAGTCGCTGAGCTCTGTTGCTGTCCTGTTAAAGGAGGATTTGGATCTGTAGGCTAACCTCACAATCTGAGCCTTGAGAGAGGAAGTTTGAGAGGCATACTTTTATTATGGTTTCAACCACAGAGGAACTATTATGCAATATTTCATTCTTAGCACACCCTAATGGATGTGTTACAATTTTTAGCCTATTGATTGTGAAACTGGGCTAAAGCAATTTATCATATGAAGATATAATCAAATCTCAAAGGTGGTTCTTTTGTATAAGAATTGATTTTTGAGGCCTGGCAAGGATAATAGAGAAAATATGTTGTTAGATCCATGGAAACATCCCTCACATTCACAAAGACATCAAACAACACTGATTACCGAAACCATGAAAAAGTATCCTTTTAAAAGTGTTTCAGTAAGTGGCTTAGTAATATTACCCTTATGATGTCCATATCAACATGCTTGTAGTAAACTTTCCAGCCATAGCAGCTGCAAAAAATGATTCACTTGGAAATATTATGCAGATTGAAGTGCAATATAAGTTTACAGAAAAAAAACTTGAAAGATACATGCAGAAGATTGCAGTCATTGGAATCACAATATCCCTGTTAGAAAATATCTGTATATGTGAGAGAGGAAGCAAATTCAATCGTAACTTTAAAATCAAAAATTGCATATACAGTACCTACATATTGGTTTTAGAAAAGTAAAAGAAATACACAAGGCCAAAGTAACTGATCTAATAATTTAACAAGTGGACATACAGCTACTAAAATCAAGGTAACGCTACTATGATTTCAAGTTAGATTTTATCCCTTTCCCCATTTATTAGACTGAAAATCCAGACATGTATAATATTTTTTTATAAATAATATGGCCTATATTAATGTATTTTGTAATTTTCAAGAAAGGAGGGAGAGAGAAAACAGGGAATTATAGACCGGTTAGCCTGACGTCAGTGGTGGGAAAGATGCTGGAGTCAATTATAAAAGATTATATATTATAAATATTATATATTTAAAATATATATTAAAATTATATATTATATATTATAAATATAATTATAAAATTACGACACATTTGGATAGCAGTAGAGGGACCAGTCTGAGTCAGCATGGATTTATGAAGGGAAAATCATGCTTGACTAATCTTCTGGAGTTTTTTGAGGATATAACTATGAAAATGGACAAGGAAGAGCCAGTGGATGTAATGTACCTGGACTTCCAGAAAGCTTTTGATAAAGTCCCACATTGGAGATTAATGGGCAAAATTAGGGTACATGATATTGGGGGCAGAGTATTGACATTGATTGAAAATTGGCTGGCTGACAGGAAACAAAGAGTAGGGATTAATAGGTCCCTTTCGGAAAGGCAGGCTGTGACCAGTGGGGTACCACAAGGTTCGGTACTGGGACCGCAGCTGTTTACAATATACATTAATGATTTAGATGAAGGGATTAAAAGTAACGTTAGCAAATTTGCTGATGACACAAAGCTGGGTGGCAGTGTGAAATGTCAGGAGGATGTTATGAGAATGCAGGGTGACTTGGACAGGTTGGGTGAGTGGGCAAATGTATGGCAGATGCAGTTTAATGTGGATAAATGTGAGGTTATCCACTTTGGTGGCAAGAACAGGAAGGTAGATTACTATCTAAATGGAGTCAGGTTAGGAAAAGGGGAAGTACAACGAGATCTAGGTGTTTTTGTACATCAGGCAATGAAAGCAAGCATACAGGTACAGCAGGCAGTGAAGAAAGCTAATGGCATGCTGGCCTTTATAACAAGAGGTCCTTCTGCAGCTGTACAGGGCCCTGGTGAGACCCCACCTGGAATATTGTGTGCAGTTCTGGTCTCCAAATTTGAGGAAGGACATTCTTGCTATTGAGGGTGTGCAGCATAGGTTCACAAGGTTAATTCCCGGAATGGCAGGACTGTCATTTGTTGAAAGATTGGAGCGACTAGGCTTGTATACACTGGAATTTAGAAGGATGAGAGGGGATCTGATTGAAACATATAAGATTATTAAGGGATTGGACATGCTGGAGACAGGAAGCATGTTCCCACTGATGGGTGAGTCCAGAACTAGAGGCCACAGTTTAAGAATAAGGGGTAGGCCATTTAGAACAGAGGTGCGGAAAAACTTTTTCACCCAGAGAGTGGTGGATATGTGGAATGCTCTGCCCCAGAAGGCAGTGGAGGCCAAGTCTCTGGATGCATTCAAGAGAGAGTTAGATAGAGCTCTTATAGATAGTGGGGTCAAGGGATATGGGAAGAGGGCAGGAACAGGGTACTGATTGTGTATGATCAGCCATGATCACAGTGAATGGCGGTGCTGGCTAGAAGGGCCAAATGGCCTACTCCTGCACCTACTGTCTATTGTCTATTGTGTCTACTTGGTATGCAGTAGGCTGATACATGTTTTGAGTGAGAGAGTCCACTGCTGCTGTTCTACTTCACAGGATGCCCAAAAGTACTTTATCGCTTATAAAAATAATATACGGTGGATACCAGTTAATTGAGCCATTGGTTAATTGGGGCAGCCATTGGGGTAGCCATTGGGACAAATCTTAAAGAACTAAAACTAATTGAGGAAATTGCTGGGATTCCCCTTGTTTATTTGGGACAATATGCCGCTTAGTTGGGAAAGAAGACTGTTGCTGAACAGGGTCTATCTAGTATCAGTCATGTGCACTTGTGTGGCTGCTAGATGCTACACTGAGCTTAGAGCGAACAGCTTTTAAATAGCATCAAATGCGTTTTATGTTTTAAAAAAGCAGTGATATTTGTCACTGATACCTTACGAGAAATACATAGTAAGACAATTCAGAACTATTTTGCTCACTGTGGATTCAAGTACTCAGGCTGGGAGATGCTAGAAATGGCTGGGAGTGAAAATGAAACAACTTCATTACTTTAAGAAATTAAGAACTATCAAGAACTAGAAAGTATCAACAATTATCCTGAATTTTACAATGAAAATTAAGATTTTGAGGATGCATTCTTTGAAAGTACTGTATGAAGGTAGCTCATTATCTTCTCTAGGTATCTGCGCTGATTTTCTTCATTTCCACTTGAAAAGAATACGGCAGCGTGCACTGGATCAATTCCTCTGTCGATAACTAATACGCAGTTTTATAGTACTGTAGTAGTATTGATAGTGTTCTCATTCATTCTGTATTTCAGTTAAATACATAATTAGGAACTCTACTTATTTTTTTATACCATTTTAGCTATTTCCATGAAACTTTAGTGAATTGGGGCAGCCGCTTAATTGGGCCAAAATGTATTGGTCCTGATGCATCCCAATTAACTGGAACCCACTGTATAATATAATTTAAAATATATTGGTGAAGAAGGTTAAGGTTACCAGGAAAAAGACCTGGACACTAGTGCAGGCATAAGATGAGGTGGATAGGAAGCTTGACATCTGGAGTAGAATATCAAAGCAGGGATCATGATTGACTGCTGAATAGTGAGTCAGTATCTTGATCAGGGTAAGAGTGGAAAGCTTTAAGGTGGGATAGGATTGGAGTCATAATCATATTGGTGGGGGGGATTGGGCAAGAGGAGTAGTGGGTACCAAAAAAAACTCAATGTGAGATGCTGGTTCTTGGCATTGGACTGCATGGACTGAGACCATTTAAGGAACATTCTCAGTATAAGTGTACCTATGAAGAACTCACTATTGTAAGGAAGGGCTACTTGGAATAAATGCCTATTTATGCATGAATAGGCCACAAAATAAATGTTGTGAAAGTAGATCCCATTGTGCTTTCATGCATTATATGCATGGAGAACTCAGGAGAGACATGACAAACTGCAGAGCAGATGCTGTAAATAACTACCATCTCCAGTACTTTGTTTCCTGATAGAATTCTACACATTACAACAGCTAGGTTTTCCAAAATAAGAAAATGCATTTGGTTCAATAACTGTGTCACAGTATTTTACATCTATTTGAATAGATCTCCATGAAGGGTTGAAAGGTTCAATTTAAATCTTCTTGCTGGTTCATTGTAAGATATTCCTTCAAAATCTTATCATTACCTAAACAGTATGTATCACCAATGATGGAAATAAAATATGAATTAAATTTACTTAGACACACCAGTTTCCAGCTTGAATTAATATTTTTGTTCTCAGTGCTTGTTGGCTGTTTCTGTGGGGAAGATGATGATTTACATCCATCTCTCAGGTTCTGTTCTTTAATTTGCTTTGCATATTCCTTTTGCCGTTTCATTTTCTCTGCCTTCACATATAAACACATAAATAAATATTAAAAGGAAAACCAACATTGTTGTGATTTGAAGAAAGAAAAATACAAAGAATGAGTTTGACATTTCCATTCTCAGGCAGTCCCATGATGTACCAAGTTTACAGCACCACCAGGTATAAAACACTAGATTTTCATAACCACAGTTTGCAAAATCAGATTCTGGTCAGATGTTGCAAGAATTGACAGCTGGACACAGAATGAGGGTAGAAATTTAGGTGTTGATTTGGTTCTATGGATGGTTGCCAGAACAAGGGGGGGGGGGGGATGCAGAGGCTTGTTGAATGTAAAGCCATTTGATGGAATGAAGGGGGAATTCAGGGTGGGAATGAATGATGATGGAAATGGGTGAAGGTTTTCTTGAGGGATCAGAGGAATACCTCCAGGTCAAAAAGAAACTTAAAAATATACTGGGCCATAGCTATGGTTTTCAGCAGCTCTTCTGACCTGGCAAGACAACCATCACTGCTTTCCTGCTCAACACAAAGGGATAATGGTAGTTTGGAGCCCAAACCAACCTCTGTATGTAATGAATACCTCACCAATGTGGGATATTCTGAAATTTTCCAGATTGAGGATGGACACTAGTGGTTTAACACATGGCTCCATTATAACAAATCCCTGCTTTTGTGATATACAGAAATGCTGAAAACACTTGCCTTCTCCTGAATGGATTTGTAATCAGGACCCAAACCTCCAAGTTTCACATCCTGTTTTATGTTATTGTGGTCTCTCATCGTATAAGGCTGCAGAAGAAACAAATGGATTCAGATCAACATACTTCAACCTGTAGTGTAGAAAACACACAATCCAAAGAGTGAAGAGAACTGTAGGTCAGGGAAAATCAGAAACTTCATCAAAGGGGTTGTGAAGAGTTTACAGATAGTGAGAGCTGAAGGTATTTGGAAGCGAACAGGGGTTGAGTGATAGGAAGGTGAATTCTTTAAGGAATCAAAGTTCAATGTACGTTTATTATCAAAGTACATATATGTCACCATTAACAACCCTGAGATTCATTTTCTTGGGGGTAATCACAGTAAATACAAGAAACACAATAGAATCAGTGAAAGACCACACCCAACAGGATGGACAACAACCAAGGTTTAGTAATCATGGAATGAAAATTGTTTTCTGGAAATAACCAGATGGAACTCAAAATAAAAAATTATTATAAACTTCTACACTTGAAGTTCGTTGAAATTACATACTTCCATTACTTCTAAAATCTAATGTGAAATATGGTATTGTAATGCAAATAACTTGGAGGAAAAATCTTGAACCCCAAACTTACTGCTAGCTGGGGCCATAGCTATCATAAATGCCTTACTCATTAAGATGGACATAGAAAGAAAGGATTAGTTCAATCCATCTACGGTTCTTGACTAGCAAAGAGTGATGCATTTCTGTTTACTGATCATTTTATGAGAAGCATATATTTCATTCACGCAGAACCTTTTGTGTAGAAAATACCCAACTCAATATAGCAAAGAAAAAATTAGGTCAGGAAAAAAGTGAAAGTCATTTCTCTTTCTGGAAATAGCGCCTGAGTTGATGAGGACCACAGTAGTGTAGCGGTGAGCGTAATGAAATTACACTTCTGAGTGTCAGAGTTCGGAGTTTAATTCCAGTGCCGACTTTGTAAGGAGTCTTTGTACGTTCCCCCCATGGAATGTGTGGGTTTTCCCCGGATGCTCCAGTTTACTCCCACAGTCCAAAATGGCTGGGTATGTTAATAGGTCAACGTAAATTGACCCGTGATTAGGTTAGGCTTAATTGCGGTTGCTAGGGCAGCATGGCTTGAAGAGTCGGAAGGCCCTACTCCATGCTGTATTGCTAAATAAATGAGTACTTATGGCTTTCAGATTTTTAATATCCACAGTTATTAGACTTTACAATTTAGCAATCAAGAGCATGGGAAGGACGTATTGCTGGAGGAAGTCATAAAGAATTCTGGTGTGGGATAAAGCAATGGAAGGAACTGAAAATAAGGGTATGGATTCTAAATTGAAGGATTACTTCAAGTTTTATTGGCAAACAGAATTTAAAAACTAGATTTATGAACTGTTTGTTTAAAATTAAGTCAACGATTTTGCTAAAAACATATGTTATTAAAATATTTATATACAAGTTGCTCAGAGAAACAACATGCAATGTTTAAAAAAACTATTCAGTTCTATTAGAATGAGGGAAAGAATTTGTGATGTTCCAGGATTCACAAACACAATTCTTGTGACAGAATCATCTTCATAACATCTAGAATTAGTTGAGGATTGTACTGGTGATCCCATAAAGCTTAAAGAAAACTATAATAAATTGAAGAAGGGTTTAAATCTCAGAAGTTTAGAACCAATCTATAAATTTACTCAGAAAAGTGTTTTCAGCATATGTTCACATATATGACTACCTCAATGATTAAATAACAATTCACGATAAAGGAGTCACTAATTCTCCCTGAAAAGGAAAGAATACAAGACTCAAGAGCTATGCCAGCCAGATATCACAGATTCTTCTTTTAAAGTCTTGCAGTTTCAGAATTGATAATATCAACTAATCATTTTCAAAATTCAGTTTGAGAAAACAAGTATTTACTTTCTATTGTAAAGTTTTTCATAGACAGCTTCAAGATTATGAGGAAATTTGATAAAGTTCTCACAGGTAAAATGTGAAAAATTCAAATGCAAAATTAAAATCAAGAGGAAGCACAATTACCTTTTTGGTTTATGAAGAGCACAATTAAGACAATTTCCCAAAGAAGGCAATTGAAGAAAGCAATATAAATGCGCAAAAACAAGAATAAATGCACACCTGAACAGTGATAAGATTGATGGTCACAATCAAAAATATCTGGTCCTTGGCCATGTCTAGCAACGAAATTTTAACAGTTGAAGTGTGATGCCATATTTACTTCTGGTATAAATACTGATTAAGTGGAGGAGATTCCTGAGACACACTTCAGCTTGCAATACAACAGATATCAGATCAAAGGGTCAGTTCTAAGCAACTTCTACCCATTCTTACCTTGCACCATTTAGTAACAAGATTACAACTTCTTAATGAGTAAATAAATACCTAAAGGGCCTACAACTGAGAGAATTAATAAACACAAAGAGAAATAATTATTATAGCATAGGGGGAATGAATGAATCAGACAGATCTGTGTTTTGGGCAGAGGTTAATCCCCAAAGCCAGTCTACAGGGCAGGGAGCTGAGAACAGCTAGATCAAAAGTGAAAGACACATTACCCCAGTTTACCAAGTCTGTTTCTAGGCTTTATGCTAACATTCTAAGTGCAGTTTGGTCATGGTTCTGATAATCACTTTAACCATTTGTTGCTTTGGCTGCTTCACTGGTACATTTCAATCGTCCATCAACATTATCAATATTCTCTCTAGTAAGAAAGTGGAACACTTAATTAGAATCCAAGATCAAAAAGATAAAGAAATACACAAACCACAGTTGGCATCAGTTGATCAGATCCATGACTGGAATATTCACATGCCTCCTCAACTGTGAAACAATACTTCAATTTACATTATCAAAATCAATTAATTGATAGGATGTAAATGTACCTAACACACTTCATTAAATAAAGTATAAAACAATACACCAAATGAATCTACTTATCACTGTGAACTAGTTTCAAGTCTTCTGCTGAATAATCAAACTAATATTCTATTCTAGCTGAACAACTACTCAACCATTCAAAGAATTAGACAACTGCACACAAATCATTGCAAAACAATATTCTCATGGAATATGACAATGTAAAAACTAAAGTTAATGTGTTAACTTCATCTGCCTAGGATTTCCTCTTAGCCTCTTCTACCTGCTGAGAGAAGACAAAGGATTTTGAAATCCCAGAAAACCAGACTGAAGAACAGCTTCTTCCCCACTGCTATCAGATCAGTACTCTTCCTTCACTTCCCCTTCCTGGTGGTGCTGCCACGTTATCACACTCTCAACTCTACCTCTCTTGGCTATCCCATTATTACCACTTTAGCAATTCTTTTGCACTGCTTCAGCTTGCAGTACCCTCTTTGCACCATTCTGCTGTATTGCACTTATCACTATATTTATCACTGTGATATTACCATGTTTTCTGTTCACCCTAAGAGCTTTATGAGAGCAATTAATTACATTGCACTCAATGACAATAAACTATTTGAATCAGAAAATCAGGTACCTAGCTTTGCACATCTGTTATCTCCGAAATTACATGCAATATAATTTCAAATATTTGAAAAATTATAACATAATAGTTTCAAAACTTGGACTCAGTATAAAAATATAAACTTTAATACTAGATCTAATATGCCAGTGGGAATCACTGTTAGCATTTTCTGCACTGGGTCAATGTGCACCAACCCACCTACCAATCTTTCCCTCCTACCTCATGTCCATTTCATGAATTAAAGCTAACCACATCACCGTCATAATAAAAATCACTATACTACTTCCTTAAAGAGGCTTAAAAAGTTCCCACCTACCCAAATCTTACTGATCACCATTTAGATTTTAAAATCACAAATTTATTTAAAACTTTATGCTTTGAATTAAAAGCTAGAAAGGGAATTTTGAGAAATAAATACAAAGCATAGTGGATATAATTTTATCTATCATTTTCTAAAAAAATCAATCTGCCAATGTTTAAAGTTTACATTGCGATAGTAAAATGTTGACATAGATCAAGTCTTTAACATAAGCTCTTTGCCAGTCAATACAAAGTATTTTTTTCAACCAAGCTACAAAACAGGGGCACTGCAGTGATGATCTATTGGTATAGTCATATAAAGTGTTCAGTGTTACCTCTTCACTTACTACAGGAACTTAACTGGGTTTCCATCAGTTCTGATTTGAAATTGTGAATAGATTTAAGTAGGTTGCTGATGGTTCATAGTGCAAAGAAGGATTTTTCTTCATGTTAAAACATTAATAGTACCTGAATGTCTCTTTGAACTCTTAAGGGAAACCTAGAATACCTTAAGAAGAACAGTGCACTCAAAATAGCAAACTTCTAGCATTTCTAATCTAGCTAGAATTGGGGAGGTGGGGGGTAGGGATGCTAATTTGGAAAGGTGGCAGGATATCTGGAGAACCAGTGACAGTAAAGTCAGCTAGAAAGAACTAAGCTCATGGGAATCCTTCCCCTCCCAGGACAGTTTATAGGTTTAGGATAACATAGCTGGGTTTCTTTGAGGATCAGTAAATAAGGAGCTTGACAGGAAGGCCCTCATTTCTATCTGCAACATACTTAATACTACCAAGGAAAAGCCACGATAACCAGGTCTTTGGTGCTGAGTCTGCATCTGTGGCTCACCGGGGGTGGGGGTGGGGTGCGAAGTAGAAGGGAAGAGCAATGGTGACATAGGGGTCAATAGGAGATCAGACAGGAAATTCTGTGGACATGAATAAGACTCCCAGATGGCATGTTGTCTCTCGGGTACCAGGGTCACAGGGACTTCTCAGATTGAGTCTACATATAGCTAGAAAAAAGGATGAGGTCCTAAAAAGTGAACTAGGAAGGAAGCTGAAAAGCAGGACCTCAAGGGTAGTACTCTTAGGATTGCTGCTTGTGCCACGCATGAATGAGGGTAAGAATAGGATAATATGGCATATGAATGTATGGCTGAAGATTTGGTACAGGGGGCAGGGTTTCAGATTTGTAGATCATCAAAATCTCTCTGGGAAAGGTATGAGCTGTTACACTGGCTGCACCTTAACTTGAGGGCGACCAATGTCTTTGCTACAGTTGTTGGGGAGGATTTAAACTAGTTTGACAGGAGCATGGGAACCACAGGGATGGTCAGATGATGGAGCAGTTGGTGTAAAGGCAGATGCAATGATGAGAGAAACTGAGAGGAAGGATAGGATATAAATGCAGTCAAACTGGATGGGTTGTAAAGTGTTTAACTTAATGCGAGAAGTATCAGTAACAAGGGTGATGAACTTAGAGCATGTATCAGAGCTTGGACCTACAATGTTGTGGCCATTGCATATACTTGGCTGTCACAAGAGCAGGATTAATTGCTGGATATTCTGGGGCTTAGATTTTCAAAAGGGACGGGGAGGGAGATAAAAAATATGGGGAGTGGCATTGCTTATAGAGGATAGTATCACAGCTGCAGAAAGGGAGGATACCATGGCGATATCATCTACTGAGCCAGTGTGGGTGAAGGTCAGAAACAGGAAGGGAGCATTCAATATTAGGAGTATTGTATAGACATCTAATTGTAACAGGGACATTGACAGCAGATCAATAAGCAGATTTTGAAAATGTGCAAAAATAACAGGATTATTGTCATGGGTGACTTCAACTTCCCTATTATTTATTGGCATCTCCTTAGTACAAAAGTTTTAGATGGGGCAGAATTTGTTAGGTGTTTCCAGGAAGGATTCCTGAAACAATGTGTGGACAAGCCAACTGAAGGAGAGGCCATATTGGGTCTAGTACTAGGCAAGAAATCTAGTCAGGTGACAGAATTCTCAGTGGGCGAGCATTTCGGAGACAGTGACCACAACTCCCTGAACTTTACCATAGCCTTAGACAAGGACCCCAACCTCTTACTCAGTGTCAGCAAAACCAAAGAGTTGATTATTGACTACAGGAGGAGGAAAACAAAGGTCCATGAACCTGTTCTCAATAGGGGATCTGAGATGGAGAGGAACAATAACTTTAAATTACTTAGCATTATCATTTTAGAGGATCTGTCTTGGGACCAGCACACGCCATTACAAAGAAGCAAACAAGATACAGCAGTGCCTCTGCCTTATTAGAAGTTTGCACAGATTTGGCATGTCATCTGAAACTTTAACAAACTTCTAAAGATGCACAGTGAAGTGTGTCCTGACTGCTTGCATCATGGCTTGGTATGGAAACACCAATGCCCAAGAACAGAAAAGGCTTAAAAAACCAGTAGATTCAGCCCGGTCATTGAGCACATCTACAAAGAGCATTGCCACAAGAAAAGTGTCCATCATCAAGGACCCCCACCATCCAGCCATACTCCCTTCTAACTGCTGCATTTGGTAAACCATTACAGGAGCCTTAGGTCCCACACCACCAGGTTCAGGAACAGTTATTCCCCTTCAACCATCAGGCTTCTGAACTAGTGTGGATAACTTCACTCACCTCAACACTGAAATGATTCCACAACCTATGCATTCACTTTCAAGGACTCTGAAACTCATGTTCTCAGTATTATTTATTTACTATTTAGTTGTTATTATTTTCTATTTGCACAGCTTGTCTTCTTTTGCACTTTTTTTTTGGCCATCTTTGTTTGCGTGGAGTTTTTCAGTAATTCAATTGTATTTCTTTGTTCAACTGTGAATGCCCTCAGGAAAATGAATCTCAGATAGTATATGGCGACATATATGAACTTTGATAATAAATTTACTTTGGATTTTGAACTTTGAAGGATAAGAACTAATGGTGTGGAGAAGTATTTAATTGGCAGGCTCATTATGATACTACAGGTTGAGTACACCTGATCCGAAAATCAAAATTCCAAAAACCTCCGAGATTCTAATTTTATTTGAGCACTGACATGACGCACAAGTGGAAAATTCCACAAGGCACTAGCAAGGTTCCCAGATGATGTGCAGGTCTCTGTGCACCACAGACAGTTCTTAGAAGTGATCTCACATATGTAATGAACAGAAGGGAATGAAAAATAGAAAAACTGCATAGAGCAAAAAATTAAGATCTCAATCGTGTATTGAAAGAGTGGATTCATAAGCGTCTGAGTGAACATATGACAACGGTATGCTGATCATGAAACAATCAAAGATCTATCATGATGAACTGAAAATTAAAAGTAATTGTGAATATTCAGGCTAGTTGCAGAAATTTAAGAAAAGACACGGCATTAAATTTTTAAAGATTTGTTGTGATGAAACATCTGCTGATCACAAGCAACAGAGAAATTCTTTGATGAGTTTGCCAAGATCATTGCTGATGAAAACCTAACACCAGAGAAAGTCTACAATGTTGATTGTTTTTATACCTTACATAAAAAAAGTAAATTACAAGTATAGTGTACTGTAACCTTTCAATCAAAACATGGTATTGTAGGTGGAGACTGAAAGCCTGTCAATGTTTGTTGTTCAACAGTTGATTCAGGTATTCTCCCAATGCTTTTGTTACCCTGCACACATTATATTTTCATTATAATAATGGTATCTAATAATTTTTACTGTTAACTACATCTGTGTAATGAACAGATGTAAAGACACAGACTGCTTATCGGTAGTACATAAATTCAGAGTTGGAAATGATGGCAATCACAATCATCTTATTATATATTCAAAATCCAACATCTAAAATACTTCTGGCCTCAAGCTTTTCAGATAAGGGTTATTCAACCTATATTAGACAGAAACTTGGGAGTGTAAATTGGGAACAGATGTTCGCAGGGAAATGTACAATGGAAATGTGAAGGTTGTTTAGGGAGTATTTGCATGAGATTCTTGATAGGTTTACCCTATTGAAAGGAGAGCTAGAAGTGAAGTCAGATGAGTCGGATTAGGGAAAGCCCCAAGGCATTCGACATGTATGTGAAGAACGGGAGGATGACTGAACTGAAGGCAAGACCAATCAGGGATAGAGGAGGAAACATGTGCTTGGAATTGGAAGAGGTAGGGGAGATATTTAAAGGTGCTTCAGCATTCATCAGTGAGAGGGACTTGATGAATTGGAGATCAGCACAGAACAGGCTAATGTACTGGAACATGTTGAGGTTAAGAAAGAACTTTTTGGAATTTTTGAAAAATACTAAAATAGATAAGTCTCTGGGGCTTTTTGAAAAATACTAAAATAGATAAGTCTCTGCGGCTGGACAAGATATACCATAAGTTACTACAGGGAAGAGATTGCCGTGCCTTTGGCAATGATCCTTGTGTCCTAATTGGCTACAGGAGTAATAACAGAAGAATGGAAGTGGCAAATGTTTTTCCTTTGTTCAATTAATGTAATAGGGATAATCCTGGGAATTATAGACCAGTGGGTCTTACATCAGTGGTGGACAAACTATTGAAGAAGATTCTTAGAGAAAGGATTTACAAGCATTTAGAGAAGCATTGTCTGATTAGGTATTTGTGAGGGGCAGGATGTGCCTCACAAGCTTGATTGAATTATTCAAAGAAATGTCGAAACAGCTTGATGAGGGCAGAGCAATAATTGCGATACATATGAATTTTACTACGGTGTTTGGCAAGGTTCCCCATGGTGGGCTCATTCAGAAAGTCAAGAGGCATGGATCCAGGGAAACCTAGCTGTGTGGATTAAGAACTGGCTTTCCTACAGAACACAGAGAGTCATAGTAAATGGAGCATATTTGGCCTGGAGGTTGGTGACCAGTGGTGTGCCTCAGGGATCTGTTTAGGGATTGTGGAACGAGCTTCCGGTACAAGTGGTAGAGGCAGGTTCGATTTTTGTAAGTTAAAGGAATGGAGGTATATGGACAGGAAAGGAATGGAATGGAGGGTTATGGGCTGAGTGCAGGTAAGTGGGACTAGGTGAGAGTAAGCATTTGGCACGGACTAGCAGGGCCAAGATGGCCTGTTTCCATGCTGTAATTTTTATATGGTTATATGATACCAACTCTTAGTGAATTTTATAAATGAATTGGATGATGAAGTGTAGTAGATGGATCACTAAGTTTGCAAATGACAGGAAGGTTGGTGGTGCAGTGAACAGTGCAGAAGGTTGTCATAGGTGACAATGGGATATTGATAGGATGCAGAGCTGTGCCAAGAAGTGGAGATGGGGAACAATCCAGAAAAGTGTGAAGTGATGCACTTTGAAGGTTGAACTCAAAGGCAGAGTACAAGATTAATGGAGGTACTCTTAGCAGTGTGGAGTAACAGAGGGATCTCGAAGTCCACATCCATAAATATTTCAAAGTTGCAGCGCAAGTTGACAGGCGTATGGTGTGTTGGCCTTCATTATTCAGGTGATTGAGCTCAACAGCCTTGAGGTAATGTTACAGCTCTATAAAACTCTGGTTAGAACATAATAGGAATATTATATTCCGTTCCAGTCATTACATTATAGGAAGAAAGTGGAAGATTTTGAGAGGGTACAGAAGAGATTAACCAGAACGCTGCCTGGATCAGAGAGCATGACTTACGAGGAAGTGTTGAGGAAGCTAGGGTTTTTCTCTTTGGAGTGAAGGAGGATGAGAAGAGACCTGATAAAGGTGTATAAGATAATGCGGCATTGGTAGAGTGGATCATCAGCATCTTTTTCCTCAGGTGCAATGGCTAATACGAGAGGAAATACTTTTAAGGTGACTGGAGAAAAGTATAGGAGGGATGTCAGAGTTATTTTTTTTAATGCTGAGATTGGTAAATGTATTGAACACATTGCCTGGGGTGGTGATACAGGCAGATACATTGGGGATTTTAAGAGAATCTTAGATAGGCACATGGATGAATGAGGGCCATGTAGGAGAGAAGGGTTAGATTGACCTTGGAGTAAGTTAATAGGTTGGCACATCATCATGGGCTGAGAGGCGTGTACAGTGCTGCTCTCTTTCATATTCTATATTCAATCTATGGTCATGGCATTGTTGCTTCCAGGAAAAAATCTGTACTGTCCTAAAGAGCCTATAAGAGATATCAGTCAGTCTAAAATTCACAACTGTACTGCTCTTCTTTTAAAGCAAAACTGAAAGAAGCAAGCTCAGGTTTGGTGCCTACACATTCTGCTGGGTGTATTGAAGGGTGTTGATAATTTCAATAATAAGAACTAAACTTTTCTGTATACATAAAATGGTCTCATAGTTATTTAATAAAACAAATAAATACTTGGTAATTTCTCATTTTACCTTGTAGTGCTTTTTTTCCTTGAGCTTATTAACCTTCTCCATCTGTGCCAAGTAGCCATCCGAGTTACAGCGTATCATTGATGGTAGTATTTTTTTGTTTGGTCTTGCATCCAGTTCAGAATCACTCTCTGCCATGGGATAAATGGAGGGCAAAACCACGTGGGAGTCAGGGTGTGTGTGAGCCAGACGTGGTGTATCCTTATAAATGTTCTCCATTTGCTGAATGAGTCGCGTGCTTGTAGACTGAACCAAATTCTGCTGATGCAAAGATAGAAAGGGAAGTGCAGGGAACCTTGGGAAAAGCAGAAAGAAAATTCAACTACTTTCATTCATTTGAATGTTACCCGCCTACATTATTGTTGTACAAACAGGAATTATTTGGTGAAGATTCTTATCATTCAGAGTAGACTTATGGATGTAGTCCTCATTCCCTGCAATGGCATGGAACAGAAAGCAAGGAAATAGGAGCATGGGTAGTTCACCCAGGCCCCCAAACCTGCCCCAGCATTCAGAATGATCATGCTGATTTACCCCAGGCCTTAACACCTGTTCTGTGATAGTTACCTACTGACATCAATTGCACTTTCTTTCAAAAAATTATCTACCTTTACTCCAATTATATTCCCTCCACAACTATATAGGATTATTTAGCTTTGGAGCATAAAGGAAAACACTGGATTTCAGGAAACTGTTGGACAGCTTTACGTTACAAAATGTCAAATTTCTCTTCTACCGTGGCCAAAATGATAACATGTAGTTTAGTAAAGAGGAACTTACACTATAAATTACTGTACTTAGAAACAACAGATTATTCTAATTTATCAAAATACCTTATTTAATCTCATCACCCATGGCTTTCACTTTGAGTCGGAAAGCCATGGATGAATTTTTCAATCAACTTCACTTTGCAGGCCTATCATTGAATACCCACTATGACAGGGCATAAAAACATTCTTTTCAGTCCTGATTGCTGAATAGGAGCCATCTGGCAGATGAAAACTAAGTGTCAGCAAGTTAAAGTAACAATTGTTAAGTACACTCAAACTTGCTCAAAGGGCTTACAATGTACAATGTTAAAAAAAACAAATAACTCTTTCATCTGATTTTTCTGATTTTTTTTCAAAATATGACAGAAACCATTCTATTCAATAATTGGAAAACAATTAAAATGTTAGTTATAATAAATATATACAGGTATATGATTAATGTAACCTATATAAAACATCTTAAAATGAATGAGATTTAAGTATATCATTAATGTGTTTATGAGTTGAATGTATTAACTTTCAGGACACCATAGTAGCATTGCAGTTAGCACAACGTTATTTTAACTTAGGGCATCAGAGTTCGGAGTTCAATTCCTGCATCCTCTGTAAGAAGTTTGCATGTCCTTCCTGTGAGTGCATGGGTTTCTTCCAGGTTCTCCGATTTCCTCTCACATTCCAAAGACATATCAGTTAGTAGATTAATTGGCCATTGTAAATTGCCTTGTGATTAGGCTAGGACTAAATAGGTGGGTTTCTGTGCAAATCAGCTTGTTGAGCCAGTAGGGCCTGTTCCATGCTGTATCTCTAAATAAATAAATACATAGATAATCAAATAAATAGATAAATAAACAAACTTTGTTTAAAAAGAAGCCATGTAATTTTGAGATAACCAGACAAAGTAATCAACTATCTGGCAATAAGTAGAGAGACAAATTCCATACCAAATGAGTTGAAAACACATATTACTACTTCTTGTTTCTTCAGTTTGCAAGGCCTGCTAAGAAAAGCCAGTTCACACAAGCCACTGTCATTGCAACAATGCAGAAACTGATAATCTCTATTGCTGACCAATGGTTCAGTGGTTTTTGATAGCTAAATCAGGCAGCAGTCATCTTTAGTGGCACCCGTCACTGAGTGATCTGTGCAATGGTCTGAATCAAATAGCACTTGTAGCTGCCAGCTCTACATGCCTTCAGCAAATACCAATCACATTGATGAGATATACTGTAGTAGTAAATATGAAGAGCTGTATATTGAATGTCAACATATGCTCTTTAATGCTGATTTGTACTAGGAACTGGGGGAACCAGAAGGCAGGAAATTAATTAATTGCTATGTTGAGAGACTGCCCATCTCAAAACAACCAGGCAGAGCTTGGAGGATAGTGAAATTACTGACAGTAAAATCCATATTCCTTTTGTAAAACTGAAGTACTGCTGATCACCAGGAGAAATGTACTAAAATAACTTAATATTTCCAGTGACTAAGGTTCTCCGATTGTCAAAAAGGAGAAGAATCTCAATTTTTCCCCTCATTATTCTCGGACAACATGATTGCATATAGATACAAAGTAACTCTCCTTATCTATCCTGTTACCAAAAAATAGCTTGCATTTTTATAGCAATTTTTTAGTAAAATGTCACAAAGTACTTAAGCAATCAAATTTTGATGTCAATATGTTCTAGGATATTTAGGTATAGGGCCACAGCTGAATCAAATTTATTGGTTTTAAGGAGATTCTTAAATGAGCAGGAGGTGGGTAGAGAAGCAGAGAGGTTAATTTCAAGAGTTTGAAGAATGAAGCAAACAATGGCATGGCTGCTAATGGACAATCATTTACAGCTGGGAATGTGCAACAGCACGGAAATGGAGGAATACACGCATCATTGTCTGAAGCAGGTGAGGAGGAGACAAGGACATGGAATCTGATAATAAATCTGATTCTTCAGCAAGGAAAAAGACTTTGTTTGATCACATAGGCTGAATGCAGTCTATTAGCACTAAATGTTTAACCTATTCAGAAACATCAATATCAATTTAATGAACAAAATCTAGGCACGAAGCATTGACTTCACTGCAGGTATTTTGTCATTTGACCTTGCAGATTTACATCATTATTTTCCCCAAGAACCACTGGTAGATTCGAATTCCTTTATGACAACTTGTTATATATTTTAGAAACAGATTACTGGCAAACAGAATTGCACATTTATCTGAAGAAGGCAGCACTATGTTTTCTAACATCAAAAGAAGTGAGACATAAATTGATTCCTTGATGTACTTATGAATTGCATATGATGTTTAATCTTCAGCAATACTGAGGAAATGTGTTGATGGCTATACTGTATTCTGATGTTTGTCCACTTATTTTTCTTTTTGACTCTCCCAAACTTGATAAATTACAATTTTCTTCTTGGATACATTCCAAAGCATCCTTTTTTTCAACATGCCTCATTAACCTTAAAAGGATCATATATACACAGAACAAATGAATAAATATTCTTCATTGACATTAAAAGGCTCTTTAAAAAAACTGTAATACATCTTTCATAATCTCTCACAATAACAAAACTTTTCATATATGGGTTTTAGTTAACAGTATTATGATTTCATTTTACAGATGTTGAGCCTATCAAAGCTTACTGAAATTTTAAAAGCCAGTGTTATTTTCTGCTTACCCTAAACTCCCATATTCCTTTCCAAAAGAGTTGTGATCTTCTGTCATCGTTTTTTCCTGATTCATTGAGTAGGGCATCGGATTTAATCGAGGTTGATTGTAAAGACCTGGCACTAATGTTCTAGCATATGCAGCTTGGTGATATTTCGGAATGAGCATTAGATCATGATGAGTCTGTGCATGGCGTACTTCAAAAGGACTTTGTACATTATACATGAGTTGACGCTGCCCATTTTCTCGTGGATTCAAAGTTGTTAAAAATTTTGATCTACCAGTGCTGTATTGGTGTGAATTGTGTATGGTCCCTTGAGAGTCCTGAAAATATGGGAGAGGATTTTGGGGCTGAAGTGCATTATAAACTTTGTGGCTTTTGTAATAAGAAGAGTCTTGGCTCATTGGATGATGTGATGGTACTAGCCTAACAGTCGTTTGTGTGGTATCACTAGATATAGCTGGGATAAAATCTGAGGAAGTATTTAAATGAATGTTGAGATTCACTGTTGGCTGAAGGTTGGGAATAAAAGCAGGACCAACTTGACTGTGTAATGATGATGCAAATGTATGGTCACTGCTAGGGGTTAATGGAACACTGTCATCATCTTTATGAACTATCAGCAAATCAGAAGTATTTTTATTCTGACGAGCTCCTGCATCTTCAATATGTCGCATCTTCTCTTCCTTCTGGGTTTTCTGTGCATGCTGTTTAGTTGAAGGCTTATCAGGCGGCCGTGGAGGTTTCTCTCTCACTATATTCATCAATCCTTTTTTCTTAGTAGATAATTGTTTTGTCTTGCAGTTCTGAAAAAAATCATTAGCATAAACATACAAAATATCAATACCAAAATATTGTGGATGATTTCCATTTGTCCATTTCCTGCTAGATAAATGAACAATCTGCAATTAAAGAACTTGGGTGCTTTGGTGGTACCAATCATTCCCTGTTTCAGCCAGATGCAAATTTTTGTGATGTCTGCAAATGGGGGATCAGTTCATGTTAAATGAGCAAATGTGCAAATCAAGGTCCTTTTTGTTGGTTGTTAGATGCGGTTTCTTATCTTTGCATACAAAGAGGTAAGCAACATGTAACAAATGCTCAACCCTGTTGTATTAGGTGCTCCGTGACATAATTTAAGATTATTGAGGCTGTCGGCCTCTCAATAAACAAGTCAGAAATCTTTCACTTATTTGCTCGCCATGGACAACTACCACATTCTTCTCAGAATATTCAGATACCTTGCTGATTAGTTGATACATAAACCTTTTGAGGTCTCTTCAGAGGATTAGTCATCATGAATAAGCCTCTCGTTATCTAACAACTAGACATTCTAAATTAGCTGCTCTGTAGAATCATGGGTTTATTGGCTCTACTTGAAAGTTGCACTTTGCATCAGAAATTTGAAATCATACAATACAATTAGTGATAAATTCTAAGAGAGAAGTCATCATTGGGAGGTAAGAAAATCCATCATATGATGAAGCACAATACTGCATCAGAGTGCAGAAAGAGAAAGGAAGATTAATTAGTGGCTATCCAACATAACTGAGGGTACTACATTTTGAGTATGTATCTTTTCCTTTAAGGCAGTGTTAGTGATTTGTTTATGTTGAAGTAATGTCTTACTTGAAGGCCAATTTAACTACTAATTTACCACGACAACCATGAGTCAAATTACTTCTTGCACAATATTATTTTGTGCTATCACATACGGATGGCACTCACTGATGGGTTTGCATCTCTGACTGTCAACCTGGTAAGCTTCTGATATGTAAGAACATAAGACAAAAAGAAGCAGGATTAAACAATTCTGCCCTTCACAACTGTTACCCATTTAATAACTTCATGGCTAATCCTTTACAGCAGTGGCACGTTCCTCCACTAATTGCAACTTTGTTTATTACTCTAGTATTCAAATAGCTATTAAAATATTTAGTGACCAAGTCTCCATGGTCTCTTTTGTAGACAATTTCAAAAATTCACTATTGTCTAGGACCCAGCTGATGAAGCTTTTACTCATCTTAACTGTGAATTGTAACACCTTGTTTTGAAATTGAGGCACTTAGTTCTAGATCCCCAGCCATGGAATCTCTACCTCTCCCCTGTCAAGCCTTTTAAGATTTTTTATATTTTAATAATGTCACGACTCATTTTTCTAAACTGAGGAGATTATTGGAGGAAATTTCACAATAATAAAATAAAAAAATGATTACATCAGGAATTAATCTAGTGAATCTTTGTTGCATTTTCATTATAATAAGGACAGGAAATCTCCACATAACAGCTGTTTGAGTAATGGAAATTCATCATTTCAAGATTCACAAACTACAATCTAAAATTTGGGCTAAGCAAATTAGCTCTCATGGAATTTGTATGAGAAAAAGTAAATAAATCAAAACAGTTTTTAAAAATTTCAATTCCTTGATAGATACACATTTGATAAACTTCCTATATGGAAAATCACATTATAGACCATTTCTCGGAATGTAACCCTCTTATAACGTGAAGTTTGCCTGTATGTCATTTCTTAGGTAGGGATAACAGATTTGTACACAACAGTTCAGGTGTAATCTCAACAGAGCCTGAAATCCATGCTTTTATCATTCTATTAAAATCCCTTTGCAGTGAAAGCCAACACAGAATTTGCCTCTCTATTTTTAAGATGGATCCCAACTTATTCAATTGAAAGCCATCGCAATGGAACAGTTTTTTTCTCCAGCACTGCTGCAAATGCCTCATGAATTGAAATCCATTTTTCCCACATCAATCTCTGAATGATACATTCAAATTCCTGGTCTCACTGACCCCAAGTTTCTGTTTTTAATTATGTCCATGCAGTTCGAGCAGCAAAAGGACTGTTGGTTCTATCGGAACTAGTAAGGAATAATTGGACAAATAGTTATCAAGTTGCTCCATTTTGTAAGAGCTATTTGGTTTACTCTTTCGAGGCTGTCCTTCTTTGCTGAAGAATAAGCAGGGTGAGGGGAGAGTTGAACCTTAGGTCAGCGAGTATTCATTGTTCTGCAGCCACAGGAATACAGAACATCATATTCTTCTTAGGACCAGAGCTGACAGTTGGTAAAAGGCCCCAGTTAACACCCCTTTTAAACTGTACTCAAGCACATCTACCAATTATTAAGTCACTATGTGTTGTAATCTGCCCCGTATTCTATTTGTGATGACTCGCAATTATTAAAGCTATGTTCAAAATACCACATTAAATTTGCATCTCATTAATTTCTGACATTAATGACCCATTTCATCATTATATTATAAATGACATTGGTCAAAATAAGTGTATTAAATAGTAAAAATTAGCAAAAAATCCAACTAACCTCTAATCTCTGTGCCCTTTGCATCCACTTCATTTCAGTACTGTTCTCCTGACCATCCACAGTATTTTGTTTGGATTCCCTAACAGTCATGGTCTTGGAACTTTTTGTTGTGGATACCTATAAACATAAACAATTGGTTTGAAAATACAAAAAAAATCTCCATATTATCAAAATCAGATTATATAGTTATACTTAAACATGATCATTTCAATGTAAATTATGTATCAAATTTGTTGTCCTACCTCAGCATTTTTCCTATAAGATTCCTGAATAAGACTTACGGTGTCAAAGAAAATGTAAAAAGTCTGTGTATACAGTATGTGAAGTTCTATAGTATCATGCTCAGCATATCCCTTTCCAAATTTTCGGGTTCCAATATAACAACCATCTTGATACAGGTTAGTAATGTAGGGTAAGTACTGAATTTTAGAGGTTCAGCATTACAAAGATTCACTTATTATTAAAGTATGTATCCATATACAACTTTGAGATTTGTCTTCTCCAGATAGCCACACAACAAAGGAAGAACATGGAAGTCGTTCAGGAAGAAACATCAACTCCCCCACCCCTGCATAGAAAAGAATGGCATCCCAATCATCAACCCCCAAACCCCTCTCCCCGCATATAAAACACAACAAAAGCATTGACTCCCCCGGACTCTCCAACCCCA
The DNA here is from genome assembly GCF_030144855.1 of Hypanus sabinus. Taxonomy (NCBI): domain Eukaryota; kingdom Metazoa; phylum Chordata; class Chondrichthyes; order Myliobatiformes; family Dasyatidae; genus Hypanus; species Hypanus sabinus. The sequence continues at coordinate 18,832,217 of NC_082739.1, read as the reverse complement.
CACAAAACACAACAAGGACATCGACCCCCCCCCAACTCCCCTCCCCTGCACAAAATACAACATTGACCCCCAAACCCCCTTCCCCACACAAAATGCAACAGGAACATTGAACCCTCCCCAAACCCAACTCCCCTACACAAAATACAAGATCATCGACCCCCAAACCCCCCTCCCCATACAAAAAGCCAGCAGAACACAACAAGAACAGCAATCCCCAAACCTCCAACCCCTCACACAACAAAATTGAAAGAAATGGGAGAAAAACACAGAATATAAAAAACATAAAACTGAAAATGTCCATAGCCTATAAATACACTTACTCTCCAATCTGCCAAAAATCTACTTTAACGTCCTCCTTCCCTTGGTTTTGTCACATTTGCAATGCTATTTTTGCCTCCCAGTGAATCCAACACTTTGGCACTTCCACCATTTGCCACTACCAGGTGTCTACATAAGAGGAGTCTATAACATCCTTAAATGATGCCAATGGATGCTCACCTTTTCCATCCCTGACAGTTGTTGACTTGAACTGCTTATGCTCTGCACCTTTGGTTATTTGCTTAATGTTCACTCAGTTTCTATTGTCTAAGATGGTCATCCACCCATTAGCCTGATGATGTAAGTCTCTCAACCTATTTTTATCAATGATCTGTTCTTCTATTTAAAAACAAGGTGCATAGTAATTCCTCCTCTCGGTGGATAAAGAACCTCTGGAACTGTCTGTCCCAGAAGGTGGTGAGTCATTGGAAATAATTGAAGTGGATATAGATAATCAATTGAAATTTCTAAGAATTGGGGGCCATGGGAACCGCCACAGAAGAAGTGATGAGGCCAGCATTGATCATCCATGATCATACTGAAAAACCTGAGGGGCCTGGTTTCCTACACCTGCTCCAAATTTTCTCTGTCAATATGTTCTTGTATTGTATGTTAGGAAGACTGCAGGTCATAATCATATTACATCATTATTCCAGGCCCCAATCACTCAAGCCATTTGCAAGCTATTCTGTTCTGTTCAACTTTATCCACCAAACTGGGCTGACATAAACTTTGTAGCATGTAATTAGCATTTGTGACAATCTCCATCATCTCCTGTTCTTTTCACCTTGGGCTCACATTTCCGGCCTGCAGGTTCTACATTTGATACACAACTGCCTGCATTTTCCAACATCTCCAGTGTGATTGCAGTATTGAATCAATCTTCCTAGCCTTACCACATTTTTCAAAGATTAACAATCGTTTTGTGATACCCTTTGGTACCTTGGCACAATGGACTAATTATTCAGATGCCTGGACAAACAATCCAGAGAACTAACTTCAAGCTCCACCATGACAACTGTGGATATTTTATATAATAAATGCTTCAAAGTTTGGGAAAACATTAGTCTTAGTAACAATGACTAGAAATATGACAAGATTGTGGGAAAACTATTTTTAATTCACTTCTGTAGTTGCATAGCTGATGGTTAAACTTCTACCAAGCATACAGTAATTGGAAAAGAAATCAACTTTACATGAAAAACAGGTAATTGTGAAAAGAGCAACAGGTTAAACACAATGATCTCAGAACAGTGTACAAATATCTACAGTTAATGGTTAAAAGCTAAGACAATTGATAACTGATTCCTAGATGACTGCTCTACAGTATTAATTGACTAATCAAAGAATCGTACATTGGAAGCTGTCACGAGAAGAAATCTGTGACATTTAAACTATGAGCAGCACTACTTTCAACCTTAGAGGTTTCTCTCCAAATCAAATATTGCCTTAAACTGAAAATACTGTATGCCACAATCCTTTAATTGTCACTGGTCTAACAATATAAAAGTGCCATTCCACTGAGGCAGATGAATAATACCATATGCTAGATGATCCATTAAACTGACTCAGTACCAATTCACTTCCTGCAGTTTGCAGCATAGAGCTTTTGAGCTAAAAGACTTAGGGAAAAAAATTCAGTGAGGTGTTGCAAAAGATGCTCCATTCTTGCAAAACTTGGGTTATTATTGCATTGTCTTCACCAGTTATGTAAAGCCATTCAGTTAATTTTGTCAAAATGTGACAAAAATTGTAATTTCAACAGCTATTTGATTAGTTTGCTGTAATAAAAACATATGCTACCCCTGCTTCTATTCACTAAAATGTCTTTGTAAATCCTGTCCTCTTTCCTTCAACCACGCCTAGAACAAATGGAAATAAAAACTCAATACTTCTTTGTCACTAAAAATGAGATCACATATTCAACTACCCCTGCAGTAGTAAAACAGTTTTGCAGAAAGGTGATCGATTTTAAATATTAATTTTGTATTTCTCTCCAGATTTACAGAACCTACAATTAATTGTTATTATCTCTTTCTTACAAATGATGGTGAGTTGCAGCATATGTTATGTAACATGGATTATTATGATCGCAGACTTCTAGTGTTTGCCTGATAACAGGTAAGACTTATATAAATATATTAAAAAATTAGACCAGAAGGGACAATCCCTCATTTCCCTACTAGATATTTTAGTATCTGTGATGTCAGCATAGATTGTTTGGGTTTTCAATACATTTGTAGAGAGAGTCAGATGACAAAGTGATGTTTTTGTGGAGCTGATGGAAGTGAAGAACAACTGTGATTTTCATGTTAACTGCGCATGCATGTTTGCTGGAGGCTGTTGTCCCATTTGTGCACAAAGAGTGGAGAGCCTCACACCATTACAGCCAATTGTGAGTTAATTATATCAGTATAAATACCTAAAAATTGTACTGCCAAATTACATACACAATATGCAACAATCAAGGAAGGCAAATTAATTATGTGGATGGTCACAGGGTCAATCAATTTGGAGGATAAAGGGAGTGCATAGGTGAAGCACTTCAGGCATGAAGCAACATCGGTGCACTCTTAATCAGCCCCCTCATTCACAGAAATGAATAATGCACATTACAATAATGTATAATTGAAGCAAAGATATTGGTTTGTAATGAAGATACAAATATAAAAGTCACACCAATATGATCTTGTGGCACTTTTTGTTTTTATTTAATCTATAATATGCACAGATGTGATATACAAGTTTATGAAAATGAATAGGAGAAATCTAATTTCCACCATCCTTCTTCCCAATTACCTCAAGTTCAATGCCACTAACTTAATCAATTTCCATTGGGTGGTTAAGAATAAAATTGTCCATAAACAGAGAAAAGGCATATTCTACTGTCAATAGCAAAAATATTATAGACTCCAATTCAGAATATGTGAATTACATTTCAGCTATGGCTTATATACAAATGCTCTATTCTGTTAGTAATTTCTGGACAGGGCAATTATATGGAGATACTTATTCAAAGGGTAAATTGTTTGGGAAAATATTATGAAGAATCCATTTTCCCACCAAGAAAATGCTGGCACACAGTAAAAACATGATATTATTAGTGCAAGCAGCAAAATCAAATCATTGTAACAAATAGTTGGAAATATTCTAAGCTTAATTTCTTCTCACTTAAGGGAATTTCACCTTTATATAAGTAACTTACTACTGTATATGATAACATTTTCTAAGTTACAGATAGCTAAGCTAATTTAAATTATATGTGTAATCATTGTATTAAAGTCCAACACAATACATATTTTGGGGGTATTTCGCTGAAAGAAAATTAATGCTGTCTTGGAGAGAAAACACACAATGCACTTAGCAGGCCGTTAACCTGAAACACTAACTTTATTTCTCTGTTCACATGTGATATCCATTTTTTCCCATTACTGGATTTATGTCATTATAAATATAGTTAAGAATTTTAAGGGCCACATTACGTTCACACATGTGGACAAATAATATTACCTTCTGCTAAAATAATCCACAATATGTCAGTCTTTCATAGAATCTGCTGCTAACCATCTGAATTGGGTTTTGTGGGACACAAAATTTACATAAATGGATGAACTAACTGTCTCGATTTCTCCATTGACTAAGTGCTATAACTTCAGAAAGGTGGCTTGGAAAGTTAATTAAATTGGCAATATCCCTAAAACTCCCTCTCTCAAAATGCATTTAATTTTATGTTGGATGATCAAGAGATGCTCAGCAGAGAAGTCACCTAATACTATAACACATATAATAATACAAAATGCTGGGAATACTCATCAGGTCAGGTCATTTCTGTGCTAAGGGAAAGAGTTACAGTTTCAGGCTGAAGACCCTTCATCAGATTATCATTTAGCATTATAACACATTGATTTTATTGTACTGAAAACTTGAGGCACATTAATAGTTTAAGGTAGAAATGCAAAATTTGCTGCAACAAATAATGTGCAGGAGGCACCCCAGGGAATGAAGGCACTGTCAACGTTTTAAGGTGAAACACGACATCAGGTCTGCAGATGTTTCAGCAAGCCTCAGGGTTTTGTCTCACCATTCCTTTTCTCCTCTCAACTCTCACTGCAGACTTTTGATCCAAAATATCAACAATCCATCTCCCCTACAGATCCTGCTCAATCTGCTGAGTTCCTCCAGTGGACTGCTGCATGGGTATGGGTTTTGAATGAAAATTTGTATTGTGCAATTACTCATGTGAATCCTTCTTTTCTAACCTTCAAAATACTTGATGTGGTACGAAGCATCTTTAATATTAGTTAGTCGAATAAGTGCAAAGTAAATACCACCCAGGAAGTTTAATCAATCCCTAACAAATAAATGTATGTGAATTATTTTGACACCCTATTACATTGCCATTATAGTTGTACTAACACAAGAATATTTTGGTTACAAGCTAGATAAGCATTTTTATTTCACTTTGAAGTTTAAAAATGAAAAAGTGAAAATTGATTATATTGTATTAACAAGAGAACAGTTTCTACTGAATACATTATTTTATGTTTAATAGTTGATAACATTTTCTAAAACCCGACAACTGAATTCCAACTTGGAAAGGATAGCTTACACAATGAATTATTATCTCCATTAATAATTACAGAAATAGATACTGACTAATGCTTAAATAAATTTGCAGTTGCTTTAATGTACAACCATCACTTGATTCCTTGGCTTTAAACCATTTTAGTACTTGTCAATAAATTGAAAAAGAGGATGATTCTTCACCACATGAGACCAATGTTGGAAGCTTTTCTGAATAATATGGTTGTACACCTAGTGAAAAATCAATAAGATGTATTGCTTTGAAGTATTCTTTATCTATTTTATATCAGTGGAGGACTGCAAAAATGGCCTTTGACTCATCAGTGCTGATTACTAGGGCATTTATCAGTGAAGTAATGGCATGATTAAATGTTTACTAAACCAATCTTTGCCTTATGTTTGATACATGCTTTAAATATAAATTGAATTGACTTTATTTCTTACATCCTTCACATACGTGAGTAAAAATCTTTACGTCTCCGTCTGAATGTGCAATGTGCAATTTATAGTAATTTGTAATAAATAGTATGTACAGTAAGATATACAACAGAACAGTCAATATAGCATAGAAATACAATTGTGTCAGTGTGAATTAATCAGTCTGATAGCCTGTTGGAAGAAGTTGTCCTGGAGCCTGTTGGTCCTGGCTTTTATGCTGCTGTACCGTTTTCCCGATGGTAGCAGCTAGAACGGTTTGTGGTTGGGGTGACTCAAGTCCCCAATGATCCTTTGGGCCCTTTTTATGAACCGGTTGCTGTAAATGTCCTGAATAGTGGGAAGTTCGCATCCAAAGATGCGCTGGGCTGTCCGCACCACTCTCTGCAGAATCCTGCGATTGAGGGAAGTACAGTTCCCATACCAGGCAGTGATACAGCTAGTCAGGATGCTCTCAATTGTGTGTCCCCTTAGAAAGTCCTTAGGATTTGGGGACTCATGCTGAAGTTCCTCAACCATCTGAGCTGAACAAACAATATGCTTCGTTCTAGATGTTTTTGTGACATATCAAAGAATACAAATATAGGTTACTCCCATTGTAGATATATTTATCCATCCTTGCAACAAATTTGGCATAGTTAGTATGATTACTTGGAGGGCTTTCTCAATTAGAGTTAAAAACTTCTATGACTGCAAATCTTTGTGAACTCAGTCATATATTTGGTCACTCTCCTCTTCAGATGTTAGTCCTGAAGACAACTACCAGAGCACAGCTTCACCAGTGACAATATAGTGTTGCTAGTGCATCTCACTTCTTACTGCACCACTGGACTCAATACTTGATTCTGGAGCAGAGCTCAATTGTGCCAAAATTCGCACTTCATATCTGGCACCTCAGCATTACACCAGCCATTTATCTGAGTGTGGTCAATAACTTGAATGGTCAACTTAAAAATATTTTTCTTCCCTTGCAATTAATATTAAAATTTTTACTTGCGCAATTTAATTGTGTGTTAAATACATGTTAAAGTAATTTTATTATTTAATTATATTTCTTGATTATCAGAGACATTTAGAAATAGTTGAAATGGTCTTTGACAATACAACCCATTAAGTGACATTCAGGCAATTCAGAGGGGTAGCCTCAAAATCCACATCTAGAGTCAAATCGCTGCTTACACACCGCTGCACTTCATGATACATCCATGGCACAGTAGCCTCAAATTCAATTGGAACCAAGGGGCTGTAAATGTGTAGTGAAGCCATGGTGAATGCAAAGGGAAGAACACAAGACTGCCCATAACATTTTACACATAAAAGAAATGAGACAGCCTACTGCATTGTATGACGACAAATAATGTAGCTTGGAAAGCATATGCTCTATTATTAAGATAAAGCTGCATCCTTTGCTGACCAGCAAAGTTGCCTCAAACGAATTAGACTTGCCTTAATTGTCCAATGTGAAAAAGTAACTATTAATAGAACGTAATTTTTATTTCCAACTCTAAGCCAGAAACGTGTAAAATCAAGTGATAGATTTTGTAAAGAAAATTTTGTATCTATAATAAACTATAATATTAAAGTACAAAACATACTGAGACTACATGCAAATATTGTACTGCTAATGATAAGCCAGAATTTATACTGTTGCACTGTGCCAGGACACAGAACTACACAAGTTCATAGTTATGTTTAAGAAATTGGGAAAAGGATTTGGAAGGAATCCTTCAAAAGATGGAAATTATTCTGGCGAACAGACATCAATCCGAATGGTTAAATCTGTTTCTCTCCTCACAATGCTTTCTGATCTGCTGAGCATTTCTTATTTCCAGAATCTTCAGTTTTTATCCCCCTCTTTCAGGTGGTGAAGTAATGACTTTCTGGCAGGCTTTCTGAAAGTAAGCAAATATAATGAGCTAGTAGAGCTGCCATCTCACAGCGTTAGTGCCAGGCATGATCCCCTCGGTACAGTCGGTGTGTAGTTGGCATAGTCTCCCTCTGTTCACGTGCTTTTTCTCTGGGTTCTAATGTTTCTTGCACATCCCAAAAATGTGTGTGTGTGTTAGTAAGTTAACTAAAGATTGTAAACTGCCACTCATGTGTAGACAAGTGATTGAATCTATAGCAGAATAACAAAGAACATAGACCAGCACAGTATTGGACAGGCCATTTGGCCCACGATGTGCCGACAGGTACTTGATTACTAGCAGAAATTTGATGGTCTTTGACAACATGAACTATCGAATTACCATTATGTAATTCAGAAGTGGGGTCTCAAATTCCCCAGCTGGAGTTAAACCACTGCTTATTGACCACTCTACAAGCCTGTTTCTGCACTGTATTTCTCTACATATCTATGATTCTATGACAGAGGATTCTTTATCAACTAGCAACTGTCAATTTAAACAGCCTGCACTAAGTTTGAAACTCTACCCGTAGAGAGCATTTAGCAAATTTCTTAGTACAATAGAGTACATTAACTACAGCAAATGCATTAACTATGGTTTTAGTACAGTAAGATTTCACTAAAAAGAGGCCAGAATGTCCAAAACCAAACCTTTCTGTTTTCTCACAGCCTCATGGCAGCCTTTCTGGCTGTCATAGATGATTCACTTTGCCATCCCTTACCCACTTCAAAGGTTCATTTTATTGTCAAAGTATGCATGTACAATACAACTCTGATATTCGTCTTCTCCAGATAGCCAAAAAGCATAGAAAAAAACATGGGCATCATTGAAAGAAAAGACATCAACTGCCCTTGTGCTCAAGGAGTGACTGCCATCAGTGAACACACAGATTAGATTCCATCACTACTCAGTAAGAGAAAAATGACAATAATATCTTAAAATGTTGTTGTTGAGGCACCACTCAGCCAGATTTTCAATCTCCCTCCTATATGTTGATTCATAACCACCTTTGATTTGGCCAACAATTGTGGCCAAAGCATGTATACATTAGACAACCTTGAGATTCATCTCTTTACAGGCAGCCAGAAAATAATGAAACTCAAAAGAACCCATAAAAAAAGATCGTCAAACACACAATGTGCAGAGAGAAAAGAAACAAATCATCAAACAATAAAAGTAAGCAAACAGTAAGCAAAAGACCATAGACACGAAGCCCAGAGCAGGCCACAGCCTCTGCCTCAGTTCAGTGCAGAGCTGAGTAAACGTCACAGAGCAGCGAAGAGAACTGGCCCAGCCATTGTCTTTGTCCCAACGCCTTTCTTTTTCAATCCATCTGCTTTGGTGTTTAAATTGTCTAAATATTAGGATATTCCTCACAGTGGGACCCAGGCCCTGTCACATTGATATGCTCTGAGCCTGGACCCTGCCACCACATTTTGGTCCATACCCGACCTTTCCAAATCAGCCTGGTGCTTAGGTTGATCAAACATCACTCTCAATTTAGGTGGATGGGCTTTGAATCTGCCTCTCCTCTGCTCCGACTTTGCTCTGCTTGCCCCAACATTGCCCCGTATATGCCTTCACTTCAGCTCATACACAATTCACTTCAAGCCTCACACACAATTCAGCCTCACCTTCGCTTGCCACTCCATTGTTTCTGGTGATTATTTACCATGAATTTTACCAGAAAAAGTGCCATTATTTAGTTGTATTCTTTGTGTAGTTTGCTGCCAGTAAGTAGTTGCTGGCCTTCACCAGCGCCATCTTAAACTGGAAGCTCACCGTGTCATGGATCAACAAACCTTGCAGCCAATATTGATCAAATGTTGGACAGCTGCTAATTTCTAAGAACGAGAACTAGTGCAACATGTGTCAGGTCCACTTTTGCATTTATAAATTGCAAGTTGTATTTTATTTAGCATGTCTTTACTTAACCTGTCACTGCCATTGGCTACACTTTGGTCATTTGCACTTTATTATTATAATCTTTTCAATCACTGTTTGCTGAGTGTTTGACATGGCTTATACACGTTCAACTCTGATTCCTTGATTATTTATGAATATGCATATAAAAGGTAAACCAATCAAAAAAGTTGCACATCTAATAGTATGAGATCTGAAAATTCAATGCATATTGAATCAGAATCAGATTTAATATCATTGGCATTTGTCGTGAAATTTGTTATTTTGTGGCAGCAGTATATTGCAATACATAATAACTGTAAACTACAATAAGTATACTGTATATTAAAAAAGAAAACTAAATAAGTAGTGCAAAAAGAGAGGGAGAAAATACTGAGGTAGTGTTCATGGGTTCATTGTCTATTCAGAAATCTGATGATGGAGGGGAAGAAGCTGTTCCTGAAACATTGAATGTGTGTCCTGTACCTCCTGTACCTCTTCCTTGATGAGAGTAATGAGAAGAGGGCATGTCCAGGGTGATGGGAGTCTTTAATGATGGATGCTGCTTTTTTGAGGTATCAGCTTTTGAAGGTGTCCTTGATGCTGCGGAGGCTAGTTCCCATGATGAAGCTGGATGAGTTTAAAATTTTCTGCAGCTTTTCCGATCCTGTGCAGTGGCCCCTCCATACCAGATACGATGTAACTAGTTACGTGATATAATGCTCTCCATGGTACATCTGTAAACATTTGTGAGTGTCTTTGGTGACATATCAATTCTGCTCAAATTCCTAATGAAATATAGCCGCTGTTGTGCCTTCATTTGTAATTGCTTCAACTTGTTGACCAAGGATAGATCCTCAGAGATGTTGACACCCAGGAACCTGAAACTACTCACACTTCCCATTGCTGATCCCTCGATGAGGGCTGGTGTGTGTTCCCTCGACTTCCCCACCCTGAAGTCCACAATTGATTCCTTTGTCATACCGACATTGAGTGCAAGGTCTTCCAACACCCACCATTACAATCAGCCTTCAGTTAATTATTCCTCTCTGTGCCTTGTGGTGCATTGGGTGGCAACTGTGCCTTTTTTTTAAGCATTTGGCTGATTTTTATGAGGCTGAGTTGTTAGCCCAATGCTCAACCTAGCACAGATGGAAAGGAGTTGGCCAGATTTGAAACTGCGACAACTCGCCTCGAAGTCCAGTGCTGATGCCACTGCACCACTGACTAGCTTGAAACCTAGTTAGCCACATTTATTAAAAACAAGATGGGGAAAAGCACAAATTATGTAGAAAAAAGTGTGTATATATTTAGTAAGATCTGTCCAATTAACCTCCAATCAGCAATACATCACCATTCTGTTGATTACTCAATATTATCCATATGGAAAATTATAGTTTAAAATCCAGCATAAAAATGCTGAGTTCAGGAAGGAAGTTTTGCAGAGAGGGTATGATTAATTGCAAGTTGATTAATTATATTATGTAAAAGCTGGCAATTGATAACAAATAAGAAAACAGGATTGCAAACAATTTTTGGAATGCTATCATTCCTAAATATTATCTTATACTCAGTGAGTTTTTCTCAATGACTAAAATTCTTCTGAATGGCTCATCTATTCAATACATTCCACTGAATGAAAGATGCACTTTGTTCAGGATTTCAAAATATACTATAGGTACAACACTGAGATAAGTACACTGCAGGAAAGTACTACAGAGGTGTTGATTGTTCAGACACAATCTCAACACAGTCCTCATTATCTCTTTCACTGTGTTGCAGGCCTCAACCTCTGTCCATGTTCCTTACAACATCTTTTATGAACTTTTCTAATAATACCAATCAAATTGAGAAAATGATCAAATGAAATCACATTTTAAGCATCATAAGCTGTGTTAGGTTCTCTCTGTTAAATCAAGCCTGTAATTACTTCTCTACAGAGAATATACAACAAAGGTAGCAATCATGGAATGCTATTATCCTGATCTAGGGTACAGAGTCTGCAATAGGACTTCAAAGACTCAGGGTTGTTGAATTGCATTTGGCTGTTATTGTGGGAGCTTGGGCTGCCTTGATTAGATGTTCATACTAAGGTGAAGCATGCTGCACTGAGAGCCCAAGCCCTTTGGTCCAAAGCCAATAAACTATTAATAAATAGTACATTATGTCTTCCTACTTTGAAGTGAGAGTTATCAGGAAGGAAAGTAACTAGTTTAAGTGCAGCTGAGGTAGATAGTGCAGCTACGTCTTCTATCAAAAGAAGTCAACAGGTTACAGAATCACTTAAAAAAAAGCTGAAACTTTTGCCAAACAGGAATTAACTTATATAGACTGAATATCTATTTTATGGAAATATTTTGCATTACTTCATGCAACATAAGCAATTACAAACCAAAATTTAAGCATTTTCTCAGAATAGATAAATTCAACAAGAAATCTGTAGTGATAGGCATTGTTTCATGATATTTTCTAGTAATACAGTAATTGAGAATTACTGATGATTTTGTTCTGTCGGAGAGCTCCATAACACAGGCTTTAAAATAATAATTCCATATGGTGACACAATTGGGAACTAGTTTAACACTTCCAGAAATGGCAGTTATCATGCTGGATAATGAAACATACAATGGAATTACCATACTCCCATTATTTACCAAACAGTAATTTAACACTAAAACTTATGTTTAACAATCATATGGTCCACAACACATTTCATGGTTCTGAAATCCTCCTACTCATATCCCACACTAGATTAAGTAAGGAAACTAGGTGGTTAAATTACTGGATGAGCAACCAGACCTCTGAATACTGATCCACACACAGGAGTTGGAATTCCAACATGGCATCTGAAGATTTTAAAATAAATGCATTTGGAATATATATATATATAAATAAATGTAAGCAATGACAGTAACAATGATATCATAAGCCTGTCATAAAATCTCATCCACGATCTTTAGGGGGAAGAAATTTGCCATCCAAATCAATCTGGCCTATTTCTACCTCCAAGCCCAGTCGTGTGGTTGGGGCTTAATTGCTTTCTTAGTTCAGGACAATAAGTACCAGCTCATGAGCAAATAAATAAAAAACAGACTTTTCAACTCCGCAGCTACAATATCTGAACATATTATGTGCCACCAAAGTGCAAACTAACCAGAAAGATACACCTTCAGAAGATAAATGTACTACTAGCAAACCAACATCTAATTCCCATTCTTGACTTAAGAAGTCCCTTTTTATCATGAAGATTCCGATCAGCAGCATATATAAAATCTAAGGAAATCAATGCAATGTTTACTTTAGTGCAGTTCACTGAGATGGCCATTAGTTATTACAGCAGTGCAATATAATTAATCTGTAAATTAATTTGTCTATGACAACGTGAAGTAGCTTTCACTGCCACAAATATTGAAGCTTTGATAAGCTTAGTCTTAGCTAAATAGCATGAATAGTAGTAATTTGGTAGGAAATTGAGGATTGCTTACCAATCAATATGTGTAGAACCACAGGCACACTGCAATGTTTTCTTACAACATTAGCCATAATTGGCACTTGAATATGCAAATATTGGTGATAGAGGACATTATCACACTGCTGGGAATAGATGGGAGCCTGAAACAGTCATCTTAGAACATAACTAATGTGAAATCCTCATATTCCTTCATTTTCCTGTAATAATTTCAGCACTGATAATTAAGTTTCTGAAGTTCACACTTTTGCATCAATAAAAAGTAATCTCTCCTTCAAATTAGCTCAGGAAATCGCAGTAAGTTAAAAGTAGACAGAGTAATGAGAAGATAACATTTGAAGGCAAAAAATAAAATCATTGCTTGTCTTCAAATTTGCATCCAGCCTCAGTGTGACAGTGCAGAAGTGTCAGCGTAGGAATGGGATGAAGATTTAAAGTAGTAAGCAATAGGAAGCTTATGGTCTCCTCAATGAGCTTAATACATGTGCACCACAAGCAACCTACATTTTGTTTCTCCAGTGTAGAGGAGACCAGATTGTGAGCATAAAATGTAGTTATTAATTCTTAAGTCAAGAATGGGAATTAGATGTTGGTTTGCTAGTAGTACATTTATCTTCTGAAGGTGTATCTTTCTGGTTAGTTTGCACTTTGGTGGCACATAATATGTTCAGATATTGTAGCTGCGGAGTTGAAAAGTCTGTTTTTTATGTTCAAGTAATTTGTATATTTTGTTAAAATTAGCATTGTTTCAATTATACAAATCAATTTATTTCTGGTGTGATCATTTTATAGCCTTTGATTTATTTTTCACTATTCTGATTTTTTTAAAATGTAACTTGACTCAATAGTAAACATGGTTCTTAACAGACAAAAATTTATAGTAAATGGCAAATAAAGAAACACCCCACATATTAGATGGAAACTAACAGCATAAAATGGTGGAAATACTCAGGTTAGGAAGCATCTGTGGAGAAAGAAAGAAAAAGTAAACTTTCAGGTTAGTGACTATTCAGCAGAAGTTGGAAAATGTAAACTCAGGTTGCAGAGAGGGGGAAGGGTAGAGAGAACAAAAAGAATTTCTGTGATAGGGTGTAATCTAAAGAGGACTCAAGGGCACCTTGGTGCCAGCAGTCAGTAGCCTTAAGAATTGTGGTTAATCTGTCTGGAAAAGATTTAAATAGAGAGACAAATAAGGAAAGAAAATAAAGAAGGTTGTAACCATTAGATGTCCACTGTAGCTGGCAAAAATATGAAAGAAAATAAAATGCTGAAAATACTCAAGTGGATAGGCTGTATCCTTTGGAAAAAGAACGAAAAGTTAAATACTACAGGTTGTTAACCTTTTATCAGAATGGTGAGTTGTCATATACACTGGAAAGGCTAGTTAATTGAAATTATTGAATCGTGACAGTTGTAACATAGCTAAATTGAAAAGAAGAATCTGTTTACAAAGCTATGTGGGTTTCATTTGGAGGCTGGAAGAAAAGTGCAAGAGACTGCAGAAACAGAGGTCATGGTGGAAGTTAAAACATTAGTCACATGTTGGATCTAATTTAACTCAAACATTTGGACAAAATACCAGTATTAGTGGGAGACCTAATTTAAAGTGCAAAGTAAATTTATTATCAAGTATGTATGTATATGTTACCATAAACTACCTTGAGATTCATTTTCTTGCAGACATTTACAGGGAAAAAAATTAAATACAATAGAATGTTACAAAAAACTATACATTAACAGACAAAGACTGACAAACACCAATATGCAATGTGGAAAAAAGGCAAACTGGGCAAATAAAAATAATACTGAGAACATACATTAGTCTGTAGATTGTAGAATCAGTTCTGTGTAGTGGTGAATGAAGTTATCCACACTGTTTCAGGGGCCTGATGGTTGTAAGGTAATAACTGTTCCTGAACCTGGTGGTGTGGGACCTAAGACTTCTGTACCTCCTACCCAATGGTATTAGCAAGAAGAGGGCATGGTCTGGATGGTAAGGGACTTTGATGATGGATGCTGCTTTCTTGTGGCAGCGCTTCTTATAAATGTACTGAATGATGGGAGGGCTTCCCCTGTAATGGACTAGGCTGTACCCATCAATTTCTGTAGCCTTTTCTGTTCCTGGGCACTGGTGTTTCCACACCAGGCCATGATAAAACCAATTAGGATATTTTCCACTGTGCATCTATAGAAGTTGGTCAAAGTTTGTGGTAACAACTGAATCTACATGCCATTAACTCCTAAGAAGTTTGAGGCACCATCTTGGTTTCTTTGCAATGACACGTATCTGCTTTCAGGACAGATCCCCTGATCAACAGAGGAATTTAAAGCTATTGACCCACTCCACCATTATGAGGAATGGCTCATGGACCTCTGGAGGGTATATGCTATTCTAAATTCTAAGTATCTCTCAGAATCATTAATAAGCACCTGTAACATAATATACATTTGTCAGATGAGGCAGAGAGAAATGGAAATATAGCCAATAAGATTGCACTGCTGAAGATCTGTTCCTCTGCTGTGTTCTCAAGGTACACAAGAGGTAGAAAGAAACACAAGAAGAAGATTAAAATAGGAGCTCAAAGATAGATAGCATCTTTGACATTTTAAAGCAAATTTTGGCTGATTACTTGTAGCTTTCAAAAGATATTTAGAAGGCTGTTGTCTTTCTCGGGCCTGTATTTAGAAGTCTCTTCTGCTCTCTAGTGTCTGAAAGTTGTCACTGAACCTGTAGCTTTCATTGAAGCTTGTAAGATAACAGCAATCTTAGCAGTTAAACAAAATAATAATGGCCTATCGCTCTACATTCCCTATTTACGTGTGTGCTTGTCTAAATGCCTCTTAAACATAACAACTATTGTGTCTGCTTCAAGTACTGCCCCTTGCATTGCATTCCAGACACTTGCCATTCTGTGTTTTAAAAAAAAACTTAATTCAACATATTTCCTTTAAATTTTCCTCCTGTCAGCCTTAAAGCTATGCCTTCTTGTATCTGACATTTCTAATCTGGGAATAAGATTTTATCTACCTCATAATTTAATAAACCTTAATCTGATATTCCCTAAGCCTCAAGCACTCCAGAAACATCAATCCAAGTTTGTCTAACCTCTCCTTATAGCTCATACTCTGTAATTCAGGCAACATTCTGGCGAACTACTTCTGCACCTTCTTCAAATTCTCCACAGCCTCCCTCTAACATAGTGACTAGAAGTGCACACAAAACCAAATGCAGCTCAAAAACTGTTTTATGCAGCTGCACCATGGCTTCCTAGCTATTATTTGCAATGGCCAATTAAGGCAATTAATACACCTCCACCACCCTACCAATATGCATTGCTCTTTTCAGGGAACTATGGACTCATATCCGAAGATCCCTCTGTAAATATTTAATACTAGAGGGTGTGGACTTAAAGTTGGGGTGGGGTGGGAGAGAACTTCAAAGGAGATGTGTGGGACAGGTTTTTTTTACGCAGAGTGGTGTGTGCCATAAATGCACTGCTAAAGGTAGTGGTGGAGACAGATATGACAAAGGCATTTAAGAGGCTCTTAGACAGGCACATGAGTATGCAGCAATTGAAGGATATGGACCATGCGCGGCAGAAGGGATTAGGTGTCATTAGCCTATAAATTTGGCACAGCATCATAGGCTGATGGGCCTGTTCCTGTGCTATGTTCTATATAAATGCTCCCCAGAGTCCTGTCATTTACTGTATATTTTCTCCTCACATTTGACCTTACAAAGTGCAACATCTCATATTTGCCTGGATTAAACTCCATCTGCTATTTTTCAGTCTCTATCTACAAATGATCATGCAGCCTGCTGTATCATTTGACAACCTTCTTCACTATCTACAACTCCACCATCTGTTGTGTTATCTGCGAGCTTACTCATCAGCCCATCAACATTTTCGTCCAAGTCATTTACACATAACTCAAACAGGGGTCCCAGCACTGATCCCTGTTGAGCATTACTGATCACATACTGCCAGTCAGAATAACACTCCTCCACCACTATCCCATCTTCTATGGCTAGCTAATTTTGAATCCAATCATCATTTTGAAAATCTATTGATCTTAGTCTTTAATAATAACAAATGATAAAACATCCACAGCACTCTAAAGCAGTTAATTTGAAAGATTTAGCATGGTTTGCACAATGAAATTTCTCCAAATCTCAGTCCTAAATGTTCACCCCCTTTAGTCCAGTTCCTTGAATCTTCAACATATGTTACGTACTCGTGACACATGACAGTGGAGCCCTTGTCATGTGACTGGGGTTGAAGCTGTACTGGACTTGAGGTGATGGTCTTGTGATGGTGGAATGACGTCATTTTCCCGCCAGTAGAGATCATGTGACGGGTTTTTTTTTACAGGTTATAAAAGGTAGACCCCACCCTGTGAGGAGGGGCAGTTCGTGGCTGGATTTGCCAGGTAGACTTCATGCCACTGCGTGTTTGAAGTGATGACGCAGTTTAGCTGAAGGATGAAGTTTTTATTTAACGCTAAAGTTTAAAAGGTCATTGCCAGCAGGTTCTTTATGATTCTGTTAGTTCGAGGAAATTAGTGGAGAGTGAAGATTTGAAGTTGGAAGTTAAAGATCGAGGAGAATCGCTTTCTACGGTGAAACGGGGGGGCGACCTTTGTTTGATCCTTATTTGGAAGGATTTCGTTGACTATCTTCATGTTAATCCCTGGGTAACCAGAAAGGATTGAAGGTAGTGGAGAAGGAAAGGTCAGTGCCTTTAAGCCGTTCTGTTTCGTGAATTCTTCATGGGAGTTTCGATGTCGGGGATCGAAGCAAGCGACGTGAAAGAGAACCTAAATCGTCCTATAAAGTCTCTCCTTTTAAATGGACTGTGAGCATATCGAACTTTTGGCAATACCACTTTAAAGAACTGTTTTGGAATATCACTTTACGAACTGTTTGGGCTGCCGCTCAGCCACTGTTTCCAGTTACGGTAGTGTTTGTTTACTTTTGGGGGGTTTGTTTTCTGTGTTTAATAAACGTTTGTTATAAGAAACCCTTGCTGAACTCATATATTTATTGTTGCCTGAATACGTAACACATAGGACAAACCTTCATCAGGGGAATCAGTTTTGAAAGTTGACACAAAACTAACTAACTAATCAACATTAACTAAGGGTAGTATATTCTTCCACTAGTTCTAAAATTAAAACAGAGCACAGTACTCCAAAAATGGTTTTAACCAAAGTCCTGTATGAATTCAGCAACCTATCCTTACCTTGTATTTCAACCTGCTTCCAATACAGGTTATTATATCCATTGCCTTTTGAAATGCATGCTGTACTTACACATTCTGAAAAAGACCTGTTAATACTCTAAACTCTGCTTGCTGTTGTTAAGCCAATTCTCTATATTATGTAGTTGTTACTGTTGGTACCATCATTTCTGAATGAAAATGACTAGATTTCAGCAAATCTTTGATTCAGTCACTAAAACACAGAATGAACATTGATTTTTTTTTTAAAAGGAGAAAACATAATCTTTATCAATCAACCTCAGGGGGAAAAAACCTGTAACTTAACTAAAAGGGTGAAACTGAGCTGTGTATCGTTTGCCGTTCCATATTGACTGCTGATGTTCAGTCAATCTCAGGTAAGGAAGTTCCAGATTTGCTAGACCCAGTGTTCGTCCAGGCTGTACAGATTAAGACAAGAGAATACACAACACTCATCCTACTCAAGGCAGGCCTGGTGTAGCAGTGACAATCCCATCATATGAATTGGAATTTGCAACTCAGACATTAAATAGGAATAAGTAAAGCAACTTTAATTACATTTTATTGCTGCTAATTACTTCCTAGTTTATAATTTGAAATGTATTTTATAAGCTTCTATTATTTTATTACTAAGGCAACTTCAATACTTTTTAAATGTTTCAAAACAATAGAAATTTCAAATTGTTTTTCCTTTGAAAAAAAGCATCTCGGATTTGACTAGAAGGCCAGCTTTGCCTCTTGTCAAAGACTGTCCAGCTACTACACAAATCGGATCTTATCAATAAACTGGCCAAGGACGACTCCTTTCTGAAGCCTTGCATATACCGAATACCTTCCAGGTTCAAAGAGTCAGCCCATTCTGCTGTCCACATCTGGCCAAAATAAGACCAAGTAGTGGGGCAAATCCAGTTTTGATTGAATTGGTAATAGGAAAATTAAAGCAAAATTCTGACTAAGAAATAATCAGAAAATATTGAAAGTACTCAACAGCTCAGGTAGCATTTGATAAGAGAAAATCAGTTAATATTTCAAATTGATGACCTTTCGTTCTTCTTTGTTGTACATAACAAAATCCCAATTATGCAATAGTTTGTGGTCACTTTAGTTGGAACTCATTAACCAGTTTTCATATACAGGCACTTCAACACTGAAATGTGGGAAGGTTTCTGATCTTGTATAGGGCATGGTCAACAAAATAAAATTACCATTACCTACCTCCTGAGTACTTCTGGTCTTCATTTCATTATATAATTGTTGATATGAGGTTATTTTGCGTGCACCCAGGGTTTGCTTATTACGTGCCACAATGTCATTCCCTGATCTCTCTTTTGTTTGTAATTTCCTGTCACCGGAGATCTCAGGGACATTTCTGGTTTTAACACAATTTGTGCTTTCATCACTATGTATTGACTCACACTCCCAATACTGCATATACTCTTTCTGATAGTGATCATTTAATTTTTCAAAATTTTCTTCATGGAGATGCTTATTTTTCCCCTGGTCATCCTGGGATCCTGTTTCCAAAATGTTGTCTGTTGTTATTTTCATATCTTTTTGAAAGTCACTCTTATTGGTATCATAAGATCCAAGAGAATCTAAAGAGCCACATTCTTCTTGACTGCTTTCAATATTTTTACAATAAGGAGAAGGTGGCCTTTTCCTTTTAGATTGTTTCTCTTCATTATTTTCATTTTCTCTCAAACTGAATCTAACTCCTTGGGATTTACCCATTTGCCTTTTTTGCTCCAATAAGTTAACAGGTCTATATTTATGGTCCTTTACTTCATTGTCACTTCTAACACTGTGACATTTATTTTTCCTATTTTTAACCCATGGTGCCATTTTTGCAGTATTTTCTGATGTGATTTTCTTGTGGTTTTGCAAATTAGTTGTACTGTTATCATCAAAGTCAAAAGAATCACATTCTTCTTGATTGCTGTCACAGTTGCGAGAAGGAGAAGGTGGTCTTTGTTTTTTAGATTGCTTCTCCGCATTATTATCATTTTTTTTCACACTAAACCGAGCTCCATGAGAATTATTTGTTAACTTTTTATGTTTCAATAAATCTGGGCGCTTAAGTTCCTGGGATATTGCAATATTATCCTCTAATGAGTCATTTGACTCCTGGAGCAAATTCATCAGTGAATTATTGACATGCGGGCTTTGTTGTTGAAGCGTGTCTTTGGACAAAAGAATCTCTGCTCCCTCTCTTGTATTCCTCCAATTGGGATCATACCTTAGGCTGGCGTATTTGTCATTGGTGTGATTTCTGCAGGAGTGTAAAATAAAAATGAAATGAAACCTGATTAATTGGAAAAGGTATATGTTTTTATAGGTTAAGACTATTATATATTCTTAGGTTCATACATTAACAAGACAGTAAATTCTGAGAATGCTAACATTATAAATGGTTGCAAAACAGGAAAAAAATCCTTACTTGCAACAGCTAGATGTGACAAATTAAGGAAATATATATTGGAGATGTTGAATACAAAAAAATACAACAGTAAATATTTATAGGGCTATGTAATGCCTTAAGATATATCACATCAGGTGAAACGAGACTGATAAGAAAGTGAGAAATGTGGTACATACATTCAGATGGCACAAATACACAATAGTTCTTTCAATAGATTTTTTGAACATTGGGAAAATGGCATCAAGAGTAATGGCTTTTAGACGTGTTATTTAATAGACGTTGTGCTATTACTTTAAAATGTCAGGAGAATGAGACTGGCTTTTGGACACTGTTTGAGTTATTACAGAGAGAGTCCAATGCAGGGACCTTGTTATTAAGAGAGAGAGGCAAATAATGCTCGAAAGATTATTATGGTTTCTCTACAAGTTGTTTATCTTTCCACAAGGACACTTGCCTGCTTGCAAAGTTCTTGCAGAGAGAGGAGGGTGGAGCAGGTTGATGGACAACTGGTGTCCAACATGTGGAGATAAAACACCAGGTCCGCTGTTACACAGACAGACACACAGGTTCGGACACTGAACGAGCTTTGTTGCACCCAAAGGAAAGTGGGGTTTCATCCCGAGATATTCAATATTCAGGAGGGATAGACAGGAAAGAAAAGGAGGTGGGGTAGCATTGCTGGTTAGAGAGGAGATTAACGCAATAGAAAGGAAGGACATTAGCCTGAAGGATGTGGAATTGATATGGGTAGAGCTGCATAACACTAAGGGGCAGAAAACACTGGTAGGAGTTGTGTACAGGCCACCTAACAGTAGTAGTGAAGTTGGGGATGGCATTAAACAGGAAATTAGAAATGCGTGCAATAAAGGAACAGTAGTTATAATGGGTGACTTCAATCTACATATAGATTGGGTGAACCAAATTGGTAAGGGTGCTGAGGAAGAGGATTTCCTGGAATGTATGCGGGTTGGTTTTCTGAACCAACAAGAGAGCAGGCCATTCTAGATTGGGTATTGAGCAATGAGGAAGGGTTAGTTAGCAATTTTGTCGTGCGAGGCCCCTTGGGTAAGAATGACCATAATATGGTGGAATTCTTCATTAAGATGGAGAGTGACATGGTTATTCAGAAACAAAGGTTCTGAACTTAAAGAAGGGTAACTTTGAAGATATGAGACGTGAATTAGCTAAGATAGACTGGCAAATGATACTTAAAGGGTTGACGGTGGATATGCAATGGCAAGCATTTAAAGATCGCATGGATGGACTACAACAATTGTTCATCCCAGTTTGGCAAAAGAATAAACCAGGGAAGGTAGTGCACCCGTGGCTGACAAGGGAAATTAGGGATAGTATCAAGTCCAAAGAAGAAACATATAAATTAGCAAAAAAAAAGCGGCACACCTGAGGACTGGGGGAAATTCAGAGACCAGCAGAGGAGGACAAAGGGCTTAATTAGGAAAGGGAAAAAAGATTATGAGAGAACGCTGGCAGGGAACATAAAAACTGACTGTAAAAGCTTTTATAGATAAAGTGAAAAGAAAAAGACTGGTCAAGACAAATGTAGGTCCTTTACAGTCAGAAACAGGTGAATTGATCATAGGAAACAAAGACATGGCAGTCCAATTGAATAACTACTTTGGTTCTGTCTTCACCAAGGAGGACATAAATAATCTTCCGGAAATTGTAAGGGACCGAGGGTCTAGTGAGCTGGAGGAACTGAGGGAAATATATGTTAGTAGGGAAGTGGTGTTAGGTAAATTGAAGGGATTAAAGGTAAATAAATCCCCAGGGCCAGATGATCCACATTCCAGAGTGCTTAAGGAAGTAGCCCAAGAAATAGTGGATGCATTAGTGATAATTTTTCAAAACTCCTTAGATTCTGGATTAGTTCCTGAGGAGTTTTGGTCTCCAGGTTTAAGGAAGGACATTCTGGCAATTGAGGAAGTGCAGCGTAGATTCACTAGGTTGATTCCTGGGATGGCAGGGCTGTCTTACGCAGAGAGATTGGAGAGATTGGGCTTGTACACGCTGGAATTGAGGAGATTGAGAGGGGATCTGATTGAAACGTTTAAGATAATTAAAGGATTTGATAGGATTGAGGCAGGAAATATGTTCCAGATGTTGGGAGAGTCCAGTACCAGAGGGCATGGATTGAGAATAAGAGGTCAGTTATTTAAAAGAGTTGAGGAAGAGCTTCTTCTCCCAGAGAGTTGTGGAGGTGTGGAATGCACTGCCTCGGAAGACTGTGGAGGCCAATTCTCTGGATGCTTTCAAGAAGGAGCTGGATAGATATCTGATGGATAGGGGAATCAAGGGATATGGGGACAAGGCAGGGACTGGGTATTGATAGTGAATGATCAGCCATGATCTCAGAATGGCGGTGCAGACTCGAGGGGCCGAATGGTCTACTTCTGCACCTATTGTCTATTGATTGGGGGGTGGCTAATGTAACCCCACTTTTTAAAAAAAGAAGGGAAAGAGAAACAGGGGAATTATAGACTCGTTAGTCTGACATTGGTGGTGGGGAAAATGCTAGAGTCGGTCATCAAAGATGTGATAACAGTACATTTGGAAAGAGGTGAAATCATCGGACAAAGTCAGCATGGATTTGTGAGAGGAAAATCGTGTCTGACGAATCTTATAGAATTTTTTGAAGATGTAACTAGTAGAGTAGATAGGGGAGAGCCAGTGCATGTGGTATATTTAGATTTTCAAAAGGCTTTTGACAAGGTCCCGCACAGGAGATTAGTGTGCAAACTTAAAGCACATGGTATTGTTGTGGATAGAGAATTGGTTGGCAGACAGGAAGCAAAGAGTGGGAGTAAACGGCACCTTTTCAGAATGGCAGGCAGGCAATGCAAAGTTTCGGTGCTGGGACCCCAGTTGTTTACAATATATATTGATGATTTAGACGAGGGAATTAAATGCAGCATCTCCAAGTTTGCGGATGACACGAAGCTGGGCAGCAGTGTTAGCTGTGAGGAGGATGCTAAGAGGATGCAGGGTGACTTGGATAGGTTAGATGAGTGGGCAAATTCATGGCAGATGCAATTTAATGTGGATAAATGTGAGGTTATCCACTTTGGTTGCAAGAACAGGAAAATAGATTATTATCTGAACGGTGGCCGATTAGGAAAAGGGGAGGTGCAACGAGACCTGGGTGTCATTGTACACCAGTCATTGAAGGTGGGCATGCAGGTACAGCAGGCAGTGAAAAAGGCAAATGGTATGTTGGTATTCATAGCAAAAGCATTTGAGTACAGGAGCAGGGAGGTTCTACTGCAGTTGTACAAGGCCTTGGTGAGATGCACCTAGAATATCGTGTGCAGTTTTGGTCCCCTAATCTGAGGAAAGACATTCTTGCCATAGAGGGAGTACAGAGAAGGTTCACCAGATTGATTCCTGGGATGGCAGGACTTTCAAATGAAGAAAGACTGGATCATCTAGGCTTATACTCAGTGGCATTTAGAAGACTGAGTGGGGATCTTATTGAAACATATAAAATTCTAAAGGGATTGGACAGGCTTGATGCAGGAAGATTGTTTCTGATGTTGTGGAAGTCCAGAACGAGGGGTCACAGTTTAAGGATATAAGGGAAGCCTTTTAGGACCGAGATGAGGAAAAACTTCTTCACACAGAGAGTGGTGAATCTGTGGAATTCTCTACCACAGGAAACAGTTGAGGCCAGTTCATTGGCTATACTTAAGAGGAAGTTAGATATGGCCCTTGTGGCTAAAGGGATTGGGGGTATGGAGAGAAAGCAGGTACAGTTTGGATCTGAGTTGGATGATCAGCCATGATCATACTGAATGGCGGTGCAGGCTCGAAGGGCCGAATGGCCTACTCCTGCACCTATTTTCTATGTTTCTATGTTTTTGGAGGATCGATTCAGGGAAATCAATCAGTGGCTCTCGCAGTGCAGAAAAGGTGCGCCTAGTGGGGAATTATTTGTGTGTCCTCCCTTGCCTGGGTGATAATTCCATCACTGAAGAACGGTCACATGTTATTATAGTCACAGTTGGTGACTTCTACAGCACTTCGGAGAACAACGGGGATTTCGGATAACTACGGAAGACAACGGGAAGATTGACAACATCACCTTGCTCTCTCTCTCCAACGCCACTAAAATAACTACCTCAAACTGAACTGAACTCTCTTCATCATTGTAAGACTCTATCCATTTACCCCTAGGCTTGAAAGAGCCTAGTTTTGTTCCTAGTTCCACACATATATCTATAATTGCTAATCTGTTCAAATATATCTGCATGTATAGTACAGTATTGCATAGTTACTAATAAATATTATTGGTTTATAGCAAT
The DNA here is from genome assembly GCF_030144855.1 of Hypanus sabinus. Taxonomy (NCBI): domain Eukaryota; kingdom Metazoa; phylum Chordata; class Chondrichthyes; order Myliobatiformes; family Dasyatidae; genus Hypanus; species Hypanus sabinus. The sequence goes on along the minus strand of NC_082739.1, from coordinate 18,807,624 downwards.
ACCAGACTCCAATGTGTTCTCCATTTCTGCTGGTTCTCTAACCCGTCACGGGGTACGTGACAGTTGAAATATCTGCAAATAATGGTAGAGTGGTTGCATGCATGGGATTGGAACCAAACAATTGGCAGAATTAGGAGGAGGTTTGGATTTATTTTTACTTTTCCATTTGTAACAAAACCTCAGCTTTTCACTATATTCCTTAAGATCAAAAGAGCACATCTGTAAAATTGCTGACAGGCACTTAGTCTTAAAATCACTATTCCACCTTATGAATTTAATTTCAAACTACTTTGGGGATTAATAAATCTTATTAAAATTGGACTTTGAAATTCACATTTGCATGAGCAATCTGAACTTTGGTAGTGCATTCTGAAGATCTTCAATACAGTCTTCACTAAGCTCCTATTAGCAATTCTATACACTCCAGCATTACTAGGGTGCAGAACCAAGAATAAATACCAGATACTCCAATATGCTGGTTGAAATTTATGAATACTTTATTAAATTCATAAAGTATTATAAGTAAATACATACATCCTGGAGTTCTATGTGGGGACTGCTTACCACCTTGGAAAATCAGGTTGTTTTTTAAATGTCTTATTCGCAAAAGGCAACTCTCACTTTAAAGTTCAACAAAAGTAATTTCAATACATGCAACAAAGTCTTCAGGAACATTCAACACAGAGTTTTTCCAAAGGTCTCAAAGAATAGCTGTTAGAAATAATAACAGCATTTTTTTTGCTATTTAAGTGTGCTTTCCTTTGCATGGCCTACCTTAAGGCAAATTGTGTTTGTGCTTATCAGTCTCTTAGGGAAGTGTCATTTTTGCAAAGAATATATCCATAAACACAACATGAATTAACAGCTTTAAGAGAATAAATGGAAACTAAATGTTTAATTACACTTTGCATATCCATATTGAAAAGCAAAGATCCCTGGTTATTGAAAGCGCTACCTAAGTGCATAAGGTTTAATTTTCAGTAAACTATTCCTATTCAGTCTTTCGTGCTGATTGATGAAGTATTTGTGAAGCTGTATTATATCAAATAGATACTTTGTTTTATTTGACGTGACCATGATGAGCACTAGTAACGTAGTCCATTAGGCTACATAAATATTGTTGCATAAATTTGAGTCTCTTGCCTTAACCTCATTAGTTAACCAGGAATCTGAAACACTTGTTCAGCATCTCTTGCATATCTAAACAAGTGTTCTTTATCAATTGTTTGATAATCTTTTATTCAATTAGTAACAAAAGATTTAAAGTATGTTTTAAAGTGGGCCACAAAGAAGCACTTTACACTCATTTTGTTTCAATACAGCAACTTTAATTACACAATATGACAAATTAGCCATGAGATAGTGAAATAAACCTTGTGAAGTTTATATTTGGAAAATTAGTCATTAGTACCACTTGAAATGATCCATTCTGACAATAAGATTTCAAGCAAGGTTTCAAACAAAAACTACTTTTTTATTTCTTTTCCTCATTTTTGTGATTTGGTCGCATAGCGGTTAGCACAATGTTATTACAGCTTGGGACATCGGAGTTTGGAATTCACTGCTGGTGTCCTCTGTAAACATATCTGTATTTTAGCTCCCATGTGCATGTGGGTGCTCCGGTTTCTTCCCACAGTCCAAAGACGTGCCGGTTAATTGGTCATTGTAAATTGTCTTGTGATTAGGCTAGAGTTAAATCGGTGGATTGTCGGGTGACGCGGCTCGAAGGGCCAGTTCCATGCTGTATCTCAACAAATAAATAAATAAATATAATCCGGATGTCACTGGCAATACCACTCTATTCATCTCAGCCATCTTCTTGAATCCCTGCAGTCCTAGTGTGAGTATTCTCAATTGTGAAACTCAGGAATTCCAGGATTTAGTGCTATTGCATTTCTAAACATAAAGGAGAACATACAAGCTATCAGAGTTGCCTGGGCCAGTAATTACAGTGCATCTTGTAGACGGTGCACATTGAAGTCAATGTGTAATCACAAAACATTCTGCAAATCACACAACACACAAAATGCTGGAGGAACTCAGCAGATCAAGCAGCATCAATGAAGAGGAAGAAACAGTCGACCTTTCAGACTGAGACCCTGCAATACAACTGGAAAGGGAGGAGGCAGAAGCCAGAATAAGGTCGGGGGGGAGGGGGCGGTAAGGAGTACAACCTGGCAGGTGATAGGTGAAACCAAATGTGGGGGAAGGTGGGTTGGAGGAGAGGGGATGAAGTGAGAAGCTGAGAGGTGATAGGTGGAAGAGGAAACGGGCTGAAAAAGGAATCTGATAGAATACAATGGACCATTGGAGAAAGAGAAGGAGGGGCACCAGAGGGAGGTGATGGACAGGTGAAGAGAAGGGGTCATTAATTTGCCAGAATAGGGAATGGGAAGAGAGAGAAGAGGGAGGGGGTGAAATTACGGGAAATTAGAGAAATTTATGTTCAGGTTGGAGGCTACCCAGATGGAATACAAGGCGTTGCTCCTCCTACCTGAGACCGGCCTCATTGTGACAATAGAAGAGCCTGATATGTCGGAATGGGAATATGAAGTTGAATTGAAATGGGCGGCCACTGGGAAAGCCAGCCCTTTGTGGCAGATGAGCAAAGGTGCTTGACGAAGTGGTCCGCCAATCTGTTTTAGGTCTCAGTGATGTAGAGGAGGCCACACTGAAAGCACCAGATACAGTAGATGACCCCAACAGATTCACAGTGAAGTGTCGCCTCACCTGGTGGGACTGTTTGGGGCTCTGAGTGGTGATGAGGGAGGTGGTGTAGGGGCAGGTATAGCACTTGCCCCACTTGCAAAGAAAAATGACAGGAATGAGATCAATGGGGCGAGACGAGTGGACAAGGGATTCACATTGAGAGCAATCCCTGTGGGAGTCACTGTATAGCAGTGATGGAGGTAATAGATATTTAGGGTAGTTGATTGGACACATATGGACCAGTAGGTGGTAGTGTTGTATCTGACCTAGAACAGGTAAATGAGCTGAAGTATTATTTGGTCACAAATCCTTCATTGAATACAAGCAGATACACACACACTGTGGATGAAACAAATTCAGTTAAAGCTGGGTTGTGTGATGGTGGGGATCCAAGGCAATGGAAGGTGGTGAATCTATATAGCATGTCTGGATGAATATGCTTGTGAATACTTGAGCCTTGGCTCGTGCACACACATGCTGGACCCCACCATTTTAAAGATGGAGATATTGTTAGAACCTTCTCTTTCCACAACCAGTCACAAATAAATGTGTTAGGATTGCAGTACTTTGATTAAATAGATCACTTAAATCTGTCTATTGCATACTCTTTTTTCCTGCCTAGCATGGATTCCTGCATTGTAGCTTCGTCAAACTACACTTTGTCAACTTGTATAGTGCCTATAAAAAGTACTCACCCTGCACGGAAGTTTTCATGTTTATTGTTTTACAATATTGAATCACAGTGGATTTAATTTGACTTTTTTGACACTGATCAACAGAAAACACTGACACAAAAGTCTTTTTTCTGTTGATCTGAGTCAAAAAAGCTAAATTAAATCCACTATGATTCAATGTTGTAAAACATGAAAACATTCAAGGGGGATGAATACTTTTTATAAGCACTGTGTATATGCTCAGTACTCTTGGCAGGCTTTTCTGCATTCACTGAACTATGGTTGATACCCTAGCTTGATAGAACTGGTACAATGAGAGAGATGCTGAGCAAAGATTGTGGTGATGTACTTTTCTACTGTTGCTAATAGCACCTTTACAAGCTTTTCATGCTTTTGTTTCAGACTTTAAGAATATTATCTCATGTTATATCTTCTAAACTGAAGACTAGATTTGGACTTGGAAATTGTACTATGGAATAGTACACAGTATCTATATGAAAGAGTGCATATTAATCACCAGCGTTTCACCATTCATCATTGTAGGACCAGACACAAAATTCAAATGCAAGGTTAATCAATAGAACAACAATAGCAAAAGCATGGTTGGCCAGCAGTTAATAATAACGAGCTATTCTACAGCACAATATATATATTTTCAGAATCGAAAGTAAGGCTATACCTTTATCAAGCAGTGGAAGTACTACAAAAAAAGATACAAAGATGATACGTTTCAGCAATCTTTTTACCTCGGCAGTGCCAAATGCAATGAGTTGAGACAAAACAAACCTGTCATGAACAGGCTGGGATATAATGTGCAGCAGGAACATTAACTTGTTGCCTTCCCTAGTTTGTTTCAGAATGTCTCATTCAATTGTGTATGGGTTTTACTTCTTGAAGACTGGTTCTTATTTTGGTTAATCCATATTTATGTTATCCATAATGTCATAACTCTAGAATAAAGATTAAAAACAGTTTCTGCCAGTTCAAACTGGTTCTCATTTTTTTCCACAGTCCAGTTGTAGCTTGGCCCAAAACGTTGACTGTTTACTCTTTTCTATCGATGCTGCCTGCCATGCTGAGTTCCCCCAGCATTTTGTCTGTATTGCTTGGATTTCCAGCATCTGCAGATTTTCTTGTGTTTGTGTATCAGTATTACAGTGGAGTTAAGGGAACTACAGAGGTCATATCCGTAATAAAAAGTGCTTCCACATATGCTTTTATTAATAGAAAAATGATCATATAGAGTGTAAATAATGCTGCAACGTTCTACTTTTTGACATTTGAGGAAACCCAATAAAAAAAATGCTGAAGTTTTAGAAGACATTGGTCAGATCACACTTGGTGTACTGTGAGCTATGTTCCACCCTTTATCAAAGAAAGGATGTGCTGGCATTGGAGAGTCCAGAGGAGGTTCACGAGAATGATCCCAGGAATGAAAGGGTTAACATTTCAGGAGCATTTGATGGCTTTGTCTCTGTACTCACTGGAGTTCAGAAGAATAAGGAGAGGTGGGATCTTATTGAAATTTATTCAATATTGAAAGGCCCAGACAGAGTCAAGTCGCTTTTTATTGTCATTTCGACCATAAACTGCTGGTACAGTACACAGTAAAAACAAAACAACGTTCCTCCAGGACCATGGTGCTGCATGAAACAACACAAAACTACACTAGACTATGTGAGACAACTCAAGGCTACACTACGTAAACACAACACAAAAACTACACTAGACTACAGACCTGCACAGGACTCCATAAAGTGCACAAAACAGTGCAGGGCAGTATAATAATTAATTAATTAATGGCTTGGGGGAAGAAACTGTTGCACAGTCTGGTTGTGAGAGCTCGAATGCTTCAGTACCTTTTGCCAGATGGCAGGAGGGAGAAGAGTTTGTGTGAGGGGTGCGTGGGGTCTTTCACAATGCTGTTAGCTTTGCGAGTGTGGTGTGTGGTGTAAATGTCTGTAATGGCGGGAAGAGAGACCCTGATTATCTTCTCAGCTGATCTCACTATCCGCTGCTGAGTTTTGCGATCCGAGACGGTGCAATTCCCGAACTAGGCAGTGATGCAGCTGCTCAGGATGCTCTCGATACATCCTCTGTAGAATGTGGTGAGGATGGGGGGATGGGGATGGACTTTCCTCAGCCTACATAGTCCTGTATAGGATGTTTCCTATAGTGGCGGAGTCTGGGACCAAGCACAGGACACAGCCTTAGAATACAAGGACATCCCTTTAGAACAGAGATGCGGAAGAATTTCTTCAGCTAGTGGGTGGTGAATCTGTGGAACTTATTGTCATTGAAGCTAAGTCATTGGGTATATTTGAAGCAGAGGTTCATAGGCCCTTGTTTAGTAAGCGCTTCACTGGTTACAAAAACAAAGCAGGAAAATGGGGTTGAGAGGGATAATAAATTAGCCATGATGGAATGATGGGAGCAGACTCGATGGGCCAAATGACCTAATTCTGCTCCTATGTCTTATGGTCTTGTAGCTCTGAAAGTTATTTTCCTTCAAATGCCAATCCAATTCAATTTTTAAATTCCTGAATGACTATATTCACTCCATTCACAATATCTACATCCAAAATGATCATGTACACCTCAAATTTAGCTCATACTTGGAAACACATTGATTTTATTGACCAGATTGAGACTATTTGGCCGATTACTACTTCATCAGTCTTGCGATGAAACACATTTAGTTTTGCAGTCTTTATTTCTGCACTACAGGAAATCCATAGTATTCAGGTACCTTTTCAATTGCTCTTTAAAATTAAGAATACTTAAGGTACCTGTATCAGCTTTCACCACTTTCTCCCCCGGTAGAATGTTCTAGATCCCAATAAACGGCAAATAATTTTCTCGATTTTTTTTGCCTATTATTTTGAATCTATGACCTCTGGTTACCAGATCATTCACCACAGGAGATGGATTGTCTCTCACTTAATGAAAACTCATTCGACTGAAACTATTTCTATTACAGTCGCCTTCTGTCACTTTTTCCTGGTAACATTATGGTTAACAAGTTGTAGCTAAGGACATTATAGTTTTCCCGTAGTTTAGTATGAATTCTCCATGAGAGAGCTAGCAGAGAAGTGACTAGTACAAGAAACATTGTTCAAATGCATTTTCAAAAAGTACAATTACCTTGCTTCTTCACTACTCTTGTAGTCAGTTTCAGACTTGTTTCCATCAAAGTTATTTTCAACTTCTGCTTCTTCCAGACTATCATAGAGATTCTCATCATCATCTCCATTCTCTATATTAAATTTAATGTCAAAAGTCCGAAAAACCAATTCTTCATTTTTCTGAATGCGATGTTTCAGCTCCAATTGGTATTGTTCCTCTTGAATTAAACTGTCAGAATCAGACTCCAGTGAGTCATATAAATTTAAGTGAAAAGCATCTCCTTCCTCCAGTGGAAGTGGCCTAGCTGGCACCTCTTTCGATTGTATAAAAGTCTCTTGGTTAAAATGCATTCTGTTCAGTGTTGGATTCTTATTTGCATCCATTGTTATCATTTCCTAGATGGTGAAGCAATTTTATTGATATTCCATTGTAAAGAATCACAGGAAATAATCAGAATTAATGCCTGTATCAAGAGGATTTTCTTGATTTCATCATTTGCATAGGAAAGTCACATCTTGGGTAATGTTGAGATATTCGTCTGCAACTGTTTTTAGCTGTTGAATAAAGATAAAATAAAAAGAAAATTAAACCATGAAATTTAACATAAAAATGCTGATGCGAGAAATCTGAAATAGAAATTGAAAATTCTGGAAGTATTTAGTGGGACAGACAGCAGAGGAACAGAGTTAACATTTCAGGTCGAAGAGCTTTGTCAAACCCTACATTTAACAAAGGGTCCTCGTCCCAAGATGTTAACTCTATTTCCCCTTCTGTAGATGCTGCTTGATCTGCTGAATGTTTCCTTGATTAACTTGTGAATGTATTCAAATAGTGATTACAAAGCAGACTAAAATAGGAAGCTAATATGGTAAGAAAAGTCAGAAAGTCCTCCCAGTCAATTGTAGTAAAATACACTACATCCAAATTTTATTCCAATTGACTTCAACCTGCTGCTTCTACTATATAGTGTGTTTAGCATTACTAACAAAGGAAGAACTTCAAGGTGTAATTTTTTTCTAAAATATTCTATCACATATAATATTTATAACATTCAACCAGAATAGATAACTTTAGATTTTAGAGAGTCCCTCACATTAGAGCACATGTACTGTACTTTTACCTCCATTGGCTTTCATTTTAATTTATGAAGTAGAAAACAATTAACTAGAATATATGCAACACACACAAATTGCTGGAGGAACTCAGCAGGCCAAGCAGCATCTATGGAAAAAACAGTACAGTCGATGTTTCAGGCCAAGACCTTCGGCAGGACTGGAGAGAAAAGGATGACAACTAGATGTAAAAGGTGGGGGAAGGAAGAGAGAAACACAAGGTGATAGGGGGGAGGGATGAAGTAAAGAGCTAGGAAGTTGATTTGTGAAAGAGAAATGGGGGTGGGGAAGGTGCCATCTGATGAGAGAGGACAAAAAGCCATAGGAAAAAGAAAAGGGGGAGGAGCACCAGAGGGAGGCGATGGGCAGGCAAGGAGATAAGGTGAGAGGGGGAAAAGGGGATGGGGAATAGTGAAGGAGAAGAAGGAGGGGCAATACCAGAAGTTCGAGAAATCGAAGTTCATGCTATCAGGTTGGAGGCAACCAGATGGAATATAAGGTGTTGTTCCTCCAACCTGAGTGTGGCCCCATCACGACAGTAGGGGAGGCCATGGATTGACATATCAGAATGGGAATGGGAAGTGGAATTAAAATAGCCTTTTAAATATTTCTCATTATTCACTCCTGAGCTACAAAAAAAGGTCATTGGAGTGTTCTGAGAGCAAGGCCTCAGGACCTTCACATGAGGACTTATTACCACTTGCAGTCTTAATCATTCGGAATCAAGGCAGGGTTGACCTGTGGGTCAATAAATGTCATGAAGACAACAGATGAATGCAAAAATGGAACAGTGAGTTGTATGGGTGTAGACTGGCATACAGCCGTGGGGTTGGAGGCAAATACATCTGTTCCATCAGCTCAAGGATTTGTATTTTACTGTTGGACCAGGCAGTGAGACCAACAGTGGAGCAGGAGGGTACAGATTTCTCGTGCATCTCTGATTTCCCTATTTTAGTACCTCAGTGGAAGCTTTGAAGTAAACTGACCATCAAGAACAATTTCCCTGGGATCACCAAAAGTTAATACATTTTGATCCAGTAAAGTTTCAGTCATAGACACAAACATCTATCAGTTCTAGCAAAGGTTAAGTGACAGTCTGTTCTCTTCATAGATACCAAGAGGTTTGTTTTTTTCCAGCTGATTTGTTTTCTTCTCCCTATTTAAAATAAAAACCGCTTGCTTCCTTGAATTTCACCATAAGTATCACCAGATCTTAAGAAATAATTCTAGAGTCTATTGGTATAATAGAATCTAACACTGAATTTTAAACAAAAACAAAACAGAATAAAAGTTCTGCTGTTAGATTTCCTGACTTCTTGTGGTGACACTTCTGCAGAAATTAAAGAAACAATTGAAGTTCATCCTCAGTACATTTTACGCCTCTAAACTTACACAAGTATGATATTTTTGGGTGTCAATCCAGTCAACCCTCACAATACACTTTAACAACGGTTAGCAAAAGAACTTTCCTTGCCAGTACTTCAATACTTATATGCCTTCTCTGAACGAGATTATCAATTTAATGTTAATTTGCAAACAAAAGTTGTATGGTTTATATGAAGATGCTACAATCACTAGGAACTCAAGAAAATTTTAAAATCACAGTAGATTCAAAACCAATTCAAAATGTCACTTCCACAACTTCAAGTCTTTGAAATTTACATAACCATTGCCAAATCTTGAATGGGGTACATTGCTTTATGAAACTTAAGCATTACACTTTATTATAGGCTGCTATTTCATCTAGGCAGTACACTAACTAATTTGAATATCATCACTAAACTTACAAGTTGTCAACCTATCACTACCAAGCAATTCATAATTATTTTATTGAAACCAATATCAACATTACTGGCATAATAACGTCCTAACATACAATGACATTTTAGTCTAGAAATGTGTACCTTTAACATGATTAAATTTGTCCTGTGAGTAACAAAGCCATGCTCCGAAAATTTGGGTGACAGCCTGCAAGAGTATTCAGTTCTGACAAGAATAGTACCTGTGTCTGTTGAGTTAAAGGCCAATTGCCCATTAGATCAGTGTATTTCTCTTGGTCGTACCAATACTTGCTCATAGTAAAACAGGTTGCTATCATGGAAAAACCAGGAGCATTGTCTGCTGTATGTAACATTGTATGAAAAAAGGGGTGTCCTACATGTTGAATATTAAAAAGAGAGTAGTTTATTACATTACATTGGTATAATGGTTCAATATAATTTTAGATGAAAATCAACAAAACAAAAAACACCACATGCAAAAGCACTGCAAAGCTAAAATCAAAAAGTATGCTAGGAAAGGATTGTTACAATCAGTTACCATCTTACATTTATCACTGTGATACAGTCTTACACAAATTGCATAAAAAAAAACTGCCTTTATGACTGGAGTATGGCATTGTGCAAATGTGCCAATGCTTAACCCATTCCTGAAAAATTGTATTTAAAGTAAATGGGATATGTGGTTCCTGAGTTTCATCCCCTACAGCAAAACTGAAATTACCTTATCAAGGTATCAAATTGCATGGTCATGTGTCCTGTTCTTTTCCCAACCTTTGACATGATTGGTCACATAATTTTCCTCCTATAGCTCCTCCATAGTTTTTGCCAAGAAACTTCGCAATGACTTCATTTGCCACAGCTAGTCTAGAATCCCTCAAGATCTACAGTGTTCTCTTCTATTTATCATGCGTATGTTGAGTCTTGGTAACGTAACATGAAAAATAAAACAAAACACCTAGAACTGCCACACCACTATCTGTCAAATCCTCTGACAAATCCAGTTTTTCACATTATCCCTTCAGTAGTGAATGAGACAAAATGTTTGCAACAATTAGGAAAATTAAAACCAATTATGTTAGACTCCATTTACAACTCAGATCTTGATTTAATTTTTCTTCCTAGCCAACAACTGAGGGTGAATCAAATCGTAAAACCATCACACATTATACTGAACTTCCCTATCAACAAGATGTGCAAGATATCAACAAGATTTTTAAGAATTTTTATTCTGAATTGTATAAATCAGAATCACAAAATGATAATGTCAAGATAGAAAGGTTTTTATCACAAATAACTCTTCCAAAATTAAATATAGAAGAACAGAAGGGATTAGATATGCCTTTTACATTGAAGGAGGTCGAAGAAGCCCTAGGATCACTTCAAAGTAATAAATCTCCAGGAGAAGATGGTTTTCCGCCTGAATTTTATAAAAAGTTTAAAGATTTATTAATTCCTCCTTTTATGGAGTTAATACATCAAGCAGAAAGAATGCATAAACTTCCAGGATCTTTTTCGACAGCTATTTTAATACTATTGCCAAAAAAAGATAGAGATCTTTTAAAGCCAGCATTATATAGACCTATTTCTTTATTAAACACTGATTATAAAATAATAGCAAAAATCTTATCTAACAGATTATCTAAATACTTACCAAAATTAGTACATATAGATCAAACAGAATTTATTAAAAATAGACAATCGGCAGATAATGTAACTCGGTTATTTAGTATAATTCATTTGGTGCAAAAGAGGGAGGAAATGAGTGTGGCAGTTGCTTTAGATGCAAAAAAAGCATTTGATAGATTGGAATGGGATTTTTTATTTAAGGTATTGGAAAAATATGGATTAGGAGTATCTTTTATTAAAAGGATTAAAACCTTAAATACTAATCCCAAAGCTAAAGTAGTGACAAATGGTCAAATTTCAACATCATTTCAGTTAACAAGGTCAACTAGGCAAGGTTGTCCATTATCACCTGCTTTATTTGAGTTGGCGATAGAACCATTAGCTGAATTAATTAGAATGGACCCAGATATTAAGGGTTTCAGAGTTAATCAGGAAGAATACAAGATTAACTTATTTGCTGATGATGTTCTGCTTTATTTAACAAACCCATTGCACTCGTTGCATAAATTATCCTATAGATTAGAAGAATATGGGAAAATATCAGGTTATAAAATAAATTGGGATAAAAGTGAAATTTTACCTCTTACTAAAGGAGATTATAGTCAATGTCGATTAATAACTCAATTTAGATGGCCGGCAAATGGTATAAAATATTTAAGTATAAGAGTTGATAATGATATAAAGAACTTATATAAATTAAATTACTTACCATTATTGAGAAAAATTCAAGAAGATTTTGATAAATGGATGGTATTACCAATAACATTAGTAGGTAGAGTAAATACCATAAAAATGAATATATTCCCTAGACTACAATACTTATTTCAATCACTACCAATACATCTACCCCAGAAGTTTTTTCAAGAGTTAAATAAATATGTGAGGAAGTTTCTTTGGAAAGGTAAGATGTCAAGAATATCGTTGGAAAAATTGACATGGAAATTTGATCTAGGAGGGTTACAACTTCCAAATTTTAAGAATTATTATAAAGCAAATCAACTTAGATTTATTGTATCTTTTTTTGAGAGAGATAGACCGCCATGGATTGGAATAGAACTAGATAAAATAGGAGAAAATACACCAGAAGATTTTATATATAAAATTGAATAAATAAATATCAGAAAGAATTTATAAAAATTGCACTGGCAGTAGCCAAAAAGGCTATTGCAGTTACTTGGAAATCGGATACATACTAAAGTATAGATCGTTGGAAGAATTAAATTTACAGCTGTATTCCACTTGAAAAAATTACTTATAATTTAAGAGATAAATATGAGGCATTTTTGAAAATTTGGCACCCTTATTTACAAAAGACAGGATTGAATATAATGGTGCTCCGAAGATAAAATAATTGGTTATTTGGGGAAAGAAAGAAATATATATATTTAAGTTATTATGAACTCCATGGAGCATGTGGGGATCTCCCGATATCCAGGCACTCTTTCTTTCTTTTTTCTATAGGGATGTTAGGGGGAAGGGGTTAAGGGGAGGGGGGAAGGGTTTATATATTTTTACATATTTTTTCTTTCTGTAATTATTTGAAAACTCAATAAAAAAAAGTTTAAAAAAAAAACAAGATGTGCTACTTTCAACACATCTCTGTCCAGGCTTTCCATACACTTGTAACTCAAATTCTCCACCACATCCATAGTTAGCTGGTATGAGGGGAATAAATCAGTTAGACTAATTGTTCATCTTCACATCAAGACAGAATGTAAAAGTTTGGAAAAGCAAGAGACTGCAGATGCTGGAATTTTGTGAAAACAAAAAAACCTGGTAAATTACATTATGTGCTTGTGATGTGGCCTCCTTGACAGTGACGAGAGCAAGTGTAGACTAGGTGATCAGCTTACAGAGCACCTGCACTCGAACTTCCCGTGGCATTTAATTTCAACTCACCTCATTCTGTGCTTGGCCTTTACCATTCCCACAGTGCACACAAATGCAGACTCAAAGAACACCATTTCATATTCCTCTTAGATAGCCAACAAGTCAGTGGTATGGACAGTGAATTTTCCACTTTCAGATAACCCCCTCACTTTCCCACTCCTACCCTTGGCCTCCACAGCTGCCCGTATCAGAGTTCCACAGGTTCACCACTCTCTGGTTCTTTCTTCTGCCTCTCTCCTTTCTTGAAGAGTGGAGTGACATTTGCAATTTTCCAGATTCTGGAACCATTCTAGAATCTAATCATTCTTGAAAGATCATTACTAATGCCTCCACAATCTCTTCAACCACCTCTTTCAGAGCCCTGGCATGCACACCATTTGATCCAGGTGACTTATTTACCTTATTTAAATCTCTTATTATAGATAGAATAGATTCATAGAAAATATGGCACAAAACAGGCCCTTTGACCCATCTAGTCTGTGCTGAACCATTTAAACGGCCTACTCCAATTAACCTGCACCAGAACCATAAGCCATCCATGTACCTATCCAATACCCCTATCTATACCTCTCATAATTATCTATATCTTGATCAAATCTCTGTTCAATCTTCTATGTCCTAAGAAATAAAGTCTACCTATGACGCCATTTTCAATGAAAGATGATCCTGTATTCCAAGATCCATTTATTCTATCGCACTCCTCTGTTCCCTACTATTCAACATATAAGACCTACCCTGGGTGGTCCTACCAAAGTGCAGTGCAGCACCTCGCACTTGTCTGTATTAACTTCCATCTGCCATTTTTCAGCCGAATTTTCTAGCTGGTACCAATTCCGCTGCAAACTCTGATTGTCACTGTCTGCTACACCCCTAATCTTTGGTGTCAGCTGTAAATTTTCTGATCCAGTTTACATTATCATCCAGATATCTGATATAGCTAGCAAACAACAATGGAATCAGCACTGATTCTCTGTGGCACACCGCTAGTCACAGGTCTCTAGAGGGGCAACCATCTACTACCACTCTCTGGCCTCTCCCACAAAGCTAATGTCTAATCAAATTTACTATCTCATCTTGAATGTCAAGCTACTGAATCTTCCTGACCAACCTGCCATGCAGGACCTTGTCAAATACCTTGCTAAAATCTATGTAGATAACATTCACTGCTTTGCCTTCATCAACTTTCCTGGTAACTTCCTCGAAGAACTCTAGAAGATTGGTTAGACATGACTTACCAGGCACAAAGCCATGTGACTATCCTGAATCATTCCATGTCTATCCAAATACTCATTTACTCCCTTAGAGTACCTTCCAATAACTTTCCCATGACTGATGTCAGGATTTTTAGAGCAGTTTTTAAACAGCGGAAAAACATTAGCTATCCTCCAATCCTCTGGTACCTCACCAGTCACTAAGGATGATTTAAATATCTCTGCTCGGCCCCTGCAATTTCTGCACTTGCCTCCCAGTGTCCAAGGGAACACCTTGTCAGGACTTGGGGATTTACCCACCCTAGTTTACTCAAGACAGCAAACACCTCCTCCTCTGTAATCTGTATAGGGTCCATGACCTCACTGCTGCTTTGCCTCACTTCTATAGACTTAACGGATTTCTTGCATCTGCACTTACTCAGGAGACAGACCCTTTCCATCACCTGAGTAAATACAGATGCAAAAAATTAATTTAAGGTCTCCTCCATTTCCTTCGCTTCTATAGAAAGATTACCATTCTGATCTACCACAGGACCAATTTTGCCCCTTGCTTTCCTTTTGCTCTGAATACATCTATAGAATCCCTTAGGATTCTCCTTCACTTTGTTTCCTTGGGTATCCTCATGCCTTCTTTTGGCCCTCCTGATTTCTTTATTTTGTTCTTTTGCATATCTTATACTCCATAAGTACCTCATTTGTTCCTACCTGCCTTTTTTTCTTAATCAGAGTTTCACTATCTCTTGAAAACCAAGGTTCCCTAGCCCTGTTATCTTTACATTTAATGTTGACCAGCGTATCATTTCAATATTACACTATTGAAGGCCTCTTACTTAACACATACACCTCTGCCAGAAAACAGCCTGTCCCAATCCACATTTACGTGATCCTTTCTAATACCATCAGAATTGGCCTTTCTTCAAATTAGAATCTTGATCAACTGACCAGACATATCTTAGTTTGAAACTAATGGCACTGTGATCACCAGACGCAAAACTTCTGTCATCTGTCCTGTCTCGTTCCCCTATAGCGGATCAAGTATCCCAAGTCTCTCGTTGGGACTTCTGTGCACTAATTAAGGAAACTTTCCTGAACGCATTTGACAAACCCTACCCCATCTAGTCCTTTTACTGGGAGTACCAGTCAATACGTGGAAAGTTAAAATCACCTACTATAACAACCTTACACGTTTGTTGCAACAGAGTGCAATCTCTCTACAAATCTGTTCCTCTGCGAACTGTTGGGTCGTCTATAATATAGCCCCGTTAACGCGGTCATACCTATCGTATTCATCAGTTCTACCCATAAAGCAAAACACTGCAGTGATTTATCTTTTGAGTTGGATAGTTAGGAACTTGTCCCCGCTTCATTGACCCTCTCACGGTCCCAGAGCAGTTAGTGCGCAGGCGCAACGGCGCATCCAGTAAGTGGCGGCGAGATTCTGGATCCTCGCTGCGGGAGTTCAAGTTTAACTAACGCCACACATCACGGCCATTCTGCTGACTTTTACTCCGACCGATTTACTAATTCTTCATTCGGTAAACCTCTCATTGCCACAGCTGCAATTCAGAACGCACACGGATCGGTACACCATCATAACACTCACCAACAAGTTGGACCTATACACAGCGACAACGCCATGGCAACGGCGCCGTGGCGTCACCTCGTAATCGGTGTTCGGAGAGTCTGGCGGACCGGAAGGTGTTTCCTGAGCAGCTTCCGGGGAGTTTAGTCTAAGCTTCCAAAATGTAAGATAATGAAAGCTTCACCTAATTTTAAACGTGAAACAATTCTGTTTGATTAATGCTGTTTGACCTGCTGGGTGTCTCCAGCAGCTTCTTTGTTGCAAACATATTTATTTTTCCCTACCAATAATACTATCGGGTTCTATTTCCATATGTAATCCCGAAGATCGGAAAAATCATTAGTTACTTGCATTGAAAGCAAAAAGTAGAAGCACCTCGAGGAGACATTAATATGTTAAGTTGGACATAAAGATAGAAAATGCAAACATAGCTGCCTGGAATTTATTTTTATTTATTGAAATACAGCGTGGCATAGACCCTTTCGGCCCTTAAAGCCACGCTGCCCAGCAAACCCCGATTTGACCTTCGCCTAATCACGGGGCAATTTGCAATGACCAATTAACCTACCAAAAAAACAAAGTTACAGGAAGTACGTACACACTCCTTACGCACAGCAACAGGAATTGAACCAAGGTCACTGGTATTGTTAAGAATTGAGCTAATGGTTATGCTACTGTGCCGTATAATACAAATACGTAGAGGCAACGGTTAAGGAGAGAGAAAGAGTTGATATTTTCAGATCAGTAGATCAAATAGTGTTCAATCTAATGCAGACTGCTCCTCTCACGGCCTTAACCTATTCTTTCTGGAAGCAAATAAGTAAATCATTGAACAAAGCTGACTATCTGTATTCAAGAGACAAGAGGTTGAAGTTAAATGACCAAGCCTCAGTTAAATTACTACTAAGGCCCAGGCCCAGATGACATTTGACAGCTCATTATCCTAAAAAGGATTTTGAATAATTTTTAAATATCCTTGATAGAGTTAAAAACTATTCAAATAGATTTGTAATTAAAAACGTTAATTATATTTTAACTACGATTTTTAAAAGACACTAAAATAATAATAAACCAAACAGCAAAATACAACAAAATATTTTAAGCACTTTTTTTCAGGTTTACCAACACAAAAAAAATGAGAAGACTGAGAATAAGCTGAAAATTTTACGCTACAGGACTGACACCTTACTGGCCTATTGTCTTGTTTATAATTTATTGTAATGCCTGCACTGTTTTGTGCACTTTATGCAGTCCTGGGTAGGTCTGTAGTCTAGTGTAGTTTTTTCTCTGTGTTGTTTTTTACGTAGTTCAGTCTAGGTTTTGTACTGTGTCATGTAACACCATGGTCCTGAAAAAACGTTGTCTCATTTTTACTAAGTACTGTATCAGCAGTTATGGTTGAAATGACGATAAAAGTGACTTGACTTAACTTGATAATGAACTTGTTCTCCTTAAAACAGTGAAAATTGAATAGTATTCAAAATTGGGAAAAGTGAAAACAAACTTTTGGTTGGATGAGCAAACCTAAATCAGCATCTTATGTTGGGCGAATTGCCTCATCATTAAGGCTCTATTTACATTTAGTCATGTCTGTTGGACAGACTATGTTGATTGCATGCCTGCTATCAATTTCCCAGAATAAACATTCTGCACACGAGTATCGCATTCATGTTTGGCTGCATTGCTATAAAACAATTCTTATCACAATTTCCCATACAGCGAAGCTGCATTATCTGCACATGCATCAAGAAACTTAAAAAAAACAGATTCTGTGAGAGTGAGTTTTTGTTCCATATTTCTAATTACTGATTTGAGAATTCTGTAAGGGTGTGCTTCCATTACCTTAATAGCTGTAACATGGTCATCATCTGTATTTTGATGACTACCACAGCAAGGGATTACCCGGTGAACAGATAAAAAGTTTTGAAGATTCTCAAACACTTAAGAAAAACCAAATTCATTGAATCTTTGGTATATAACCTCTTAAAATAGATAGGATTGGGTTGAGAACATCAAGCCCATTTGTGGGGAACACACAGAAGCCCAACAAAATAGCAGATTAAGTGGAAAATTTAGCCATTGCAGAATCTCCAGAACTGGAGTTCAAGAAAATCCAGGCGACTGCCTCAGAAGAGAAAAATGAAAAGCCAAGAATAATGCAAAACGATTTGCTTAACTTTGGTGTAAGACCATAAGACATGAGGGCAAAATTAGGCCTTTCAGCCCATCGAGTCTACTCTGCCATTTGACCATGGCTGATTTATTTCCCCTGTCAATCCCATTATCTTGTCTTTTTTTCTGTAACATTTGAGGCAGATACATTTTGCTCTTGATATTGATTTGGATTTCAACTTTATCTGGTTAATCAGAGTTTGCTCTGTATTCTTTGTAATTTTGAAATAATGCTGAAATTTAAATAGCTCTGTGCATAATCTTTTTTGTTAAGAAATATCACAACTATTTGTCTAATTGAAAATTCAACTTACTGACAGGTCAGAAACTTGACCATAAAGGCACTGGGCCTTAACCTGGTTGGTTCAGAAGTAGAAAATTGAGCACAGATGTTCTCAGGACTGCAAAAATGCTCTGCTCTTTCTCGACTGTCATGCAAAAAGTGACAACATTTCAAGGATTTCATATTTGCACCTTGGCTCAGTCATGAGTGATTTTCAGAATCAGAATCAGATTTAATATCACTGGCATATGTTGTGAAATCTGTTGTTTTTGCTGAAGCAGTACAATGCAATATATAATAATAGAATTAAAGTATATATAATATAGTTAAATCTAATACATAGTGCAAAAACGTAATGAGGTAGTGTTCATAGGTTCAATGTCCATTCAGAGATCTGATGGCAGAGGGGATCATTGAGCATGTGCCTTCAGGCTCCTGTACTTCCTCCCTAATGGTGGCAATAAGAAGAGGGCATGTCCTTAACGATGGAAGCCACGTTTTTGAAGCATTGTTCCTTGAAGATGGCCTGGTTGGTATGGAGTCCAGTGCCTATGATGGAGCTGAGTTCACAACTTTCTGCAGCTTTTTTTTTGATCCTGTGCAGTAGCCCCCCCCCCCCCCCACCATACCAGATGATAATGCAGCCAATTAGAATGCACTCCACAGTACATCTGTAGGAATTTGCAAGTGTCTTTGGTGACATAACAAGTCTCCCCAAACTCCAAATTAAATATAGCTGCTGTCGTGCCTTCTTTGTAACTGCATCGACTTGTTGGTCCAGATTAGATCCTCAGAGATATTGACAGCCTGGAAGTTGAAATTGCCCACTCTTTCTACTTCTCATCCCTCTATGAGGACTGGTGTGTGTTCCCTCGTCTTCCCTTTTCTGGTCCACAATTAGTTCTTTGGTCTTACTGACATTGAGTGCAAAGTTGTTGCTGCAACACCACTCAACTAGCTGATCTATCTCGCTCCTGTACGCCTTCTCATCAGCATCTGAAATTCTGCCAACAATAAAAATTTGTTCTTACCTGATGCTGATAGGAAGCCGGACCAGCCTAAGATATGGGGCACTGCTTCCTTTTTTATGCCTGATATCCAGAGATCTAAGCTGGTATGTACAGAGTTTTAAAATTTACTAAAAGGTCACCCTATGTCTGACCTGCATGAACATCAGCCTGGCATTTTTCACAGAGAGTTACCTACATGGATGAGGACTGGATTATGGCATACAGGCTTTTGCAAATCATTGTGCACCCTATGGATCAGCTGAAATCAGCATATCCCCTCTACTTCCATGACCCTCAGCCACTATACCTTGGGACCTCATTCACTTGGACTAAGCTGCTTGTGATTGACATCCGTTCAAAATGGTTGGAAGTGGTTCCCACAAAACTAACCAGCATTCATTGGACTGGAGGTAATTTAAGGGGTCTCCTTGCATCAGATAAATGACAAAGAAGCTACGTATCACACAATGATGTTTGATTTGTGCCATGCTAATTTGAAATCTTCCTGTAATTAAATGGGATCCACATTATTTTTCCTCCACCATATATCACCCTGTGCTATGGAAATAGCTGAGTATGCTGTATATACTTTTAAGAAGATTTGAATGGAACAGTTTTATTTCAGTCTATTCATTCCTTCCAAAATTAAGCTCAGTTTTTATTTGCAAACTGGAGCACAAATCACAGTCATGGAAAAGATACCTGCTGCATTGCTTTTAAAATTTTAACCTTACACTTTAATGACATTGCTCAAACCTAATTTGTCTTCTACGATTACCATACATTAACTGCAGATGTCAACAGCTCATGATAAGATGGCCAGGCCTGTCCTGAGGTTCTATCCAGGGATAGGATGATGCTTCAGAACTTCAGATATCTAAAGCACCTGTGGATTTTCAAAGAGATCGCCAAGCTTAAATCACCTTTGACCCATGTGGTTAAAGTATATAACAGACATTTTCATGTTCATGTGAATCACCTCTCACTTTCGTGAGTTCCAAAACTGCAAACAGAAGCTGTTCCAGAATAAGATAGAGACATAAGAGACTTTGTTCCTGATTGTGGAATGCAGCAGAACCTGTTCTATGTGTTAATGATTGCCTAACCTCACTGGTAACTATTACTTTTGGGGAAAAAAATACACTCTATGACAATGGAAAGTAATTGAGAGGGTTTAACTCTTAAATTGATATATCTTCTACATGTGAATAGAATAAACCTCTGACATTCTGGGGTTCAACACTGTATTTCACATTAGGATTTGGTACAAGTTTTGTTCTGTATTGATGATTTGTTATATCTTGTATACTTTTGTTCAGAGAACTTTAATCTATTGCAAGGGTTCCCAACGTTTTTTATGCCATGGACCAATACCATTAAGCAAGAGGCCTGTTGACCCCAGGTTGGGAACCCTTAACCTATTGGGAAAGATTATGGTATATATTGAGTTTTATAGTATACTTAGTTGTGTTTTTTTTGTTTTTTTATTTGTCTTCAGTTGCTTTAGCTTTTTTGATATAAAAGTTAACTCTTTCATTGCCCATAATATTCCTCAATTCTGTCTCATTTGCTGCTTCACTTCCCTTCATGGATATAGTTGAAATAGAACACAAGAACAGAATAGGACATCCATATACACCACATCCACTAAGTGATTAATTACAGTAATTAATCACATTAGTAGATGAAATATTCAATACTTCATTGCTTTTTCACTTTTCAGTGAGATGGATGGGCTTGGTGGGGTTATCAACTTCTCAACATCAGGGTCAATGTCACCCAGGAGGAGTCTCAAATCCCCATGTTCAGTAATTTGTAGGCTGTTTCATTGCTTTGAATAAAGTTGGGCAACTGCAGCAAAACCGTGTTCTACAAAATATGATGTTGGAAAGGCATTAAAGAACATATTGACCTTTTTCCATAGTGCAGGGTAGTGCTCGGAGATTTTTTTCTGCAACCAAAAGTCTTAATATGATTTTTTGAACCTCAGCTTCAGCTCAAATAACAACCATGCTTTCATCTTTTATGAAGTGAACATAACCAAGAAGCAAAGATTCATTGCCTGGCAAAGTTGATGCATCCAACTGCACAGCAAATTCAGTTGTCCTAAATATGTTGCACAATGTGTATTCCACATTCTTAGACATTTCATATATATTTGTGTTTGAACAGAGTTATCACTGAGTTGACTTTAATTATTTGGTCTGGTGACTTATGTAAAGCTCTACTCAGATCCTCCCTTACTGCTGGCAGAATCAGTTCTTCTCCAACTGTATGGGGCTTTCTAGATTTAGCCATGATTTCTAGATTTAGTATGAAGCATGCAAATCATTGATGTTTTGTTGTGAAATGCTGGCAAACATGTTTTTAAGTGTTTTCCATTTCTGGAAATTTTTGCAAAGTGACTGAAAATACTGTAAACCAAGTTCTTGTCCGTTTTAACGGATTGTATATATCATCTTCAAATGTTCAAGGAGCCTGGGTGGTTTCATTGCATCGTTTGAAAAAAAAACTTTTTCCACACAACAAACACATTGGCTGTTGTTGGTTGCTTAATGCTGGTATAGATCCATACTTCAGATACCCCACACTATACTGTGTACACTTCTTTTTCCTTTGGTCTACTTCTGCTATTTTCATTATGGATTAATGACCACAGCAAAACTGATTCTGCCTGAAGGTACACAAGTGGGGCAGAGATATCTCGGTTGGGCCGTGGTCTAGAGTAACACAGTCGAGACCAATCAAAAGGCAGATCCTGAACTTCACACTTTTGAATGCCATACCCTAATTCACAGGAATTCAGTCACTGCATGATTCAAGAATGGAAATCATACGAGATAACATTGTACTACGGTAGTGAATGGAAATAATGCCCGAGCCAAGCCTGGAAATAACATGATTTCTTCAGTCCAAATTTCTTAAGATATGCTAAACACAGAAGAGTCATATTGTTTTTCAACAACTATAATGTGCTTTCAGCAAAGTCTAAGAGAATGGCTGGTTAGCAAGAGATGAGGTGATTACATGATCATTATGTGGTACTGAGGATCAAATGCTTATAATAAAGGATTCATTTCTTACATTAAGCCTATACCTGTAATCCCTCAGCTGCCACCCCTCCTACTAAGTCCCCCTCCCCCACTATCCTCTTTATTTTTATCATTCCTTTTAGAAACTTTCACCACCCCAGGGGACAATATCACCTACTTTAGGAACCACTGGTTTATATAAAGAAACAACCAGAGATTGAAAGACACTATTTCTGTCCTTTCATTTTTTTCAAGTTCTTCCTGCTATAGTCTACTCAAGACAATCGGATACCTAGGAAAAATAGTAAACAGCTACTAAGGTTTTTCTGGTTCCAACACAAGTACTTACACAGAAAATTGTTTATTTCAGGTTCCACAGAGCCCAAGATGTAACTTGCTAAAATTAACAAATACAAGTTATGTGACAGTGGTAAAGCAAGAACAGTTAACTTTTGCAAAGAAGTGACTTGGTCTGAATTGCTGCTCTCACTATTCTACTTTGCTGAAATATGTCAAAGGAGAAGCAATAGTGGAAAAGCACAGAACAGTGAAAACATAAAGAACTCCTTTCTCAGATGTCTCAAATAATGGATTATAGTCAAGTAGAAAGATTTTTAAAAATTTATTTAGTGCCCTGTAACATGTACTGCAACATTCTAAAATGGTTTACAAATATGTGTTACTTTTGATCAATGGGTATTATTATTGCCTTGGAAAATGTGGGGGATTACCAAGTATGTGAGGAATAGCGAGGAAGTGGTAGAGTAACTAGTTTAAATTATTTTAGCTGTCTTTTACATGAACTATTGCAATGGTTTTCTTGGCTTTGTTTTTTTTCACACATTTCATTACACCTATATGGGAAACGTGATGCACTCTTTTATCTAGGAATACAGCAACAAATACATTCTATTTCTGCCAACAAGCCATGAAATGACATTCAGTGCTCATTCCCAGCATAAAAGCAAAAACCTGTCATCAGAGCTGAATTTCTACGGATGTACTATGGTGAGCATTCTAACTGGCTGCATCACACTCTGGTAAAGTGGGGGAGAGCACTACACAGGATCAAAAGCTGCAGAAAGTTGTAAACTCAGGTCAGCTCCATGGGCATAAAGGACATCTTCAAAGAGCGATGCTTCAGAAAGGCAGTATCCATTATTGAGGACCCCCATTACATGCCCCGTTCTCATTGCTGCCATCAGGAAGGAGGTACATGACCCTTAATGGTACTCACTCAACGATTCAGTAACAGCTTTTGTTAACTATTACAGTGTATTGCTACCGCAAAATCAACACATTTCAAGACATACGCAGTGATACTAAATCTGATTCTGATACTGAAATTGGGAGATCGTGAGATTGGAGAGAGGAAGTATGTGGGGTAGGGAGAATGAGATATGAGAGTTAGTTACTTTATCTTATCGAGTTAAGTATGTGTGTGCATTCAGGCTTCTGTACCCCCATCCTAATGATAGCAATGAGAAGAGCCTTTTGAGGCATCACTCCTTGAAGATGTCCTGGATACTACAGAGGCTAGTGCTCATGATATAGCACTCATCTCCATAATCCCTTCCAAGTATAAAAGGAAACGTAAAATAAGGTGACTTTCTTGATGTGTAATTTTCTTTAGTTTTTGGAAGAAATCAGTGATGCAGTGATGTGTTTTGCCAAATGGGAATGGTTTCAAGAGGATGCTGTTTTAAAAGAAACGTTATTTTGCAGAAATTTAAATAGGAGGTGGACAGTGGGGTTAAAAAGTGCAAGAGAAAACATTTATAACTTTATGGTGTAGCTTTATGTTCAGCTCCATTTTGTTTTCTGCTCCCATTTTCTTCACCCCTATTACCGACAACCGTTCAACCTTCAATTTGTCCTCCTCTTTTCATCCTACGTATCATTCTCCCCTTTTAATTCTTTTCGGCCTCCCAGATTTTTGTCTGTTCTACTCCCTTTCAGCATTTACCCTCCTTTATTTCCACCGCCCTTAATCCACACTCCCCATTCGCTCTGTTTCTCTTCCATATTTCCCTCCAGCGCAATACTTTCTGCTCCTTGTGGTGAACAAAACGACATACTTTCGTAACAACTTTTACCACCAATCAAGACAGTACCCAGCTGCTGATTGATATCTTACTCCAGCTATCAAACTCCGGAGAGGGCGGATCTAAATTGGGTCCAATGGCAGCCCAGATTTATCGGGTGGTGTGGGAGCCGGAAGTGCTCCGGCGCACTGTTGCTGCGCTCTCTTCCGCCTGTGGTGGTGTTGGTGTTGTTTGGAAATCCATTTATCTTAATGTTTAAGCTGTTGTTACAGAAAGGATCGCGCCCATGCAGATCATTGCAGTGAGGAGGGAGCATGTGCGGAGATTCGGACTCTTGCTTCTGATTGTAGTGCTTCTGGTTTTGTACAGATTCAGGTACTGAGTGGGAAGTCTGCAACGTAATGGTGGCTTCTTTATTTATCGTTCCTCACTTCTCCACGCACGTACACCTTTCTTTTGCAGGTGTACTCTAAGGGGCTGCATTTGCTGTCCTGGAAGGGTAACCCGCAATTCCACGGGACGTCCCAAACTGCTTTCGAATTGCAATGTATGTTAGGGGACTTCTCAAAAACTTTTTCAAAACTGCACGATAAAAATCACCTTGACAGTTCGTTGTGTCATGTTTCTGTTTGAATTGGCTACCTCAAGTAAAGGATGTCAGAGCTGATCTGATGGAGCAGCATTAAATAACCCTGGAGACTGTCGTCGGGGGAGGAGGGGGGTAGTTGCTGCACGTAAAAGTAACAGTAAATGAAAACCTAGTAGATTTAATGTGGAGTTTAGAGGGGTCATGACATAGTGGGGAGGATGACGGGGACCATTTTGGTAATATGCCTAGAACACTCCTTTAAGTTGTTACGTTGTGTTATAATAAACTTTCAAGTGAGCCCAGTGAGCAGACGAATGCAAAAGGAAGAGCCAGGAAATGGATTATTGGAGTTTGCCGTATGTAGACTGTGTGAAGCTGTCATTTAAGATCCACAACATTGGAGCTGAACAATGCATGGGGAAGGAAGGTGATACTGCTTTTGGCGATAGGTTGGAGGCACATGACATACTGTACAACTGCGGGTCTTGAATTACTGCTGAGATATCAAGTGGCAGCATTATGTAGACCTTGAAGAGACAATGCAATGTGCTGTCATTGGGAGTTGATGAGAAATGCTAACTGTGCTTGTATTCTAAGGAGGATACAGGAGTGCAACTAACAGGGTGAGACTGTTTGAGAGCTTTGCATAGAGTATTTCAAGATCTATCAGTGGACACTGGCAGGTCACAATGATTGCTAAAGGCAGGAGACATATGGATTGTGCTGGTGGAAATAGTGGTTGCCATTCCAGATGATTAACCTTAAAAAAAATTCAAAAATGCAAACCTTACGGTTGCCATTGAATAGGGTACAGTTTATTTCAATATAATACTCCAAGGCTAATTGTGACACTTAACTGAGTACATGCTGCATCAGGTGGGGTTGGGTGGTATCAAAATACTTCCAACAATCAATTTAATGGGCCCGAAGCTGCAGCTTGGGTGAGGTAGTTACAGAAACTGAAAGGCTGATGGCTGCAGTGGAACTGCGTGCAGTTGGCGCATGGCCTAGTCGATAAGGCATCAGTCTAGTGATCTGATGGTCACTGGTTTGAGCCTCAGCTGAGGCAGCGTGTTGTGTCCTTGACCAAGGCACTTAACCACATGTTGCTCTGCGATGACACCGGTGCCAAGCTGCTTGGGTCGTAGTGCCCTTCCCTTGGACAACATCGGTGGCGTGGAGAGGGGAAGGCTTGCAGCTTGGGCAACTGTCAGTCTCCCATACAACCCTGCCCAGGCCTGTGCCCTGGAAACCTTCCAAGGCACAAATCCATGGTCTCACGAGACTAACGGATGCCTATTCCTATTAGAAAGAACTTGAACAGTGACATCACTGAAAGTGGCAGGCCTGCTTCCGAGACCACTGGAAATACAGTTGTCAGCAGTCTTAGGAAGAAAAACATTCATTTTATTTTAGTAAGTCCAACAAACTAAGGCAAGTCATGTAAAGATAGATAATGCAAATCAGGCAGCCGATCTTTGGAAAATATTGGAGTTTCTTTCAGGGGGAGCGTGTTTTCAGGTAAGACTTCAGTGAATTTGAATTGACTTTATTTCTTACACCCTTCACATACATAAGGAGTAAAAATCTTTGTTACGTCTCCATCTAAATGTGCCATGTACAATCATAGTAACTTATAATAAATAGACCAGTCAATGTAATATAGAGTACATTCAAATCAGCATGAGTTCATCAGTCTGATGGCTTGGTGGAAGAGGCTGTCCTGGGACCTGTTGGTCCTGGCTTTTATGCTGTGGTACCGTTTTCTGGATGGTAGCAGCTGGAATAGATTGTGATTGGGATGACTTGGGTCCCCAATGATCCTACTGGCCCTTTTTACACACCTTTCCTTGTAAACGTCTTGAATAGTGGGAAGTTCACAACTACAGATGTGCTGGGCTGTCCACACCACTCTCTGCAGAGTCCTGCGATTGAGGGAGGTACAGTTCCCATACCAGGCAGTGATGCAGTCAGTCAGGATACTCTCAATTGTGCCCCTGTAGAAAGTTCATAGAATTTAGGGGCCCATACCAAACTTCCTCAACTGTCTGAGGTGAAAGAGGCGCTGTTGTGCCTTTTTCACCTTGCAGCTGGTGTGTACAGACCACGTGAGGTTCTCGGTGACGTGGATGCCAAGGAACTTAAAGCTGTTTACCCTCTCAACCTTAGATCCATTGATGTCAATAGGGGTTAGCCCATCTCCATTCCTCCTGTAATCCACAACCAGCTCCTTTGTTTTTGTGACATTGAGGGAGAGGTTGTTTTCTTGACACCACTGTCAGAGAGATGACTTTTTCCTTGTAGGCCACCTTGTTATTGTTTGAAATGAAGCCATTAAATGTAACGTTGTCGGCAAATTTAATTAGCAGATAGGAGCTGTGGGTGGCGATACAGTTGTGAGTATACAAGGAGTAAAGGAGGGGGCTCAGTGCGCAGTCCTGCGGGGCTCCTGTATTGAGAGTCAGCGGGTTGGTGGTGAGGGATTGTAAGAGTAATAAGACTTCTTTAGAGGTGTTGGAAGGATGAGTAACTGTGTCTTTGATGTTAAGGTTAATAGAATATTTTTCATATATTAAAGGCTGTGAAGATGATAATGCTGAAACAGTACTTTTGCATAGTAGAAACGCAGGGAACGTGACCTGTTAGAAAGTGGCAAATCTTGTTTGTTGAACAAACATCCTTGAAACCATAAATTACAAATATTTGGCCAAATGGTCCTGACGATGACAAGTAGAAAATGGCACTGCAATGGACAACTTAAAATCTAGAACATGTTGAATGCTGAGTTGCCTTGATCCATTATTCAAGTCTAAGTTACTGGAGGCCCAGTAACTTCCATTTGTTATGAATCTTGAGGAAAACTCTAATTATATTCTTGCTATATTAATGGATGGTACAGTAGTACAACTAGTTGAACTACTGCCTCATGATGCCAGGAACCTGGCTTCAGTCCTGACCTTGTGAGTGCACACTCTCCATGTGATCACGTGGGCTTCCTGTGGGAGCTTCAGTTTCCTCCCATGTCCCAGGAGTATGTAGATTGTTAGGTTAATTGGCAATTGTAAATTACCCCTAGTGTGTCAGGGAGTTGTATGATCTGATGATAGCATTGACTTGATATTGACTTGACTTGTGGGACCTGTTTTTGTGCTCTATATCTCTGACTATAAATTTCTTAATTTGCAGCTTAAAAGGAGGCCATTGGCCAAATGATTCTATGCTGTCAATGTAATTCCATTTACTCCACAATTTTTTTTTCTCTGTATCACATTCTCTTGATGCTTTCATTAATTAATTATTAATTTACCAACCCACATATCATGTGGGTGTAAACAGGAGCTTCTGGAGGAAATCATGCTCCCACAGTGTCAGAGGTCATGATTGAATTTGAGTTGCTGAAGCAGTTAAGGCCATAAGATATTGGAGCAGAAGTAGGCCATTTGGCCCATTGAGTCTGCTATGCTATTCAATCATGGCTGATCCAATTCTTCTGGTCATCCCCACTCCCCTGCCTTCTCCCCATACCCTTTGATGCCCTCACTAATCAAGAACCGATCTATCTCTGCCTTCAATGCCCCCAATGACTTGGCCTCCACAGCCGCCCATGGCAACAAACTCCACAGATTTACCACCCTCCGACTAAAGTAATTTCACTGCATCTCCGTTCTAAATGGACGTCCTTCAATCCTGAAATCGTGCCCTCTTGTCCTAGAATCCCCTACCATGGGGAATAACTTTGCCATATCTGATCTATTCAGGACTTTTAACATTTGGAATGTTTCTATGAGATCCCCCCTCATTCTCCTGAGCTCCAGGGAATACAGCCCAAGAGCTGCCAGACGTTCTTCATACAGTAACCCTTTCATTCCTGGAATCATGCTTGTGAATCTCCTTTGAACCCTCTCCAATGTCAGTATATCCTTTCTAAAATAAGGAGCCCAAAACTGCACACAGTACTCCAGTGTGGTCTCACGAGTGCCTTATAGAGCCTCAACATCACATCCCTGCTCTTATATTCTGTACCTCTAGAAATGAATGCAAATATTGCATTTGACTTCTTCACAGCCAACTCAACCTGGAGGTTAACCTTTACGGTATCTTGCACAAGGACTCTCAAGTCCCTTTGCATCTCTGCATTTTGAATTTTCTCCCCATCTAAATAATATTTCTTCCACCAAAGTGCATGACCATACACTTTACAACATTTTATTTCATTTGCCACTTCTTTGCCCATTCCCCTAGACTACCCAAGTCTCTCTGCAGGCTATCTGTTTGCACAACACTACCCACTCCTCCACCTATCTTTGTAAAGAAGCAGTTCTATTGGCTGTGTCAGCACTCAATCCCATAATAAGAATTTTATGTTGTTCAAGTTACTGGAACAATATGTATTCAAGTTAAGAGCAGGAACAGGCCAAAGCCCCTCACCTCTACACTGCCAATAATGTGATAATGGATGATTGTAACTTCTGTAGCCCCAGTTACTCTGCCAGCCTTTCAACTCTGCATCAAGGATCATTTTATCCTGCCTCAGAAATACGGCTATTTCCAGCAAACTTCGGGGAAGAGTTCCAAAGGATGTCGAACAATAAGTACACGAAGTACAATACAATCAGTGCACATCTTTTGTTACATTTACTGTGCCATGAAGCCAGTACGTGTTCTTATAATTCAGCACTGTTGCTCATGTTTCATCTTTATACAATGCTTCCTGAAAGTGTTTGGTAGGCTATTACACAGGACCTATCCCCTCAGTATCCAGTGGCGGCAGTACCTGACATGGTGGTCCTTCCTAACAAAGCTTCCATGTGGCTGAACTAAGCTTCAGGTCATTCTGGATATTCCGTATCTTATAATGTGCCCATTGGCAGCATTCATTTAGACTTCTTACACCTGAAAGCCAATAAGTTTTGAGCAGGTTAAAGGGCTGATGAATTTCAAGTAGTGTTTAAGTGAGAGTGAGAGCACCCAGGGAGAGTGCCCAATTCAGAGAGTCTTCCATGACACAACTGCTCAGGAAGAATGTGAATAAGGACTGTTACATCCATTTCCAGACTTAAGCAATCACACAGTCCACAAAGAAGTGGCCAGCTACCTCATCACCACTGCACCTATCTGAACGGCAGGTTCAGATTGGGAGTGGGAATTTGTACTGGAAGGGTCTTAAGTGGAGGGCTCCATTTCTAGACTTTTCCTCAAGAGAAAACATCCTTTCTATATCTACTCTGTGAAAACCCCTCAAGATTTTGTTTGTTCTTCTTTGTTCTTCTTTGTTCCAGCATAATCAAACTTAACTGGCTCAACTATTCCTGTTGAGACAACCTGCCTAAGTATTAGCCTAGGAAACCACCTCTGATCTGCTTCCAATGTGTTAAAAGCCCTCCTTTATTTTAGGAGATCAATACTATGTACAATGTTTCTGATGTAATGCCACCAATGACCTATATAATGAAAGCATTACCTTGCTTTTCTTGTATTCAGTTCCTCCTGGGGTAATAAATATATTTTGTTAGCTTCCTAATGACTTGCTGTATGTGCAGACTATTAATCTTGAATCACTCCTCAAGACACCCAGATCCCACCATCACAGAGCACTGCAGTCCCTTGTCATTCAGATAAGAATTTTGCTTTTGTTTCCTGCTAAAATAGATGCTTCCACATTTTCCTGTATTATACCAATTTTGTTTAATCTTTGTCCACTCGCTTAACATATTTATCTTCCTCTGTAGCCTACATATGTCCTTTTCACAGCTTGCCTCTCTACCTACCTTTATGTCATCAACAATTTCAGCAATCATGGTTTGTAAAGAGTTCAGACACACCACCTGTCTGAAATAAATAGATACATAAATAAATTTATTTATTGAGCTACAATGCAGAAGAGGCCCTTCTGGTTCTTCGAGCCATGCCACCCAGTAATCTCCAATTGAATCCTAGCCTAATCACGGGACAATTTACAATGACCAATTAACCTACCAACTGGTACATCTTTGGAATGGGGAAAGAAGCTGAAGCATCCGGAAGAAATGCATGTGGTCACAGGGAGAACATACAAAATCCTTACAGGCAGCTGCAAGAATTGAACCCAGGTTGCTGGAACTATAAAGCGTTGTGCTAACCACTACTGTACTGTGCCACCTTTCGTCATTCTTCATCACTTTACTTTTGCAGTAGTTAATTGGATTAACTACTTGGGTCAGAGGGACCACCATGCACATCCCTGGACAAAGGGGGCAAAAATGTCCCCAATGTCGCCCTCACCCTGATGGCCAGCGTCGTGTGTGGCTGCATCAGGTTGTGTGTGGATCCCAGGTATGTGGGCACCAAATGCCCAGGTTCTACCTGTCGCCCTGGCTACAAAGGATAGGTCTGGCCCCTTTCCCGTGCAACACCCCTGTCAGTTGGTCGTTGCCACCATACCTGTCCTTCGTAGAGAAGTTCTTTCAGGTCAACGCCTTTGACCACAGGGTCATCAGGCAGTGGTCAGCACGTAGGGTCCTGCAGGCACTGCAGGAGAAGGACGAAATGGACACAGTGGGGTGGTTCCCTGAGCAGACCATCTAGTTCATCTGGCAAAATGCCTCATCGCCAGACCTCACCAACAGGCACCACGACCTCGCCTGGCTGGCCTCGCCTCCCAGTCAGAACCCTCCTGTACGCCCGGAACGTCGTCTCCACACCCCTCTGCCCACGGGAGGACTGCAGAGAGGAGGAGTTGGTGACCCACCTCTTTGCACACTGGGGGTTCGCAGAGAAGGTGTGGAGGAGGATGGAAGGGGCAGTGTCGAGGTTCATCCCCAGCAGCTGCGTAACAGAGGACTCTTTGATCTACAGGCTGTTCCTGGGGATGCACACCGAGACCAACATCTGGTGCTGCTGGCAGATCATCAACTCGGTCAAAGACACTCTTTGGTCAGCCCAAAACTTGATGGTCTACCAGCACACGGAGATGTCCATGGGGGAATGCTGCCGACTGGCACATTCTCGGCTGCAGGAGTATGTGCTGAGAGATGTACTCAAACTCGGTGCAGCCACCACAAGGGCCCGGTGCAGAAGGACCACAGTCTAGGGTCCTTCTGCCGTGGGAGTTGAGGGGTGGGGGGTTGGGGGTATACCTCCTGAATGTAAATATGGAAGAACAAAGTGCCACGTGGGTGGCAAAACAGAACTTTGAAAATGTAAAGACAGTAATGGTACCAACTGTAAAGAATTGAAAGTTTTTGAATGGTTATTGTATATAATTTTATTTTGAAATGAAGTATATTTTGTTTAATAAAAAAAAACTACTTGGTAAAAAGCAAACCCTAGCTGGCTGGCTCTCCGGTCCATTCTGCTCTCCAATGGACATTAAATTGGACTACATCTGTGGCAAGGAAATACTCGGCGGGAGTACAGAAACGGACGGAATCCCAGATGCTGCCATTCAGCTGTTAACAGAATTTCCCCCCCAAGCCATCAGACTACCAACCTACTGCCCTCTGCTGTGTCTATTGTCTTGTTTATTATTTATTGTAATGCCTGCACTGTTCTGTGTACTTTATGCAGTCCTGGGTAGGTCTGTAGTCTAGTGTAGTTTTTGTGTTGGTTTACGTAGTTCAGTGTAGTTTCCGTATTGTTCATGTTAGCACCATTGTCCTGAAAAACCTCTTGTTTTTACTGTGTACTGTACCAGCAGTTATGGTCGAAATGACAATAAAAAGTGACTTGACTTGGATTGGATTTGTCTAGTTCGTTGTTAATAGGTTTATACAGTTCTTTACATTGAATAGATGCCAATGTTATAAATATGCTGGGATAACTTAGCTATAGCTGTAGCTAATTCTGCAGCACAGATCTTCAGTTCTACAATTGGGTCACTTGGCCTTTTAACCTTTTCTCTATCCAATGTTTTCAATTGGTACTTGATACCTCCTGGAAGTTGGTTTACGACTGGCTTCCACAGTCTTGAGAGAGTTGAGATGGATCTTCAAGTGCTTCAGTCTTGTCTTTAGCTGCCATTGTTCTCAGAGCTGACAACTCCTGTTATCTGGTTAGTTGTCCACCACCATTCAAGACCATATGTGGCACGTGTGCAGGGCTTTGATCTCATCCATGGCTGTGGGATCACCAGCTTTGTTAATTGTACATGGTTTACTATGTAGTCCCATATTTTAGTTTCATCTGTTTGATACCTGATTTTTAGCTTTGTCTGGTGTTCCTGCCATGCACTTCTGCATTCCCCTTTGAACCACGGTCTGTAGCACTGGTGGTATACATTGCTATTACTATTGATAGTCTATGCCACCTCATTGCTGCCAAGTTTTAAGTGACCTGCTGTCATTTTCTACCACTTAACATGATTTTAATATAAAGTTCTGATAATTAAATGCCTTCTTATAGTGCCATTGGTAACATGAGTGAATTGTGAAGACTGGTATGTCTCCACTAGGAGCAGCTGTGTAAAGAAATGTTGTAAAGAATTGGTATATCTGTGCATGTAGATTGATAAGGATAAGCTGGTTGTTGCACTCCTTTCCCACTGTCAAACCAATCTGGCCATTTTATTCTTTGTAATTTCACCATCTCTGTCTGTTGTTGTGTTTCCAACCACTCTCGGTGATGAGTATCGAAGTTCCTCATTTATTCCCATTATCAGTCATCCATTCACAATATACCATGGCTTTGTTAGTTTGGTCTTTCTTGTCTATGAGGATATTGGAAGTCAAACTTGGAATATAATTACTGACTTACTTTGTGCACTTGATTGACATCCTAGAAGTTTCTTGCAGAAAAAAGCCATTTAGCTAGCCAAGCAGGTTATTATCTTAATGCTCAGCTCTTGATTTAAGGTTGTATAGGTTGCAACATTGAAGAAGTTTGAAGTACTTACTAGTTTTTGTTGGAAGAATGAGAAAAGGCGATATAATGGGTAAAACTAAAGAGAAGGCAAGTACAAAGAAAGGTTGTGGAAGCATTAGTAATGAACTTTCAAGAATGATAAATTCTAAAATGCTTCTGGAAGACTGGAAATTTGCAACTGTCACTCCACTGTACAAGAAGGGAGAGAGGCAGAAGAAAGGAAACTATAGGCCAGTTCGTCTGACCTCAGTGGTTGGGAAGATGCTGGAGTGGATTATTAAGGATGAAGTCTCAGGGTATTTGAAGGTGCATGATGGTTTTCTCAAGGGAAAATCTTGCCTGACAAATCTGTTGGAATTCTTTGAGGAAATAACAAGCAGGATAGACAAAAGAGAATCGTTTGATGTTGTGTACTTGGATTTTCAGAAAGCCTTTGACACGGTGCCACACATGAGGCTGCTTAACAAGTCATGAGCCCATGGTATTACAAGAAACATTCTAGCATGGATAAAGCAGTTACTCATTGGCAGGAGACAAAGAGAGGGAATAAAGGGAACCTTTCCTGGTTGGCTGCCGGTGATTAGTGGTGTTCCTCAGGGGTCTGTGTTGGGACCGATTCTTTTTACATTGTATGTCAGTGATTTGGATGATGGAATTGATGGCTTTGTTGCAAAGTTTGCAGACGATATCAAGATAGGTGAAGGGACAGATAGTTTTGAGGAAGTAGAGAGGCTTCAGATGGACAAAGAAATAGCAAGTGGAATACAATGTCGGGAAGTGTATGGTCCCACCCTTTGGTAGAAGAAATGAAAGGGTTGACTATTTTCTAAACAGAGAGAAAATACAAAAAAAAAACTGAGGTGCAAAGGGACTTGTGATTCCTTGTGTAGGATCCCTAAAGATAAATTTGCAGGTTGGGTCTGTGGTGAGGAAGGCATAGTAATGTTAGCATTCATTTCAAGAGGACTAGAATATAAAACAAGGATGTAATGTTGAAACTTTATAAAGCACTGGTGAGGTCTCATTTGGAGTATTGTGAGCTGTTTTTGACCCCTTGTCTTAGAAGGGATGTGCTGAAACTGGATAGAGTTCAAAGGAGGTTCATGAAAATGATACTAGGATTGAATGCTTGTCATGTGAAGAGCAGTTGATAGTTCTGGTTCTGTATTCACTGGAATTCAGAAGAATGAGGGGTGACCTCATTGACACCAATCAGTTGGTGAAAGGCCTAGATAGAGTGGATGTGGAGAAGATGTTTTCTATGGTGGGAGAGTCTATGACCAGAGGACACAGCCTCAGAATAGGGGTGGTGTCCTTTTAGAACGGAGATGAGGAATTTCCTCAGCTCAACAGTGGTGACTCTGTGGAACTCTTTGCCACAGGCAGCTGTGGAGGCCAAGTCTTCATGTATATTTAAGGCAGAAGTTGATAGATTCTTGATTAGTCAGGGCATAAAAGGATGCAAGGAGAAGGCAGGAGATTGGGGCTGAGAGGAAAATTGAATCAGCCATGATGAAATGGCAGAGCAGACTTGATAGGCCAAATGGCCTAATTCTGCTCCTAGATCTTATGGTCTCATTAACGTACAAGAGATTCACCGAGTCTTATAATAAGCGAGGCAGTGTGTATTTTCATGTTTTTGTATCTTTTGCCAGATGGAAGAGGAAACAAAAGCGAATGACTGAGAGGAAAATGTTCGGTTATGTTGAGTATTTTTCCAAAGCAGCAAGGTGTGTAGGCACAGTTGAGAGGGGAGTCTGATTTTTGTGGTGCACTGAGCCGTGTTTACAACTCAATGCAATTTTCTGTGGTCTTAGGAGAGCAGTTACTATACCAAGCTGTGAACCATCTGGATAGGCTCTCTTTAAAAATGGGTAAGGATTAACGGGGGGCCCTTCAGAGGAAGTAGAGGTGTTGTGTTTTCTTTGCTCCGATAGCATCTTTGGTTGGACCAGTTCTAGCTAAGGGTAATGTTTACACCCCAGTACTTGAAGCTCTTAACCATCTCCTCATCAGCATCATTGAGACAAGCAGGTTTGTGCTCCACTCTGCTTTCTGAAATCAATGAACAGTTCTTTTATTTTGCTGATACTGAGGAAGAGTTTGCTGTCTTGACACCATACCACTTGACTTAATTTCTCTCCTCTCTCTCTTTCCTGTATTTCCTGTTATCGTTGTCTGAGATCTACCCATTGCGTAATGTATAAGTTAACCACTTCGCATAAGCTAGTGTATGTATTTATATTTATGATGTTTTATTATTCTTATTGTGTTCTTTATCATTTGTTTTTTTTGTGATGCATTTGATCCGGAGTAACAATTATTTTGTACTCCTTACACTTGTGTGCAGGAAATGGCATTAACCAAACTTAAGCAATACATTGGTGTTATCTGCACACTTGTGGATGGAGTTAGAGCAGAATCTGGTCTCAAAGTAGTGAGTATATTGGTAGGAAAGTAGAAGGTTGAGGTCACAGACTTGCTGGGTACCAGTGATGGGGATAATGGTGGCAGATGTGCTGATGCCATGCCTTACTGATTGTGGTCTGTTGATAAACAAATCAGGAATCCAGTTGAAAATGGAAGTGCTAAGTCCTAGATCTTGAACCTTGAAGATGATTTTCATTGAGTTGGTGGTATTGAAAACAGAGTTTCAATCAACAAACAGGCGTCCGTTGTAGGTTTCTTTGTTAATCCAGATGCTCCAGAGATGAGTGTTGGGCCAAGGAGATAGCATCTGCCATTGTTGACCTGTTTCAACAGTAGGTGATTTGCAGTGGGTCGCTGTTGCCTGGTCTGGGGGCAGGTGTTAATGTGTGCCATGACCAGCCTCTGATTCTGGTGGCCTTGAAGGAGGGGGAAATCTCAAATTGGAGGAGGGAGTGTTTTAGTGTGGTTCAGCTCTAGAGGTAGCCTGGATTACAGAAAACTCTTGGTAAATGGCGGTTGTTATCAATAGGTGGTTTATTGTTTTCCATGTTTGGGTACCTCTTCCTTCACTTCCAATTTTTTTTTGCAGATTGCTCTCATATGTTACACATTGTATATGAAAGATATTTTGAGATTTTCGTTCTGTGAAGCTGCAGATATCTTCTGCCATGTGAAAGCTTGGTTCATGACAATATCCTGGCATCTTGCAGAGAAATCTAGATGGTGGAATTGAACACCCTTGTTTAAATACATTTTGCCCTGGGTTAACAGGTGCTTTTATTTAAATATGCTGTCAAGTACATTGAAAGTACCTTGAGACAAAACCCCCAGAATATCTAAATAAAGTTTGATTTGCATATAGTGGCAAAGACAAGGGTGAGCAGTTGGTTGTGAAAACAGTCTTGGTCAAATATGTCAAGATGTTTTGGACAAGATCTATGGTCTAAAGTTTGAAATGTGTGACTGTAGTGGACTTGTCTTGGCTCTATCAATCTTTTTCTGCACTTTGTTCTACGCAAAGTTAAATTCTGAACTGCAATTTAGTTTGATCATCTAGTGTTGTGGCTGGTTTCTCCATGTGCAATAATAAAATAACTTTTATTTTCAAAGTTCAAAGTAAATTTTATTATCAAAGTACATATATGTCACTGTATACAACCCTGGGATTAATTTTCCTGTGGCCATACTCAGCAAATCTGTGGAAGAAGACTGCAGAAGGCAACAAACTATGCAAATGCAAATATAAATAAATAGCAATAAATAATGAGAACATGAGATAGTCTTTGAAAGTGATATATAGTAATTGGTTGTAGGAACATCTCAATGATGGGGCAAGTGAAGTTGAGTGTAGTTATCCTGTTTTGCTGAAGAGCCTGATGGTTGAGAGATAGTAACTGTTCTTGAACCTGGTGGTGCAAGTCCTGAGGCTCTCATACCTTCTACCTGATGGCAGAAGCAAGACGAGTGCATGGCCTGCTTGGTGGGGATCTCTGATATGCAGCTTTCTGTCTAGTAAAATAGGATATATACTTTAAACCAGCATGAAGTTAATCTTTATTAAAATACTTTATTAAAAAAATCCATTCCCTGTGAGATGTTTATTTTCTCAAGTTAGTGTAGAGCTAATTTTCAAAGTGGGTTTTTGTGACCCTGCATGACGGTGGTTGAGTGGAAAATTGTACTCTACTCTTCTAATGACTTCAGAGCTCAAAAACTTCAGTCAAACATTTACATGGTCTGACTGCAGCTTCGAGAGCTATTGTGGTATATTATCTCAGGCTGGTTTCACACACTCTGCTGATAATGTTTTTAATCACCCAGTGTAGACTTTGCCCTGAGTTCTGGCCCTATCGAAACGATATTGTCTAGTCCTGATTTGCCCCAAGTTCTGATAATATCTGTGGTGTTGCATCATATGTTAATACTGTCTGTGAATTTGTGTCTTCAGCTACCAGTGACTGCAAATTTGTTTAATTGTTTTCACAGTGATGGCTGTCCAATACCCAATGTAATGAAATGGTGTAGTAGCTGACTCTTTCAAGTAATCCTGAACTGTTTGCTAATATCATCCAAAACAGGAAGCCTGCTCCCATGTTATGAACTGGGCGTGTGGCAAGGCTCTTGCCTTCTGTGGATGGCCATCTGGATAAGAATGAGCACCCTTGATTCTCTGCATATAGGAATCTATCTGAACCTTCCTGCTTCTGAGGCAAAGGCAGTGATTTTCTGGAATAGTTACAGCATAGGAAGAGGTAATTTAGTGCAGTGAGTCCACGTCCAGCTTATCATGGAGCGATCTATTTATTTAGAGATGCAGCTCGGTAACAGGTCCTTCCGGCCCAACAAGCCTGCACTGCCCAATTACACCCTTGTGACCAATTAACCTACTAACCCAGAGCAACACGTACAAAATGCTGGAGGAGCTCAGCAGGCCAGGCAGCATCCATGGTAAAGAATAAACAGTCGATGTTTCGGGCCGAGACCCTTCATCAGGACTGGAAAGGAAGGGAGAAGAAGTCAAGACTAAGAAGGTGGAGGGAGGGGTGGAAAAAGTACAAGGTGGTAGGTGATCGGTGAAATCGGCGGAGCGGGTGAAGTAAAGGGCTGGAGAAGGGGTAATCTGATAGGAGAGGATAGAAGACCATGGAAGAAAGGGAGAGGGGAGGCGTACTAGAGAGAGTTGAAGGGTAGGTAAGAAGATGAGGTGAGAGAGGAAAACAGGAATGGGGAATGGTGAAGGAGAGGAGGGGGACAATTACTGGAGGTTCGAGAAATCGATGTTCACGCCTACTAACCCATCCATCTTTGAAATGTGGGAGGAAATCTACACAGTCACATGGAGAACATACAAGTTCCTTATAGACAGCAACTGGAATTGGACCTGGGTCGCAGGGGCTGTAATAGCGTTACGGTGTCCGCTACGCTACCATGCAGCCCCTAGTAGGTCCATCCCATTCAGCTGGAAGTTCATTTTACTTTCTGCTTCAATGACATTAAAAGATCGGGATTTAAATAGTGCCTTTGCCAAAAGTATTTTTGAATGATTGGTTTTGAAATGCAAACAAGCAGCTAGATGTACAGCAAGCTTGAATATCCTGACAACGGCCAGGTCATCTGCCTGATTTCAGATTATCGTCATATACACCAGAATGCAATGAAATCCCTTGCTGGCGTGGAGCTGAGTAGTCAGAATCAGAGTCAGGTTTAAACAATATACATGGTAATGTGAAATAGAACAATAAATAGAATACGTGTAAAATATCAAATGGTGCAGATAACAGCAGAAAAATCCTGCCCACTCTTTAAGGTGACAAAAGCCATGGGACTCTTGAATGTATAGAATCTTGATAATCTCAAAATCCTGGTCAATAGATTTTTCACAGTCATTTTCATTAATTTTATTTAGTTATTTTTAATGTTTTGTGCTATGTGAAATTTCCTACTGTTTGCTACGTCACAGAATTACTGCAGTTCAAAAGGCACTTGGACCTTAATGCACTTTGGGAGGTCCTGAAAAATGAAGGTCTTCTCCAAAATGCAGGCCATTACTTGCCTAGTTGAATAGATAGGTTCCCAAATAAATAGCACTCGTGGAAATAGTGAAAATTACAAGAAATTCTAGTCACCACAGCGATGTAAAAAATCTTTTTAGAAGTCGATTGTGATGATCAGATGTGCAAGTGATCGCTTTTGCTGAGTGCAGTATGTTGTGATGTTTGTTATGTAATGAAAGGACAGAAAGCTCAGTACAATTTATTTTCAAGAGTTAGTGCTGAGCTATGCACAAACTGCAGCATATTCTCAGTAGTTATTAACAATTCCTTTTAGAAAGACTTTGTGAGTGTGTGTAGTAAAATTCTTTGTTTTGTTAGCAGTGACATTCCCTTCATCCCAAACTCCAGCTCAATGATTTGGTCATATGATCTCGGACTGCCAACAAATCACACAAAGTTGCAGACGTTGAAAGCATTTGACTGGTCTCAACTCATTTGTTGTCAGTGCTGTGTGGCATTCAACACCACGTTTGAACAAGCTCACCATGTGCCGTCTCCATCACTGGTTTGCTTGGCTGCGTACATTCTTTAAACTAAGATGTTTCCCATCTGATTTTAGGTTCCACTGGGTAAAGCTCACTCCAAAAAAAATGCAGAGCAGAAATTTGGGATTGCAGGCCAACAAAGAATACTTCCAGTTGGAGGAAGAGAAGTTTTTAATTCTGGGTGGCTCAATGCACTATTTTCGCATTCCACGGGCCTACTGGACTGACCGAATGTTGAAGATGAAAGCCATGGGATTGAATACTTTAACAACGTAAGTGATATATATTGTATGCAAAGATTTGCTCCAATGGGCTTTTAATAACTGCTATGATTTTTGTTTAAATTCCTAAAGCAGTTGTGTTGGGATTTCTAGAGTGCACAAAGCTTTATGGCTGTATTTTCCAGATGTTTTAATGCTGATGGCAGATTAGGAAACATAGCCACTGTTGCTTTTACATTTTTCCAAGTCTGATTTAAGAGGGAAAATAAATTGTTCTTCAGTTATAGTGTGCTTTAATTGTTTTGTATACTCAGTCTCCATGTTCTTATTACAGATATGTTCCGTGGAATCTTCATGAGCCACAGAGGGGGACATTTAATTTTAAAAGTGATCTTGATCTTGAGTGAGTAGCTAACATATTTTTCCTTGATTTTTTTTTTCTAATTTAAATACTCCTCTGAGAACTTTCTTGCAGATAGGGTTGCTGGGCGTTGGTTGTCTATTGGTGGCCCCATCAGTGGAAATCTACTGTATAAACCACATTGTTGCAAGAAATGTCAGAGCCACTTCTGTATCTTTTGTCATGCAGTCTGAACACAGGCTTTCGGCTGCATTTCAGGATAAAATGCTGGCTCTGAGTTTTTTTTCTTGTTTTTGTTTTAAGTCTTGGTCATAGAACGCAACAGGTCAGTGCAGAAGAAATAACGCGTTATCAAGAAATGGTTGAGGCAGTTATAATATCAGTTAAAAGACACGTGGAAGGGTGCTGCTCGGAAGGTTACGGGCCGAATACAGGAAATTAGGACTAACTGAATGGGCACCGTGATCAGTATGTACTTGTTGGTCCAAAGGTCCTGTATCCATGCTCATTGCCATATGAGTCTATCAGAGATGGGCAGTCAAACCTGCTGTCAATTTGATTCTATAATTGCTTCCCTAGAGCAACTAACCAGCCGCTAGGAATTCATAAATGTGGCTGTATATTTTTCTTATGGTTGTTAGTGATATGTTCTGCAATCATGAAATTGAGTTATAGCAAAAGCAACAGCATGAAACAGGCCTTTTGGTCCACCTAGTCCATGCCAAACCATTTAAACTGCCTACTCCCATCGACCTGCACCGAGACCATAGCCCTCCATACCCTGACCCATCCGTGCACCTATCCAAGCTCCTCTTAAACTTTGAAATCGAGCTTGCATGCACCACTTGCGCTGGCAGCTCGCTCCACACTCTCAAGACTCTCTGGGTGAAGAAGTTTCCCCTCGTGTTCCCCTGAAAGTTTTTATCTTTCACCCTTAACCCATGGGCTCTAATTGTTGCCCCACTGAGCCTCAGTGAAAAAGACCTGCTTGTATTTACCCTGGCTATACCCCTCATAATTTTATATAACTCTATCAAATCTCCCCTCATTCTCCTACATTCCAAGGAATAAGGTCTTAACCTATTCAATCTTTCCTTGTAACTCAAGTCCTCCAGACCAAGCAACATCCTTGTAAATTTTCTCTGCACTCGTTCAACCTTGTTTACATCTTTCCTGTAGGTCGGCGACCAAAACGGCACACAATACTCCAAATTAGGCCTCACCAACATCTTGTACAACTTCAACATAACATGTCATCTCCTGTACTTAATACTTTGGCTAATGTACTAAAAGCTTTCTTTACATCCCTATCGACCTGTGATGCCACTTTCATTAAATTATGGACCTGTATTTCCAGATCCCTTTGTTCTACCACACTCTTCAGTGCCCTGCTGTTCCCAGTGTAAGACCTACCCTGGCTGGTCCTACCGAAGTGCAACACCTCAAACTTGTCTGAATTAAATTCCAACAGCCATTTTTTAAGCCCATTTCTCCAGCTGGTCCAGATCCCCTGCAGGCTTTGATAGTCTACCTCACTGTCCACTATACCCTCAATCTTGGTGTCATCTGCAAATTGCTAATCCAGTTAACCACGTTATCATCCAGATCATTGATATGGGTGACAAACCACAACGGAACCCGCACCAATCTCAACAGCACCCTGCTAGTCACAAGTCTCCAGTCAGAGAGGCAACCATCTGCTACCACTCTCTGGCTTCTCCCACAAATCCAATTTAATACCTCATCTTGAATGCTGGACAACTGAACCTTCTTGATCAACCTCCCATGTGGGACCTTGTCAATGGCCTTGCTAAAGTCTACGTAGACAACATCCACTGCCTCACCTTCATCAAGTTTCCTGGTAACTTCCTCGAAAAACACTTGAAGTTTGGTTAGACACAACCTACTACATACAAAGCCATGCTGACTGTCCCTCATCAGTACACGGCGAGTCAGATACTCATACAGTATGTCTGGTCCCTTAGAATAACTTCCCTTCCAAAAACTTTCCCGATGCCGATGTCAGGCTCACTGGCCTGTAATTTCTTGGGTTTTTTTTTTAGAGTGTTTCTTAAGCATTGGAACATTATCTATCCTATCCTCAGGTACCTCACTTGTCGCTAAGAATGATCTAAATAAAAACAAATGTGCTGGGAAATACTCAACGGACCAAGCAGCGTCTCTGGAGAGAGAAACATAAAGCTTTGATGAAGGAGAATTGATCTGAGAAAGCTGGCATCATTTTCCTCTCTCCACCAACGCTTGACTTGAGCATTTCCAGCACTTTTTGCAATTATTTCAAATGAATAGCATTAGTAGTTGTTTTTTAATTTATCAATTATAGTGTTGAAATAATGTTTGGTTTAACATTGCTGAAGATATATTGTGTAAAATCTTAATGTATCCTTGCACTATTTATAAATATACTTATGTACTGTATTTTTCAACTTCTCAGTTATTTAACATACCTAATATAATTATATTTCACTAGATTAATTTATATTTTCTGTCATGCTCTTTAAGTGGACTAGCAACTGAAAGGCAAGCCTTCTTTGAGTTAGATTTATAGTAGTTTATAACTCAAAATATGTCTTTTTGGTAGTAGATCAGTATCTGAAAGATGTAGAAGTAGAGCAAGTTACAGTTTTCAAACTGAAGCTTGAAATACTTATGTTTAATTGTTTTTGCTAATTCTCCAAAAAAAAATCCCATGCAGCTGTTTACGATTATACAGTGGTTGATGCTGCTGCCTCATAGCATTGGTGATCTTGGGTTTGCTCCTGACCTTGCATAGAATTTCTCTCTTATGACAAGAATTTAATCCATGCTCCCCAAAGACATACTTATCAGTAGATAATTTGCTACTGCAAATTGCCCATACTGTGCAGGTGAGTTGTTGAATCTAGGGGGGTGGGATGGTAGAGGGAGTTGATTGGAATAGGGGAGAATAAAATGGGATTATTTGTAACTGGGTGCATGAAATCGGCATGGGTCTAGGTGGTCAGAAGGGCTTGTTTCCTTGCTGTTTGGGTACAGGTAGTGCGCAAGGACCGCACGACCTGTGCTTTGAGAATTTAAACACTTTGATAACAACCAAGGATCAGGAACCTCCAGTAAGTGCAGGATGTGCAGTTCATTTTGTAAGGTGCCACTTTAAAAAAAAAATGGTTCAACATGTTATACTTTCTTTTGCAGGGCATATCTCAAATTAGCCAATGATTTGGATTTATGGGTAATATTGCGCCCAGGAGCTTATATCTGCTCAGAGTGGGACCTTGGTGGTTTGCCCAGGTAAATGTGGCAGGAATCTTGTTTGAAACAAAACAAAATAGCTACCTTTGCAGTTATGCAAGCTGAAGTAAAATCGTCAGAATAATACCCCAAGGTGCATTGTTCACTTAGCTGAAAATAGATTTGAAACCTCACCATCAATGCTGATGTAAACAGGT
Source organism: Hypanus sabinus (assembly GCF_030144855.1). Classification (NCBI taxonomy): domain Eukaryota; kingdom Metazoa; phylum Chordata; class Chondrichthyes; order Myliobatiformes; family Dasyatidae; genus Hypanus; species Hypanus sabinus. The sequence continues at coordinate 18,763,444 of NC_082739.1, read as the reverse complement.
AGGTCTAAAAATAGGCTGCATTTTGTGGTAGGATAAGAACTGGGCATCAGATGACCCAGTAAACCAAGAATCGAAACCTTGAGTCAGTTTAATTAAAATTTCTCCCTGATGCACTATTCTTTAAAACTGAGATTCCTGAACTTTTCTTCACTTCACACCTACTTTCCTGTGTGCCTTTACCTGGTTACATGTTTATGTTTCGTTCCATGAATGCTCCTCAACAAATCATCCACATAATCAATTTCCCTGATCGAATCCCATTATCTTCCCTGACTTTGGGTATGAATATACAGTACATGGCATTATTAGCAAGTTTGCTAATGATACTAATTTAAGGGGCCTTGTTGATAGTGATGCAAGTTACAATTAATTGCAAAGAGATCTTCATCAGTTAGGGAGTTTGGCTGAGGAACAGAAAATAGACTTCAACTTGGATCAGTCTGAAGTGATACAATTTTGACAGTCAAACCACAGTCGGATTTGGACTTGTACAGTGAACAGCAGGGTACTGATGAGTGTTGTGGAACAGAGCGACTTGGAAGTACAAGTGTACAAATTGCTGAAGGCAACTCCACAAGTAGACAGGTGGTGAAAAAGGCATTTAGCAGGTCAGGGTATTAATTTTAGGAGCAAGGACATTTTGCTGCAGTTGTGAGACCGCTTTTGGAGTATTGTATACAGTTTTCGTCACCCTTTTATAAGAAAGATATTTTCAAGTTAGAGACAGTGCAGATGAGGATAGGGAGAGGTTGGCCGCGTTGGATCTTTATTCACTGACATGTAGGAGAATGAGGGGTAACCTTATAGAAGTTTATAAAATCATGAGAGGTATAAAGAAGGTGGATGATCATAGGCTTTTCCCCAGGGTTGAGAGTCCAAAAGTAGAGGGCAAAGGTACAAGATAAGAGAGGAGACATTTAAAAGTGACCTGAAATATAATTTTTTTTTACATAGAGGATAGTACCCAGAATGAGCTCCTAGAGGAAGTGGTAGAGATGGGTACAATTGCAGCATTTAAGAGGTATTTGGATAGGTACAGTACGTAGAGGGGAGGTCTTTCGATAGTTATGGCCTAGCAGGGAGGCTGCTGTAGTTGGCATCAAGCAGTTGGGCTGAAGGAATTGTTTCCACACTGGGTATTATTGTCTGTGCTCCCTGAACACCCTACTCTCGGCTCAGTTCCAGAAATACCTTCTAATTCTGCCATTGAAGGATTATGTACACACAATTAGCAAACTACTGGATCAAAGCTACTGAAAAATGTATAGAAATCTAGAAATTCTATATCCATCTGTATAAAATATGTATAGTCTAATATTGTTGGTAGAAAGGAGCCATATCCTTTCTGTTTGGGTTATACACTTATTCTTCTCTTCAGAGAGAATAATTCTCTTTTGAAATGTATTTGCAACATTAGCAAGAACATTCTTGTATTATAAAGAGTAATGCTGAAAGTTTAGTTGAAGGCAATAGAAGAAGAACTCGTGCAAGACTAAGTAGTGGAGATGGAGATAATAAAAAATCACAAACGAGAAAATCTGTAGGTGCTGGAAATCTGAGAAGCACACACAAAATGCTGGAGGACCTCAGCAGGCCAGGCAGCATCTATGGAAAAGAGTACAGTCGACATTTCTGATCGAGACCCAGAACGTCGACCGTCTCCTGATGAAGGGACTTGACCCAAAATATCAACTATTTACTCTTTTCCATAGATGCTGCTTGGCCTGCTGAGTTCCCCCTGCATTTTGTGTCTGCTGTTTTAATAACAAAAGATGAGTTCTATAATTGTGTAACATGGTAATGGACCATTTGGCACAACTCATCTATGCTGACTAGTGAGCATCCTTCCATGTTGACCCATTGCTCAGCACTTGGCCCATAACCTCCTTTGACAAAGTGATTCATGTGCATATCTACACATTTCTAAATGCTTAGAGGTTGAATTGGTAAGCTTTTGAATGGAAGTATTTTGTGTTTGCTTCAGTGTTTTGGTTGGTGTTACAGAAGTTTTTCCTTTTATGGATATCACTTGTGTAAGTACACCCTATCCTCGTTATATGCGTCTCCAGACAATGCAGATTCACAGTTATGCACCAAACATATTTCTACCAACTTCCCCTTATATACATCCAAAACTCACAGTTATGCGAGGCTGTTGGGACGAGAAGCACCACTTTCCAGCCAATACAACTCACGTGCGCACGCCTCACAGTCTCTCTCCCGCAAGTCTCGCATTGGTTTTAGCAATGTGTGTGGATGTGCAATCTTGCTCTCTTAAACTTTTGTTGTTACCTGCGGTGCACTGATTTTGTGCTTGAAATATTTAACTATGCCTCCTAAGCTTTAGTAAAATAGAGGGCTATAGGTAAGCCTAGTAATTTCTAAGGTAGGGACATGTTCGACACAAGTTTGTGGGCTGAAGGGCCTGTATTGTGCTGTAGGTTTTCTATGTTTCTATGTTTTTAGGCATTCTATGTCAAGTTCTGGGCTGTCAACCAAGCAGCAGAGAACCGCTTTAACACTTGAAAAAAAGTTGGAAACTATAAACAGGGCCGCGTCAGGTGAAGGTAACACAGCTCTGGGATGCTACTTCGGCCTGGGTGAGTCCACGATCAGAAGCATAAAGAAAAATGCTGAGAAAATAAAAAGTGCAGTGATTGATTCATCACAAGCATCTTCAAAGATTGTTACTAAAGATTGTCACTCGATTATGACAAAAATGGAGAAAATGTTGAGTTTGTACATTGAGCATGAACCAAAGAAAAAAAAAACACTCAGTTCCGATCATCTTCGTGTGAAAGCTTTGGAAATTTATGGTTGCCTTTGTTCACTGGCTAGTGAGGAAGTGTCAAGTGGTATTGTTAGCTTTAATGCAAGTAGGGGATGGTTTTCTAAGTTTGTTAATTGTCACAGGCTTCACAACTTAGCTGTGCGTAATGAGCAAGCTAGTACTGACCACGAAGCTGCTGAACCCTGTGCAGTTGCGGGCTATGATAGCTGAGTTAGGCATCACACCAAAGCAGGTGTTTAATGCAGACGAGACCGGGCTTTTTTTGGAAGTGTATGCCGAAACGCACTTACATAAGTAAGGATGAAGAGACTGCGTCAGGTTTCAAGGTTAGTTTCTCAGCTAACAAGAAAGCATGGGTCACTGGTCAAATCTTTGAATATTGGCTTGCTAAATCACTCATCTCCCGGAGCCAACACACTTGCCATTGTTGGTGAGTACTGTACACCCTAGTATGTTAACTTTCTATGATTTATTACATTGAATATTACCTTAAATTGATGAAATATAATATGAATGTTGCCTTGTGGTACTGCTTTTGTGTCGTATTGGTATGTAAATGTGGATAAATTACAGATAAAACATACTTAAGAAGCCTTCCCGAACGCATCCCTATTTTCTCTATTTAAATAATCATTCACATTATGCGTTTCCACACTATGCGTCGACTGCGAGGAACGTATCCCCTGCATATAACGAGGAGAGGATGTAATCATATTTTCTAAATACATTCATTTATATAAGGACTAGTTAAAATTAGTCAAAGTGGTAATAATTATGAGCTATAAATTTTACTAGAAAAGTTTATTATATGGTCCTATGCCAATATTGTAATTTCCATATGTGGCCCTGAGTCTCGCAGTACATTGAGAGTATTACTTCACATGCTGCAAGTTTGCATATAATTTGCAAGAATTTACTATGTAGATAATGTGTACAAAGGATACATTTGACTGTGTTTGACTGGGTGTACTGATTGCAATGGAACTGATCCATTCCAACCAGCGAGCACCCTTCCATATGAAGGATCTCTGCCCAAGAAGTCGACTGTTTATTTATTTCCATAGATGCTGCCTTACCTGCTCAGTTCCTGCCGCATTTTATGTGTATTATTCTGGATTTCCAGCATCTGCAGAATCTTTTGTGTTAGTAACTGGAATTATAGATTCAGGTCACTGATAACTGGCTGTGTTAGCACTAACATAACTAAAAAAAACTCATTGTATTTGATTATGGCTCTTAGAACCTTATTTAAATAAAAATCAACAGCCTTTCTTTAAGTGTTAACTATTTTCCAGTAGTGGAATCCTATGCTGGACTGCTCTCCATATTTTGACTGCTATAATTATATTTGATTTTATGATGTTAATGGATATGGGGGAATATATAGATTCTTTATGTTTAAGTGTATTAATGCTGAGGGGAAAAAGCATGGGTCATTGGAAATTCCGATCAGTATGTGATATTTAATTTTACTCTACTTATTATCTGATCCTTTCACTTTTAGTTGGCTGCTCAGAGACAAGAACATGAAACTGCGCACAACTTATCCTGGGTTTACTGATGCAGTAGATGCTTTTTTCAATGTGCTAATTCCTAAAGTCCTCCCCTTTCAGGTGAGTCAGACCAGTTCACTAAGTTTGCTACTCTGTGGATGTTCAGCATCTCTCAGAAATGTGATATATTTTGTAATAATTGGACAGATTCTTCTATCACTACCAACTTGGCAGATTGTTTCTCTGACAAATGATATTCGATGTGCCCCATCTAAGCTTGATTTCCAACCTGTAGGTCTGTTGGTATTGTAAAAGTACATTTAGATGATGAACATGACTGGATTGGTTTCCTGTACCTTAGGTTTATACTGAACACTGCAATTTTAAAGTTAATTATGTTAAGGCAGAAGTCATGTGACAGTATTCAGTATTCCTCATTTCTTTGTAAGGATTTTTTTCTTTATGCAAAGCTTTGTGGCATATGAAAATTTATGTTCGTTGATGACAACAACCAAAATTTGGTGCAGTGCATGAGTTGTGCCAACAGCACCCCATCTAGGATTAGAACTTAGACATGCTGCTTTTGAACCAAAAACATTTCTTATTTATTGAGAGATACAATACAGAAAAGTACTTTCTTGCCTTTCAGCCCCCAACAACCATGATCTAACCTTAACCTAATTGCAGAACAATTTACTATGACCAATTAACCAACCCCATATATCTTTGGACTGTGGGAGGGAACCCATGCATTCCACGGGGAAGGCGTACCAACTCCTTGCAGAGGATGCCGGGATTGAACTCTGAACTCTGACGCCCTGAGCTGTAATAGCATCATGCTAACTGCTACACTACAGGGGTGCCCAAAAAAGGCCCATATCCGGCCTTTAGCTTAATGCCGGAATAGTTGGGTTCTGTAGAGTGGCCCAATTCACTTGCGTGTCGGAAGCAGTTTAAAAAGGTGAGCAGTCCAAAAGGACAGTAGAAGGTGGGCCTTGGGATCCACCAGCTGAGGACTGATCAGCACCCGTTGATCGCTGTGCCGATTGAGTTGGCTGTAAAACAGAGTCCAGAGCATGGCTTGCCCACAGAACTGCAAAGTTTGCTGTTGTATGGAGAGTAACCTGAGACATGGGGTTGACTCAGAAATGACTGGGTCCTTCGTGCTCTTAGAAACATCAGCAGAAACATTTAAAAATAGTGACTGAGAATGCAGATTTAGAGTAAATAAAGGAATGAATCATTAATGAGGCCATGGGAAATTAGCTGCATTTGCCAATTCTTGCATGTACAGCAACACTTGCTAGTAGTGTTTGCATTTGAATATTTTCTCATCTAGCCTTTCACTCTCTCAACCTTCCATGAGACCCACCTTGGAACCCAGATGTTTGAACAAACCTTTTTTGTCCACCTTTCCAATATCTCCTTCTTTGGATTCTAATCCATTTATTTAGTTGTTGTGATGTGCACAATTTTTAGAGGCACATCTACATGGTAAATACACACATGATTTACTAATGTTCTCCAAGAAAGGGAGCATAATATCTTTAATTCTTTGTGCCTACAAATGACCCCAGTCCTTCTCTAATGTCTAGTTCAGTTAACTACTCAATTGCATTCAGTTGCTATTGGTGATGTACCACAGGCTTCTCAGTGCAAATTTGGATGGGCAATGTGTCAAGTTACATTCTGAGAAAGGTCAAGAATAGCTCAGACTTGGCTGTGAAAGTGGTAGTAGAACTATTGTTTATTGATGCTCCCTACCTAACCTTACTAGCTGAAGGATAGTCAGTCGAACAAAGCATTGGCAAATGTCACCAGTGAGAGATCAACACCTCCCGGGATGTAGAGAATTGAAGAAAATAACTAAAACAGGAATAAGTAAGTGAAATTAGAGCAGGTTCTGACCCTGTGTTTTTGATTTGTAGTACAAACGGGGAGGTCCAATTATTGCTGTACAAGTAGAAAATGAATATGGTGGCTACGCCAAAGATGATAAGTACATGGAATATGTAAAGGAGGTAATAATTTTTTTTAATGTTTTAGAATGAAAGTATATTTTAGTGTAATTTAAGTCAGCTTCTTCCACCAGGCCATCAGACTGATTAACTCATGCTGATTTTAGTGTATTTCTATGTTACACTGACTGTTCTATTTATTATAAATTACTATGATTGCATGCTTAGACAGAGACATAATGTAAAGATTTTTACTCCTCATGTATGTGAAGGATGCAAGAAATAGTCAATTCAATTCAAGTATTGTCCCTTTTTCTTCACTTTGTTAATGATTGGGCAGGAAGGATTGGCATTCCCTGAAATTCTGATAATTCTGGAAGAAATTTCTGAAAAGGGTGCAGGATGACCTTTAGTAACTCACTTTTACCTGTGTTCTTTGTTTCCTTGTTTTCTTATCATTGACTAAAGTATTTTAGTGTCAGCAACCAATATCATTTATTGTTGCAAGTTTCTAGTAGGCTTTGTGGATTTTTGCTAAATAGAATAAAGAAACATAACTATGATATAGTACAAATCTAGCTCTTGGCATTCTTGCCATTCCCAGCCTATGCAGCAGCAGTTTCTGCTTGGAAGAAAGGCCTGATACTTCTATATCTTACCTCAAAAACCCTATAGACGCTATATCCGTAGGGTTGTCATGAGTTGACGACAACTTGACAGCACTCAACAACAACAGTACCTCTTCTCTAAGTTTGTCTTGGGTCACTTTACCCACACACATTCCATGCTGATGCACAGGACAAAGTGTAACTTGCCAATTGAGAATTTCTTGGAGACTATATATGAGCTTCGAAAACAATTGAGGCTGAAACAGTGGTTATTTTACTTTGCATCTATTCTGTGCACCATTCTTTCAAGACTTAGCAGTATTTATAATCAGTGCAAAAGATATTTCTGTTTAATCCTGAAAGGCCTTGTTGAGCAGAGGAATAGTGGAATTATTGATGACTTCTGACAACAAGGATGGATTAAGCAAAGGATCCATTGCAGGAGGTAAGCACTAACATGGGGATTAGGGTGATGAATAATATCATAAAGTTTTAATAATTATTGTGCAGGGATTACAAGGTAGAAGGTAAATCATACCTCCACTGCTATGCATGAAATGGCTTCAGTTAATTTTTCTGTGGGAAATTAGAAAACAATTTTTAATTTGCAAACTACCAGGATCATTCCAAAATGCATTGAAGCAGCAAAGTATAATGTCCTAAACATGATGTTCCTAATTGCTCATTTAAATCAGCTTTTTCCAGGTACTCTTTCATGTTGACAACAATTATCATGCAACTGTATGTGGGGTCTGTGCATATAAGATTAGAAATACGGAGATTTTATGCAGAAAACAGGTGTACGCGAGAAGATGATTGTGAAGCTACCTTTAATGAAGGAACAAGAGAAATGAATTTCTTTAGGCCAATTTAGACCAACTCACTCTCACCACTTGTAATCTAAATTGTCTTGCCAAGCCAGCTACATTCAGTATTGTTGCGCTGCAAAGTATTTGTAAAAGTGAATTTCTTCTTTGTGTAATTGCTGTTGACAACACTAATACATTTTGATACCTTTATAGCTTTACCAACTTTCAACTTTCAGAAGCTGGAATCTGGACTAGCATTAATGAAAGATCTGGACGTAAGATTTTTTTCAGTATGTCTTTGGACACATCTTAAGTCGTGCTTAGTTATTGACAGGTATAATTTATGAAGGTCAAATTTAAAATAAGGCTACAGTAGCTGGAAATCTGAAATACAAACAAAATGTTGGGAATGCTCAGCAGGTCAGGCAGCATTCGTGTGAAGAGAAACAAAGTTGAGAATTCACACTGCAGATCCTTTGTCAGAACATAGAAACATAGAAAATAGGTGCAGGAGTAGGCCATTCAGCCCTTCGAGCCTGCACCACCATTCAGTATGATCATGGCTGCTCATCCAACTCAGAACCCTGTACCTGCTTTCTCTCCATACCCCCGATCCCTTTAGCCACAAGGGCCATATCTAACTTCCGCTTGAATATAGCTAATGAACCGGCCTCAACTGCTTCCTGTGGCAGAGAATTCCACAGATTCACCACTCTCTGTGTGAAGAAGTTTTTCCTCATCTCGGTCCTAAAAGGCTTCCCCTTTATCCTTAAACTGTGACCCCTCATTCTGGACTTCCCCAACATCGGAAACAATCTTCCTGCATCTAGCCTGTCCAATCCCTTTAGAATTTTATATTTTTCAATAAGATCCTCCCTCAATCTTCTAAATTCACGAACAGACAAGGAAAGAAAGTAATCTTGTGTCAAGTTGCATGGAGGGTGAGCAGGGGTGGATAGAATGGTGGGAATATCTGAGAGGCCAACATTGCCATGGGAATGTGCTGTAAATAAGGTCATGATGGATGCATTAATAGGAGCAGTAAGGAAGAGAGGGAGGAGATGATTCTTCATTCCCAAAAACCATGAAATGAAGGGAGTTAGTGTGGGAGAATAATGACAAAGGAGTGTCGATATTGTGAAATGCAGGGCATGTCCACAAGGTCAGGCTGTGCTACTGGATAAAGGCAAACAACTGATATTGCAGATGGATGAGCTGGCCCGTTCTGAAGGCGAGTCACCTAAGTTGCAGAACTCAGTATCGAGTCTGGAAGTCTGCACCAAGCCCAGGCAGAAGATGAGTTGTTGCTCCTCAGACTTACGTTGGACCTCACTATATCAATGCAGGTGGCTACAGACTGATGGGACGGAGTGGAAGTGGGATGAAAAAATAGTCAGAAGCAAAAGGAAGATGAGGGTTATCCTTGCGGATTGAATGCAAATAGTCAATAAATCTATATGTGGATCTCCTGTGTCAAAGAGACCATGATGTAAGCACCAAATTCTGTACACTATGTGGGCAGTAGGGTAAGTTCAATGTACATTTATTATCAAAGTACATATGCTACCATGTACAACACTGACATTCATTATCTTGTAGGCAATCTCAATAAATCCAATAACAGAATAATAACCTTAATAGAATCAATGAAAGACCATTTGTCTTTTATTCTACCAGTATGCAAAAGACAACGAACTGTGCAAATACAAAAAAAAATAAGCAGTAAATATCAAGAGCATTTGATGAGTCCTTGAAAGAAAGTCCATAAGTCATGGGAACAGTTCCGTAATAGGGCAAGTGAAATTGAGTGAAGTTATCCACTTTGGCTCAAGAGCCTGATGGTTGACAGGTACCGGTTTCCCCGCTATTCGAAGGTAGAGCGTTCCTATGAAACGGTTCGTAAGCTGGAATGTCGTAAAGTGAAGAAGCAATTACCATTTATTTATAAGGGAAAAATTTGTGAGCGTTCGCAGACCCAAAAAATAACCTACCAAATCATGCCAAATAAAAGCCTAAAGTATCAGTAACATATAGTAAAAGCAGGAATGATCTGATAAATACACAGCCTATATAATGTAGGAATACTTTTCTGTAATTATTGCAGCACTGTCCACCGCAGCGAAAATCTCACGCAAGCGGTCTCGGCAGCACTTGAGGCAAAAACACACGGCGCAAATGCTCCCGGCAGAAACACATGGTGCAAGCGCTCTCGGCAGAAGTACTCTTTCCAGTAACCTTTAAACTATGAAGCTACCAAATAACACATAAAAATACACAGCCTATATAAAGTGGAAATAATGTATGTACAGTGTAGTTTCACTTACCGGAATCGGGAAGACAGCGAGCACACTGATGATGGTGTATTAGGCTGAGTCGTCGGAGGTTGGGGTGGTGGGAGGTAGAGGAGACTGGGGTGTCATCTCATCGTCTTCTGTTTCCATCAGGGCAGGCAGGTCACCTTCTACGTCTGCCTGCCTCGATGTCGAAGGTCGAGGTTCGCCGTCTGCTGTGGCTGATGTAGAAGGCTTGAAAAACGAAAGTATGCTTGACTGCTTAGCCTCGCGCATTTTTTCTATCATATAGCTCTCTGTAAGCACTCAAACCATCCTGCAAATATGCCCTAAACCTATGTACCCTTCCATAATTAAAGTCATACTTTTCTGCAATCAGTACAGCGTTGTCAATCGCAGCAAAAATCTCATTCAGTTGCTTCATGTACAGTTCCTGGACGACTTCACTTTTGGGACGTTCGCTACTGCGTTCGGTTTCAATTGTTATCCTTTCCTCTTCATCAGCTCTTCATCTCTCAGTTCTTGGTCATGGGATGCCAAAATCTCTTCAACATCATCTTCGTCAACTTCCAAAACACTTAGCCAAGCTCACTATATCCTTACTTTGTTCACCGCGATCGAAACGCTTAATTCTGTCTAGTTTTATGCTAAGTGTAACACCCTTAGCTTTTCCGATACTTTAGAATTCATCTTGCTAACGGGCACACAAAATAAATCGACATAAAGCACAGATGCTCACAGGCACGTGTTTAAGCAATGCCGGCTAGAATGCAGTTCCGGGCGAGGAGCTTGGCTGCTCGGCGCGCGTGCTGCCTTTTTTTTGTAACAGTGAAAACACCCTCTGTTAGCGAAAACAGGTAACTAATGTAGGTGTTTCGTAACAGTGAGGTGTCGTAAAGCGAACGTTCAAAAAGCGGGGGACACCTGTAATTACTGTTCCCGAACCTAGTGTTGTGAGTCCTGAGGCTCCGGTACCACCTTCCTGATGGCGGCAGTGAGAAGAGAGCATGGCTTGGGTGGTGGGGCTTCCTGATGATGGATGCTGCTTCCCTGTGACGGTGCTCTGTGTAAATGTGCTCAGTGGAGGGGAGGACTTTACCTGTGATGGACTGGGATGCATCCACTACTTTTTGTACAATCTTCCATTCAAGGGCATTGGTGTTTTCATGCCAGGCTGTGATGCAGCCAGTCAATATGCTCTTCAGTACACATCTTTTAGAAGTTTGTCAAAGTTTTAAATGAAATGCCGAATCCTCACAAACTCTTAAGGAAGTAGAGGTGCTGCCGTGCTCTCTTCACAATTGTACTGCGTGCGCTGGGCCCAGGACAGGTCCTCTGAAATGATAACACCGAGGAATTTAAAGTTCTTGACCCTCTCCACCTCTGGTCAGCAGATGAGGACTGGCTCATGGACCTCGGTTTCCTTCTCCTGAAATCAATAATCAGCTCTTTGGTCTTGCTGACATTGAGTAACAGGCTGTTGTTGTGGCACCACACAGCCAGATTTTAAACCTCCCTCCTGTAATGCTGATTCATCACCACTTTTGATTCGGCCTATGACAGTGGTGGTGTCTGCAAGTGAATCACTACTTCACCTAAACTGACTATTTTGGTTCCTGGATGGTGGGAGGAAAGAGTTAAAACACCAGGTGTTGCCTCTTCTGCAGCATCATGGGTAAGTTCAGTAAAGGGGGGGGGGGGGTTGTTTGTGGAGATGAAAGAGTGAACCAGGAACTTGTAAAAGGAAAGCGAGTTGGGTCGGGGAGGGATGGAGTACAGTTGTATTTGACGATACAATCTTATTGAAGCGCAGTTGAGAAGGGGGACTTGAGATAGGGCTGAAACAAAAGCTGTTCCATGCCCCTTTTATAATTTATCGTTGGTTTCTGGGTTTGTGTGGGGACAGAAAAGACTCAATATTGGTAAATAGGTTAACTATTTATTTACAAGGCAGAAATTAAACATTCAGTAAACCCTTTGATCTAAACTGAGCACCTGAAGCAGCAGGACAAAATAGACACTAACCCTACGCACAGTGGCAAATACTTATCTAAAGTGTGCACATGGGCCCTCTTTACTGCAGCACACCTCCAGTGTTTACTGTTCCCATGGCACTGGCAATAAGCCCGTAATAACCCAGAGAGTGTTTGGTTACCACACACTAGATTCAAACTCTGCGGGCACCATGAAGTTAACAGCTAAATGGAAGCTAGTGGGAGGGCTGCAATGTTCCTTCTACGGGCCAATCACTATTGGAGAGCTGTTTTTGCTTAAAAGGTAAGATGGACACCTACTGCGTTGTTCCACCCCTGAAAGATGCAACACTGTGAAACTCAGGTCACAAGCTAGTATAATCCCCGCAGATGCTCGTCGTCATGACGTAGGTGATCAAGGTCCCAAGACTGTGATTATTCCTTTCAATCTTTTTATTGAAATTCATATATATAAAGAGAAACATAACATAATATAGATAGGTTATAAATGCATTAGATTTAAAGTTAAATTTATAATAGGATAACAATATCTTATTAAATATCAACCAAAAAAAACTTATAATAAACAATCAAACCTATTTTGATTGAACATGAAAAAGAATAAAAATAGTCATCAAAAGAAAAAAAAAGTAAAAATGCACGAAGAAATGTATATTAAAAAAAATAAACCTAAACTAACATGGGCAATAATACCAGTTTATATGAGTATTGTAACGTTCTCCTTCGGGTGTAACGAAACGCCGAATTTAACGTCCGGATAAACCACAGTTAATAAGAACCAGATCGCAGTAAGATTAACCATTTACTGTTCACTCTTCACATTAACATATGGTGAAAACTGTTGATAAAACAATACAAGATTGATACAGTATTTGTTCCTTCCTTAATATCACATTTCAAGTGTAAATACTTGCAAAGGTGACTATAACTACATTACACTAAGGTGCAGTATACAGGGAGAGTTTACCTGCTCCATTGACTACTTTAAATACACTTCCATGCAAACTATCCGCGACTCTTTAACTAACGAAAGCATGAACATTATCTACCGTCGTTACCTCTAACAGGATCAGCATTAATATCTTAGTTCAATATATCGATTATCTATTAACTTACAGCGTTGCTCTCACTGTGATTTCTCATGCCTGCAAAACTGCTTGTGCTCAGGTGAGCCTCGTGGAAAGCCCCCACCCTCGCGCTAATTTCAAACCGGTGTTTTCCCACAAGACGCGGCGAAACCGGATGTGACGTCATCGCATGCCGATATATTTTACATGCAATGAATACACTTTAAACACTTCTAATTCTAACTAGAAAATACTATTGAATGAATTACTAAGCGAAAATATTATAAACTAAATAACTGTCGTAAAGACAGCACACTCCCCGCTTGACCTTCGTAAGGTCACAATGAGCAGAGTACAAAACTTAGTCTCTTAATCAGTCATTGGGTAGAAGTAGAATAACTTCTGTAACTGGCCCTTGGTAAATTTTCACATCGCCTTGGTCGGTAGTCTTCAATTCGATCTTCCTGACATGTCCATCCCCGCTAGGGAATGTAGCAGTGATTCTGGCCGTTGGCCAGATTCCTGTGGGGTCCTGTCCACTTTTGTCTCTGTTGCAACGAGGGTAGATATTTTTGTCTCCAGCGAGGCCAGAACTGATTTGCCAGAGCCTGGACTTGTCTCCATTGTTTTGTGTACAAATTCTTGTCTGAGAAGTCTCCTGGTGGAGGAGGTGCTCCTGCCTTCTGCGTAAGGAGCGTTGATGGCGAAAGTATAAAGGGGTTTTCTGGGTCAGAAGACACAGGTAGGAATGATTGTGCGTTTATAATGGCTGTGACCTCTGCCATTAGGGTGCACAGTACCTCGTGGGCCAATCGGGTGCGTTGCTGCATCTCAGGTTTCCTTTTCCAGGTTTTCCGTAAGGACGTGAACCGTTTGACTGCCTGCTCTTTGTTATCTGGTGAGCGCTGGCGTGGTTCTCTGATTGGCAATGGGGCAACCCCATTATTTGCTTCATCTCTGAAGACCTTGGTGTCTTTGGGTTTTAAAGAAATGGTATCTTGAGCTGATTGTGCAAGTTTGTTTCCGTGCTCGGTTTGAACGAAAACTGACTGACCTAGCGTCTCGTCGGTTACTTTACGCTTGGTAATGTCTTGTTGTGCTTCTTTAGGGTACACCTCAGTGAGGCAGATCTCGGAACAAGAACGGCTTGACTGAGTTTGACCGCAAACTTCTGTACAGTTCGAGCTGACAATTGTTGTCCTGGAGTGAACCTCTCCCTCCCCGCCGTCCTGTTGTGGGGGTGAAGGAGCGTTGTCGGTTCTTTCATTCTTGACTTCATCACGGAGCCGTGAGGGTAAATTTCCTTCCTCGTATGGATGTGATGCAATCGTGACTCTCTGAGGTTCCTCGTAGCTGGGGAAGTTATCGAATACGTATGGAGAGGGGAGACGAGCCTGCCTGTCTATTTGATGTTGTACATAGTCGCTTGTGCGTTCCAGTCTGGTCCTTTCTAAAGTAGATCTTACTTCGGTCAGATCACGCGACCCTTCAGCTTGTTCTATGTACTTTGCTTCCACCCTGGCAGCTTCTCCTTCTCCTTCTAGCTGCAGCACATGCAACTCTGTCGATATTTTTGTCATTTCCAACTGGGTTTCGGCCTCTTCGGCTTCTCTGGCGGCCCTTTCTTTCTGGATTTCGGCTTCTTTGGCAGCCTCTTCTCTTTGTCTGGCGGCCCTTTCGGCTTCTTTGGTGGCCAGTTTCATTTTCAAAACTGCCTCTTGTTTGGCGTAATGCAGTCGCACCTTGGCGGCTTCTGCCTTGGCTCTTGCCTGTGCGGACTTACTTGATGTCGTTCTACTGCCCTTGTCGCTGGGCGCCATCGACTTGATCCCGGATCGAGCTGACATTGCAGCACTTGGAACACCTGATAACGCCTGGGTGGGCTTACTTGATGTCGGTTTACTGCCCCTGTCGCTGGGCGGCGTCGACTTGATGCTGGATTGAGCTGACATTGCAGCACTTGAAACACCTGATAATGCCGCTTTTTCACTGTCACGTTCTCCTTCGGGTGTAACGAAACGCCGAATTTAACGTCCGGATAAACCACAGTTAATAAGAACCAGATCGCAGTAAGATTAACCATTTACTGTTCACTCTTCACATTAACATATGGTGAAAACTGTTGATAAAACAATACAAGATTGATACAGTATTTGTTCCTTCCTTAATATCACATTTCAAGTGTAAATACTTGCAAAGGTGACTATAACTACATTACACTAAGGTGCAGTATACAGGGAGAGTTTACCTGCTCCATTGACTACTTTAAATACACTTCCATGCAAACTATCCGCGACTCTTTAACTAACGAAAGCATGAACATTATCTACCGTCGTTACCTCTAACAGGATCAGCATTAATATCTTAGTTCAATATATCGATTATCTATTAACTTACAGCGTTGCTCTCACTGTGATTTCTCATGCCTGCAAAACTGCTTGTGCTCAGGTGAGCCTCGTGGAAAGCCCCCACCCTCGCGCTAATTTCAAACCGGTGTTTTCCCACAAGACGCGGCGAAACCGGATGTGACGTCATCGCATGCCGATATATTTTACATGCAATGAATACACTTTAAACACTTCTAATTCTAACTAGAAAATACTATTGAATGAATTACTAAGCGAAAATATTATAAACTAAATAACTGTCGTAAAGACAGCACAAGTATGATAGTGTCAAAAACTCTGGAACTCCATACCAGAACAAGAATAAAAAGAGAAAAGGTCTGGAAGAGGCCAAATTAATTCATATGAAAGTGTCGAATGAACGGTCCCCAAGTTTCTTCAAATTTAATTGATGAATCGAAAATAGTACTTCTAATTTTTTCTAAACTCAGACAAGAGATAGTTTGAGAAAACCACTGAAATGTGGTAGGAGGGTTTACTTCTTTCCATTTTTGTAATATAGACCTTCTGGCCATTAATGTTACAAAGGCGATCATTCGCCTAATTGAAGGGGAAAGTCGACTATCATCTTCATTTGGTATACCAAAAATTGCAGTAATAAAATGAGGTTGTAAATCAATATTCCAAATTGAGGAAATGGTAGCAAATATGTCCTTCCAATAGTTATGTAAAGTGGGACATGACCAAAACATATGGGTCAATGAGGCCACATCTGAATGACATCTGTCACATTGAGGGTTAATATAAGAATAGAATCGAGCAAGCTTATCTTTAGACATATGAGCTCTATGTATGGCCTTAAATTGTATTAAAGCATGTTTAGCACATATAGAAGAAGAATTAACCATTTGTAAAATTTTTTCCCATTTTTCTGTTGATATATTGAAGTTCTTTTTCCCACTCTTGTTTAATTCTACCTGATATTTCTGGTTGTATCTTCATAATCCTATTATAAATAAAAGCCACTAATCCTTTCTGACAAGGACTCAGGGTAAAAATCCTGTCTGAAAAGTCTATCAAAGTTGAATTGGGAAAGGATGGTAAAACTTTATATAAAAAATTTCTAATTTGTAAATATCTAAAAAAAATTAGATTTAGGTAAATTAAATTTGTTGGAAAGTTGGTCAAAAGACATCAAACTACCTTCAAAAAAGAGATCACGAAAACATATTATACCTTTCCTTTTCCATATGCTAAAAGCTTGATCTGTTAAAGAAGGTTTAAAAAAGAAGTTAAGTAAAATAGGGCTATCAAGAACAAATTTTTACCAGAGTAAAAAACTTACGAAACTGAAACCAAATTCGTATTGTGTGTTTGACAATAGGATTGGATATCTGTTTATTGAGTTTAACTAAATCAACCAGAAGAGAAGAACCAAGAATGGAGAATAAAGAATATCCTTGTGCAACATTACATTCTAAATTTACCCACTGTGGGCACAATGGTGAATCCAAATCTAGTTTCCAATATATTAAGTTTCGAATATTATTTGCCCAATAATAAAATCTAAAGTTAGGTAAAGCTAAACCACCATCTTTTTTAGATTTCTGTAACTATCTTTTACTTAACCTGGGATTTTTATTTTGCCACACAAATGAGGAAATTTTTGAATCAATGTTATCGAAGAAAGATTTAGGAATAAAAGTTGGTAAGGCTTGAAATAAATATAAAAATTTCGGTAAAATCATCATTTTAATAGCATTAATCCGACCAACTAATGATAAGGATAAAGGAGACCATCTAGTAGTAAGTTGTTGAATTTGATGAAGCATGGGTAAAAAATTCAATCTGAATAAATCTTTATACTTCTTAGTAATTTTTATACCTAAATAAATAAAGTTATCAGTAACAACTTTAAATGGTGTCCTGTCATTCAATAAAGTTTGCTCATTTAAAGGAAATATTTCACTCTTATCCAAATTTAATTTATAACCAGAAAAACTACCAAATTGAACCGACAAAGATAGGATAGCGGGAATAGACCTATCAGGATCAGAAATATATAACAACAAGTCATCAGCATAAAGTGATAACTTGTATAACTTTTCATCACGAGTAATACCAAAAATATTAGGAGATTCACGAATAGCAATGGCTAAAGGTTCTAATGCGATATTAAATAATAAAGGACTTAAGGGACAACCTTGTCTCGTACCACGAGATAATTGAAAAAAAGAGGATCTATGATTATTTGTAAGAACAGAAGCAACAGGTTTATAATATATTAATTTAATCCATGATGTAAAATTAGAACTAAAATTAAAATTTTTCAAGGCATTAAATAAGTATGTCCATTCAACTCTATCAAAAGCTTTTTCAGCATCTAATGAGATAACATTCTGAGGTTGTGGGTGAAGAAGTATAAATTATATTAATCAATTTTCTAACATTAAAAAAGGAATACCGATTCCTAATAAAACCAGTTTGGTCTTCTGAAATAATCTGTGATAATACTTTTTCTAACCTAATAGCTAAAATTTTTGTAAGAATCTTAGAGTCTACATTTAATAGCGATATAGGGCGATAAGATGCACATAAAGTAGGATCTTTATCTTTTTTAAGAATTAAAGAGATAGTAGCTTCATAAAAAGACTGAGGTAATCTCTTCTTAGTAAATGCATCATTAAAGATTTCACATAACCAAGGGGAAAGCAAAGAAGAAAAAGTTTTAAAAAATTCTATAATATAACCATCAGGACCAGGAGCTTTCCCTGAATTCATTGATGAGATAGTCTCTCCTACTTCGGCCATAGAAATAGGAGCATCAAACACACTTCGATCTTCATCTGTCAGTTTGGGAATATTTAAATTGTTAAAAAAAATTATCCATCATGGACAGATCGCCATCAAATTCTGATTGATATAAAGATTTATAAAAATCTTAAAGTATTATTAATTTCTTTATGATCAGTAGTCAGATTACCGTCTTGTTTACAAATTTTAATAATTTGTCGCCTAGTCGAAATAGCTTTTAATTGGTTAGCTAACAATTTACCAGTTCGATCACTATGAATATAAAATTGAGCCCTGGTCTTAATTAATTGATTCTCAATTGCAGAAGATAATAATAAGCTATGTTCCATTTGAAGCTCAACTCTCTTCTTATAAAGTTCTTTGGTAGGAGTAACAGAATAAATCTTAGAAATTTCTTTAATTTTATCCACCAATAAAGCTATATCTAAATATCTTTGTTTTCTTTTACCAACGGAATATGAGATAATTTGTCCACGGATAAAAGCCTTGAAAGAGTCCCAAAGTATTTCTCTGTCAATCTGTTTGGTATAGTTTGTTGAAAAAAATAAGTCAATTTGTTGTTTTATAAAGGTAGTAAATTCTGGATCTTGAAGCAAAGTAGTATTGAGTCTCCAAGATCTAGTATTAATGGAAGAGTCCGAAATCCTGATAGATAACTTCAAAGGTGCATGATCCGAAATGGCAATAGAATCATATTTACAATCAGTAACATCTGTTAATAAACGATAATCAATAAGGAAATAATCAATTCTAGAATAACTATGATATACATGTGAAAAAAATGAAAATTCTTTATCTTTAGGGTTCATAAACCGCCATATTTCAGTAATTCCCGAATCAACCATAAAAGAATTAATAAGTAAGGCTGATCTATTCGGAAGAGTTTGAATAGGTTTAGATCTATCCATCAAAGGATTCAGACAACAATTAAAATCTCCACCCATTATCAACATATATTCATTTAGATTAGGAAGGGAAGTAAATAAACGTTTAAAAAATTCAGGGCAGTCAAAGTTTGGAGCATAAATATTAAGTAGAACCACTTTTCGATTAAAAAGTGAACCAGTAATCAACAAAAATCTGCCCTGTGGGTCAGAAATAATTTCATGATGTGTAAACGAAATTGAGGGGTCTATAAAAATAGACATACCCCTAATTTTGGCGGTACAATTCGAGTGAAATTGTTGGCCCCTCCAGAACCTAAAAAAGTGTTGATTATCCTCCCTCCTAATATGGGTCTCCTGTGCAAAGATAATATTAGCATTCAGTCTATGGAATACTTTAAATATTTTTTTACGTTTAATCGGATGATTTAAACCATTAGTATTCCAAGAGATAAAATTAATAGACTTATCCGTCATGCCAATATTGATTGTGTATATCATAAAAGGTTAAGAAGACACATAACCCATAATTCAGGAAGAAGAAAAAATGATTCAGGAGCAACCGGAGAAAATGACACCTCAACAATATTAATAATTTAAAGTTGGCCCATAAACTAAAAGCAAAAAAATAAAAAGCAAAAGCGTGAAAAAAGCTCCTTACCCCCTCCCCCAACCCCACGAAAAAAAGCCAAGCGGCAGGCGCACAAACTAATACTAATATTACCCCCATTTCAAGATGGCAACTCCATGAAAAGATAAAAAGAGATTATAAAACACCCAGATTTAAGTACAGGGTTGCAAAAAAAGAATATATATCAATCAAAATGAAAAAAAAAGTAATAAAATAAAGTAAAAGGTCATTAATTAAGAAAGGATAGACGTTAAAGTTTGAAACAGTGTAATATGCCTTTTAAAAAAAAGATTCCATATTCAAATACAAAAAAATGACGTTTCAAAAGCAAAGACTTATGGGAAGAAGAAACGACATTTTGAAAAAGCCATATTACAAAATATAAATGTAAATTCACCAATCTATTAAAAAAAGTTTAAAAAAAAAGGTTATCAAAATAGAATTAAAAAAGGATTCAATAATCACTACAATATAAAAAAAGGGTCCAAAAATCCAAAACATTTGTCCCATTCTCAAATACAAGCAAACAAATGAATGCTTACGGAAAGCAAAGTCTTATGGGAAGAAGAAACGACATCTTAAAAAAAGAAATCATTATTACAGAATATAAACATGTATATCCAATTCAGAAAAAAAAAATAAGAAAAAAGACATTATAGTGAAATTAAAAGAGCATCTATAAACCATGATAGTAAAAAAAAAAACTGGGTCTACAGACCAAAGTAAAAAGCTATAACGCAGCTTCATAAGTTAAAGCCCAAAACGAAATGGCATCTTCTCTCCAAAAATTCTTCAACATAACACATAGTTCAGCTTATGCTGGAAGATCGATGTTCTTCAACGAATTTCTTCGCATCTTCCGGAGTATTAAAAAAGCGCTGAGTGTCGTCACTCAACGTAACTCTGAGATTTGCTGGGTATCTTAAAGCTTGTTTAAATCCAATCGAATGAATCTCTGCCATCACTGGTTTAAAAGCGATTCTTGCTTTCATTACTTCAAATGAATAATCTTCAACAATACGAAACGTGTTGCTTCTGTAAGAAATCATACCTTTCTGACGAGCTAGTCGGATTAGAAGTTCTTTCTCCCGAGGATAATGGAGGCGAACAATCACAGCTCGTGGCTTGTCTCTCGAGATCGAAAATCAAGAAACTCTGTGGGCACGATCAATAGTAGGTTTAGCTTTCAAAACATCAGCGCCAAAAACTTCCCATAATAAGTTAGAGAAAAATTCAGTTAAGTCACCAGATTCAACATTTTCGGGAAGCCCGATGATTCGCAAATTCTGTCTGCGAGATCGGTTTTCAAGATCGGTGATTTTAAACTTATAATGCCCTACTGTTTTAGCAGTCGACAGTACCTTCTTCTCCAGTGTTTGGATTGTACGTATTTTTTCACAAATTAACTTATCAAGAGCTGCGAACTTTTCTTCATGTCATTCAATATCTGCTGCCTGCGATTGTAACTTGGTATCAAACGATCTAACGGCTTCTTCGAGCCCAGACATTTTCGCAGTAAGCTTATTTTCCAGACTTGTCATTTTACTTTCCAAACTTGCAAGTTTAGTATCTAGTTTAGTATCCAGAAGATTAGAAATTGCGTCAATAGATAGAGGCTCTTTAGACGATTTCTTAGGTGCAGACATTTTAAGTTTGGAAAGATTAAATCAAGTATTATTTTAGAAAAGAAATAAATCGTAAGTATCAACCCATGTAATAAAGATGAAAAGATTTGATTAAAGGGTGATTATAGTTTAAAAAATGAAGAGCGCCTAAAAGGCAGATGTTTACGTCGCCATCTTGAAACTCCCGCAAGACTGTGATTATTCTTCGTAAATTTTTTCTACAGAAGTGGTTTGTCCATTGCCACCTTCTGGGCAGTGTCATTACAAGACGGGTGACCCCTGCCATTATCAACACTCTTTAGAGATTGTCTCCCTGGTGTCAGTGCTCACATAATCAGGACTCGTGACATACACCAGCTGCTCCTACAACCATCTGTCACCTGCTCTCGTGGCTTCACGTGACCTTGATCTGCGGGGGGGGGGGGGGGGGGTTGTTGCTAAGCAGGTGCTACACTTTGTCACCTTGTCCAAAGTTGACCTGCAGGCTAGCAGAGAGAAGGAGCTCCTTCTACCTCCTTTGGTAGAGACATCGTATCTCCACCCCACCATCCACAGCACTATACAGAAAAGGTAACCCAATAATACGCAGAATTATCAACCCACCAGTTATGACCCCATGTTTTACAGTAGTCCAACAGCATCCCGGTGCCCCAAAAGACCACCAAACTTCTCCTGGGGTGTAGAACTTACAGAGCTGGCCCCCCACTTTCCTCTCTGCTGGATATGATCCCAGACTCATTGGCAATGTAGGTGCAGCACTCGTGACCAATTACAGGCAGTCCAGGGTCATCCTATTTTTCAAGGCCACCAGCTGAATATCCATCATCTCAGTTGCTACTCAGCTGATCCCCTTTTCCTAATTTATACTTGCTACTTTATTTCTATGCAATTTGAAGTTCAGTATGTGCAAGTACGTAGATGAGCAGTGGACTGCTGTTACATTTGGGCAGGAACCAATGCCCCATTTACCACCCACCTATCAGGCTGCACACCTGTCTTTACTTCGACTGCACACTCCCTCAGTATGACTGCTGGAATTAGCTCAACAATTTGGTGTGATAAACTTTCACAAATAAACTTAACTTAAGATAAGGGGAGGGAAGTTCAAGGGGGATATTAGAGGAAGGTTTTTCACTCAGAGAGTGGTTGGTGCGTGGAATGCACTGCCTGAGTCAGTGGTGGAGGCAGACACACTAGTGAAGTTTAAGAGACTACTAGACAGGTATATGGAGGAATTTAAGGTGGGGGGTTATATGTGAGGCAGGGTTTGAGGGTCAGCACAACATTGTGGGCTGAAGGCCTGCAATGTGCTGTACTGTTCTATGGTAAACTGCGTAGAATGATTTTTTTTTAATACATCCGCCCTCTCCTTCCACATCTAGAGTTAATTGCCCCCAGCAATACGTCTACCACGTATTTTGGGCTATCAGTAGTCTGAAAACTCTGCTCAACAGGCAACGGCTATCTGATTTGTTGAACTATAGTTTACAATAAAAATAGAAAATCTTGAAAATTCTCAGCAAGTAAGACAACATTTTAGTGTGTAAACAAATAGGTTGTGTTTCAGATCAATAGCTTTTCATCAGAGCTTCTTCCATTATGTTGAATTTTTATTTCAAATTTCCAGCTTCTGCAGTATTTTGTGTTTGGACGGATAATCAATTGGAAACTTAGTTCAGTGCCTTGCATTGTTTTTAAAGAAAGTTTAAAAGAAGTAACTAGTTTGCTCACTTTGGGAAATGAGTCCAGTTATATAAAAGATTCATAAAATTAATTAATTTCAATCTGACCAAGGTCTAAAGAACTAAAATGGAATGGATTATCAGTGCCAGTACTGAAATTGAGGATTAGACAAATAATACTCGGTCTCAAATTGTGCATTGTTATTCATCTTTGCAAGTGCCTTTGTAGAAAAGCAGCATGAAAGCTTGCGTGATCTCGTTTCTGTAGTGCTGCTAAAGTTTCTTGTGTTTAGTGCGCAAATGATTGTATATTTTGTCTGAATATGCAATTAGATTGGAACTAATTTGTGTTAAATAACATAAATTAGTTCCATTCTCTTTGCATATTCAGAATGTGCCAGATCTGCGATTTTCCACCGCCCCATGACAATTTCCAAAGCACGATTAAGAATAGTTACAGGTCTGAAGCACCTTTCCTTCAGCAAAGCCTTTAGAACAGACCAGTCTTCTCAATGAGCAAGGATGCAACAGGGATGTAGCTTGTACATTATTACTGGACAATGCAGGATGGAAGAGGAACGATGTTGCAGTTGGTCTCAGTTTCTTGGACAAGGAGAAGTTTCGGAGAGGAAATAAATTGCTGTGTGTTAGAATTCTGGGAGTTCTTTGTTTATGTGTGTGTCCGCAATGAACATATTTTGGAATGTGGTATGTTGCTTTTAGAAGTCAAATAGCCGACGAATTTTAAAAGAAGAAACTGGGACAAATTACTACCCAGCTTTAGAATTTAACAGATTTTAATGTGAATAATAATCATAGAATTAGAAGGAAGACTGAGCAGTTGACCTCCCGTAGCAATGCTTGCTCTATGGGAAAACTTTTGCCTATGTATTTTAGTTTACCTATTTTACATATCTTGTAAAATGTCTTTTAAATTGTGATCTTGTATTTAGATTTTTCTCATCTACTTTTAGCCTGCCAAGCCCAAGATGGTAATGGAATACTGGAGTGGCTGGTTTGACCACTGGGGCAGTACTCATCACATCTATCGGGAAGGTACATGGAATTGTTGGAGATTTTTTCTTGTATTTTGAATGAATTTCCCTGGCCCTGTCCCTCCTCTCACTCTCTGGAATTCTCTACCTAGATGATTGTGGACAGTTCATTATTGGAGGTATTTAAAGAGGAAATAAATAAATCTTTGAGTGATCAGGAAATTGAGAGCCATGTGGACCTGGCAAAGAAGGAAAGTAGAGGCCTGGGGCAGATGATCTATTGAACGGCAGGATGGGTTTAGAGGCCAGGTAGCCTCTCACTGTGCCTATTTTTTGCTGTTCTGGGTTCATGTGTCTGTAATAAAAATTGTTTTTGTGAAGTTGATGAAAGAATTCCATTGCTCAGTTTGCTTTTGATTTATGTGAATTTTCTGCAACCTATTTGTCAAAACAATAAGGGCCATGCAAATCCTTGCCCTGGTCATTAAGTTCCTGGCAGATTTCAAGGAAAGTAAAATGTGTCATATTGGCTCTTGGCTCCCAGGTGAATTATTTTCTTGTGCAATCTGTTATTTACTCGGTAAGAACCACATTTAAAATGAGATTTTTGCCCAAACCTGTACAGCAGTTATGGTTTAGTGCATCCTAGTGGAATTCTTAGTCACTAGAGCAAATGCAATTCCTTCGAGCTGCTCCAGGAGAGAAGAGTTGAGTGTCATTACCGCAGTCTCTGTCTCTGCATGATTGCATGAAGCATTTTAGATTTTCTGATAACATGGGCAGAGCAAACAAGCGGGGAAGGATTTTTATTTGTGTAGCTTCTTTCACGAACACAAGACATTCTAAATCACTTTACATCCAGTTGGTGATGTGACGTAGAAAGTCACTGAGTTAGAGGGATGCACAACAGAAATGGGATCTTTATCCCTTCTAGTCCACACTATCAACCATTCATGCAGACTGATCATACAGTATAGCCATACTTTATTCTCCTGATATTCTCATTAACTCCCCCACACCAGACTCAACCAATCACCTTCATAGTTGGGGCAATTTACAATGTCAGTTAACTTAACAGCTCAAACATTTTGGGGATGTGGGAGAAAAGTGGAGAACCTGGAGGAAACCCACTTGCTCCCAAAATTAAACCACAATGTCTGGTGCTGTGAGGGTATTTTTTTTTTTGGTCTAGTTTTGCACTCTGCTGCTTTTTTTGGAGTTGTAAGTGCTTGTATCAATTTGTACTTTGCCAAGTGCTTTTATCAGCAATATGGCACTACTGCTTAATCTCTTTACTTGAGGGGTAAAAATTATGCAGGTTATGGGGGTTGGGGTTGAGAGGAAACTGCATAGCTCCTGTAGAAAATAGTACAGCAAGCTCTTTTATGAGAAAGAAGTTGGGAAACTGATGTAACATTTTATCTTGAAGCATGATAGTTCCTCCGGATGCAGCTGAAGAGTGAATCTGGATTATGCAAGAGTGGACTTGGGTCGAGCCAGAGACAGAACACAAGAGTCCACTCAGAACAAGTTGAACTATCTAGAAATATGTTGAAATAGAATTATGGAATTTCATTGGACCTGAAAGAGAGTATTCATCTCTCCACTACTGGCTCCTGGAAAAAGTCCTCCACCAAATCACATGGGGACACTCTTGCTCAATTTCCAAAATTATTTTTGTCAATAATTTCTCATTTTCACAGATGTTTATGGAATCTGCTATCCCTCACTGGCATGGGATCAAACAATCCTTTTTTCCAAAAAGACCCTTCTTAAACAAATAATTTCCCAACCTTTCTTCCTCCCTGTCTTTGTGTTAATGTTAACTTTAAACAGATTTTCCGCGGTTGCTATCAAGTTGCTAATTTGCTTTCATGATTTGTGTATGGTGTGAGTTTTAAACTGCTATATTTTCAAGAAACAAT